>NW_027649785.1:3031490-3356501 GCF_965287045.1 Carcharhinus amblyrhynchos | reverse complement strand
CATGCTGTGTCAGCAGCTGTCAACTTGCATGTTAGCTTTGCCATTCATATCCCTCCCTAACTAAACCCTGAATTCTTCCACCCTGGTTGCTATCTCGGTATGACCCTCATTTTTTTTTACATTAACTCCAAACCTGTATGTCAAACAGTGATTTAATCACTCGTTGCTAGATCTAGCTGGGCCGCTTTAAGAACTGTTGGGCCCTACTGTCCACCACATGGCAGCTCCAGGGTAATCTTCCAGCTTCTCTTCTCAACTATCAACTTTTTAAATCCACCCCTTTTTTTCCACTTTTCCTTCTCATAAGAACATAAGAAATAGGAGCAGGAGTAGGCCATCTCGCCCTTCGAGCCTGCCCCGCCATTCAATAAGATCATGGCTGATCTGAAGTGGATCAGTTCCACTTTCCCGCTTTCTCCCCATAACCCTTAATTCCCTTGTCTGTCAAAAACCTATCTTTCTGTGACTTAAGTATATTTAGCAAGGTAGCCTCCACCACTTCAACGGGCAGAGAATTCTAGAGATTCACCACCCCTTTGAGTGAAGAAGTTCCTCCTCAACTCCGATCTAAACTGCATCCTCCCCCCCCCCCCCCCCCCCCACCTTGAGGCTGTGCCCTCTAGTCCTGCTGTCAAAGAACAACCCAGCATGGGAAACAGGCCCTTCGGCCCAACGAACCCACGCTGCCATTTCAACAGCATTTTCCTACACCTACCTTTCTGAGTGGGAAGAATCTCTCTACCTCTACCCTATCCATCCCTTTCATTATCTTATATGTCTCTATAAGATCCCCCCTCAGCCTTCTAAACTCTAACGAGTACAGACCCAGTCTATTTAATCTCACTTCATAGTCTAACCCCCTCATCTCCGGTATCAGCCTGAAATGGTTTGATTTCTTGCCTCTGCACCATTGCATGTGCATCCCTGAAGGATCCACTCTTAGGGTCTCCTATTGTTCATCTCATGCAATCTCACAGACATTCTTAAAAATTAATTTACAGAATGCAGGCTAAGTCAGTATTTATTGACCATCCCTAATTGCCTTTCAGAAGGTGGTGAATCACTGTAGTCCATGTGATGTAGGTACACCCACTGTGCTGTTAGGTAGGGAATTCCAGGATTTTGACCCAATGCCAGTGAAGAAACAGTGATATATTTCCAAGTCAGGATGGTGAGAGAATTGAAAGGGAAACTCCATGTGGTGGTGTTCCCAAATGTCTGTTGCTCTTGTTCTTCGGTATGGTAGTGGCTATGGGTCTGGAAGGTGTTCCTTAAGGAACCTTGGTTGAATTCCTGCAGTGCATCTTTTAGATGGTTTGCATGGCTGCCACTGTTTGTTGGTAGTGGAGGCATTGAATGTGTGTGGAAGGGGTAGCAATCAACCTTGCCATTGTTGATGTTTGGAACTGAACTCATCACCCTCCTGACTTGTGTCTTGTAGGTGGTGGACAGGCTTTGGGGAGTCGGGAGGTGGGTTACTTGGTGCAGGATTCCTAGCCTTTGACCTGCTATTGTAGCCACAGTATTTATATGGCTAATCCAGTGCAATTTCTAGTTAATAGTAACCCCAGGTGTTGACACTGGGGGATTCAGCAATGGTAATGCCATTGAATGTCAAGAGGATCTAATCATCCCCCAAGGATCAACTCTTGGGGTCTCCTATTCTTCATCTCACGCTATCTCATACACATTCTTAAAAATTAATTTACAGAATGTGGCTGTCGCTGGCCAAGCCAATATTTATTGCCCATCCCTAGTTGCCTTTCAGAAGGTGGTGAATTGCTGCAGTCCATGTGATGTAGGTACACGCACAGTGCTGTTTGGGAGGGAATTCCAGAATCTTGGCCCAGAGTAGATCCTTGGATGATGAAGTTGACCCTTAGCTGGGCTTCCAACAACAAATCCTATCCTCTATGTGCTGTTCCAACACTGTGATGTTGCTCTGCCCTTACTTTAACCCATCTGCTGAAGCAGTCATTTGCGCCTTTGTTGCCTCCAGACCTGCTTTCCTGGCCAGCCTCCCAGCCTCTACTCTCCATTACCAAGTGCCTATCCAAAATTCTGCATGCACTCTCAGTTAGATCAGTGAGGTAGATTCTAGGGAGTACTTTAAATGAGGAAAGAAAGGCAGGGAGGTGCAGGGACAATTTTAAGCACAGGGCTCGGAGCAGAAGCTAGAGGAACTGTTTTACTTTGGGAAGACGACTGGTGAAGGAAGATACCTAGGCCAATCTTTGCCCACTCTTACAGTTATTTAGAATGAAACATTACAAGCGTACACCTCCTAACTCAGCCATATCTCATTTTCATTAAGTGTTTCTTTATATGTGCTCAAGTGAAAGCCCAATCAATGCCCTCAACCTTGTATATATAATTAAATACAATTTTGAATATAATTATCAGGATGTTCAAGAGCGCAGTACTTGTGGAGCACAGGTACATTCACGGGCTGAAGCAGATTACCAGAATAAAGAGGGTTGAGGCCATGAGAGGAACTTGAAAACAAGGATGAATGTTTTAAAATCAAGGTGTTCTTTGACTGGGAACCAGCGTAGGTCAGCAAGCACGGGGGGGGAATACATGAACTGCAAGTTAAAGATGCAGAGTTTTGGATAATTTAGAGTTTATAGAGGGCATCAGTCAGGAATGTGTCAGCGCAGTGGAATCTAGAGGTAAAGCCATGAAGAATGAGGGTTTCATCAGTAGATGAACAGAGATGGTCAAAGATGGGTGGCATAGAGGTAGAAATAGACAGCCTTGGTGATGGTACACCTATAAAGAACAAATTACAGCTCATGAACAAGCCCTTCGGCCCTCCAAGTCTGCACCCACCATGCTGCCCGACTGAACTAAAACCCCCTACCCTTCAGGGGACCATATCTCTCTATTCCCATCCCATGTAATTGTCAAGACCCCTTAAAAGTCATTATTGTATCATTCCACTACCTGCCCAGGCAATGAGTTCCAGGCACCCACCGCCGTCTGTGTTTTTAAAAAAAAGAGAAACTTGCCTCGTCCGTTTCCTTGAAACCTTGCCCCTTGCACCTTAAACCTCTGCCCCCTAGTAATTGATTCTTCCACCCTGGGAAAAAGCTTCTGACTATCCACTCTATCCATTCTCCTCATAATCTTGTAGGCTTCAATCAGGTCACCCCTCAATCTCCATCATTCCAACAAACCAAGTTTCTCTAATCTCTCCTCATAGTTAATACCCTTCAGACACAGGTTTAAGGTGCGGGGAGGAAAGTACAGAAGTGATGTTAGGGGTAAGTTTTTCACTCAGAGGGTGGTGAGTGAATGGAATCGGCTGCCGTCAGTGGTGGTGGAGGCGAACTCGCTGGGGTCTTTTAAAAGACTTCTGGATGAGTATATGGGGTTTTATGGGATTGGGGGTTATAGATAGGAGTTGATGTGATCGGCGCAACTCGTGGGCCGAAGGGCCTGTTTGTGCTGTAGTGTTCTATGTTCTATGTTCTAACATCTTGGTAAATCTTTTCTGTACTCTCTCCAAAGCCTCCACATCTTTCTGGTAGTGTGGCAACCAGAATTGAACACTATGTTCCAAGTGCGGCCTAACTAAGGTTCTATAAAGCTGCAACGTGACTTGCCAATTTTTAAACTCAGTGCCCTAGCTGATGAAGGCAAGCATGCCATATGTTTTCTTGACCGCCTTCTCCACCTGCGTTGCCACTTTCGGTGACCCGTGTACCTGTACACTCGGATCCTCTGCCTAACAATACTCTTAAGGGTTCTGCCATTTACAGTATATTTCTTATCTATATTAGAGCTTCCAAAATGCATTACCTCACATTTGTCTGGATTAAACTCCATCTGCCCTCTCTTCGCCCAAGTCTCCAACTGATCTCTATCCTGCTGTGTCCTCTGATGGTCCTCATTGCTTTCCACAATTCCACCAACCTTTGTGTCATCTGCAAACTTACTTATCAATCCAGTTACAGTTTTCTCAAAATCATTTAAATGTTTTATGTGTTGCAAAGGTCCCAGCACTGGTCCCTGAGGAACGCCACTTGTCACAGCCCTCCATTCAGAAACACATCTTTTCACTGTTTCTGTGTCTTCTATGTCCGAGCCAGTTTTTATCCATCTTGCCAGCTCACCTCTGATCCTGTGCAACTTCACCTTCTGCACCAGTCTGCTATGAAGGACCTTGTCAAAGGCCTTACTGAAGTCCATGTAGACAACATCCACTGTCCTACCCTTAGCGATCATTCTCGAAAAACTTGATCAAGTAAGTGAGACATGAACTCCCCTTCACAAAACCATGTTGCCGCTCGCTAATACATCCAGTTATTTCCAAGTGGGAGTAAATCCTGACTTGAAGAATCCTGTCCAATAATTTCCCTACCACTGACATAAGGCTCACTGGCCTGTAATTACCTTGATTGTCCTTGCTACCCTTCTTACACAAAGGAATAACGTTGGCTATTCTCCAATCTTTTGGGACCTCTCCTGTAGCCTGAGGATATGACAATTTCTCTGAGCCCCAGCAATTTCCTCCCTTGCCTCTAAGTATTCTGGGGTACATCCCATCAGGCCCTGGGGACTTGTCTACCTGAGTATTTGGGTTCTTGAGAAACAATATCTCTCTTTTGATCTCAACATGACCCAAACTATCTACGTACCCTTCTCCAGACTCCTCATCCAACAAGCTCTTCTCTTTGGTGAATACTGATGCAAAGTACTCATTTAATACCTGACCCATTTCCTCGGGCTCCACGCATAGATTCCCTCCCCTGCCCTTGAGTGGGCCAACCCACTCCTTCTATACCCTCTTGCTCTTTAAGTCCCAAGGCTTTTTATACATATATAATCTTGCTGGCCAATGACTTTTCGTGACCTCTTTTAGCCCTCCTTACTTAATTTTCTTTCTACTTTCCTTGTGTTCCACACTTGCTTCATGTGTTCCCAGCCTCCTAGCCTTGACAAATTCTTCCTTTTTCTCTTTGACTAGACTCTCAATATCTCTTATTCAAGGTTCCTGGAACTTGCCTTAATTATCCTTCATCCTTACAGGAATGTGCTGGTCCTGAATCCCTATCAACTTACACTTGAAAGCCTCCCACATGCCAGATGTTGATTTGCCCTCAAACATCTGCCCCCAATCTACATTCTTCAGTTCCTGCCTAATATTGTTGTAATTAGCCTTCCCCCAGTTTAGCACCTTCACTTGAGGACTGCACTTTATCCATCAGTACCTCAAAGCTTACTGAATTGCAGTCGCTGTTCCTGAACTGCTCCCCTGCTGAAACATCGACTACCTGGCCAGGCTCATTCCCACCACAACAACCCTGTTACTTTTACACTTTGCCAAAATCTGCCTACATATCTGTTCCTCAATCTCCCACTGGCTATAGTAACCTGGAACATTGTGACTACATCCTATTCTTGAGTTCGACCCATATTGTCTTGTTGTATGAGCCCTCCGAGGTATCCTCCTGGAATACAGCTCTGATATTCTCCTAAACCAATAGTACAATCCTCACCCTCTTTTACATCTCCCTTTATTCTGCCTGAAACATCTGTATCCTGGATCGTTAAGCTGCCAATCCTGTCCTTCCCTTAACCAAGTCTCTGTAATGGCAACAACATCGTAGTTCCAAATGCTAATCCAAGCTCTAAATTCATCTGCCTTACCTGTTACCCTTCTTGCAACAAAATAAATGCACTTCAATCCATGAGATCCTCTTTGAGCAGCCACACCTGTCTGCTCTTGCTCTGAGTCTTACTGGCCCTACTCTCTCATTCCCCTTTAGTTAATTCATCTTTGCTTTGGTTCCCACCCCACCATTCCAAACTAGTTTAAATCCTCCCATGTGACACCAACAAACCTCCCAGCCAGAATATTTATGCCCCTCCAGTTTTGATGCAACCCATCCTTGGTACAGGGACATAAGACATAGGAGCAGGAGTAGGCCATCTAGCCCTTCGAGCCTGCCCCGCCATTCGATAAGATCATGGCTGATCTGTCGTGGCTCAGTTCCACATTCCCGCCCTCTCCCCATAACCCTTAATCCCCTCTCTTATCAAAAACCCATCAACCCGCGTCTTAAAAATATTTAGCGAGGTAGCCTCCACCACTTCAACGGGCAGAGAATTCCAGAGATTCACCACCCTTTGAGTGAAGAAGTTCCTCCTCAACTCTGTTCTAAACCGCCCGCCCCCTTTATCTTGAGGCTGTGCGCCCTAGTCCTACTATCCTTTCTGAGCGGGAAGAGTCTCTCCACCTCTATCCTACAAGGCTGTGTCCTCAGCCCCGTACTATACTCCTTAAACACCTCTGGCTGTGGCCAAATTCCCCTCCAACTTGATTTTCAGGTTTGCTGATGACACTAATCGTAGTGGGTCGGATCCCAAACAATGATGAGACAGAGTACAGGAATGAGATAGAGAATGTGGTGAACTGGTGCAGCGACAATAATCTCTCCCTTCATATCAGTAAAACAAAGGAGATAGTCATCAATTTCAGGAAGGGTAGTAGAGGACATACCCCTGTCTAAAACAATGATAATGCAGTGGAAATGGTCAAGGGCTTCAGGTTTCAGAGAAAAGGTCACTGCTAGGCATAGTCTATCGCCCATGAAATAATGACATTATGGCATGGTGAGAAATAAACAAAAATAACTCATGCATGTAAAACTGATATGGCAATTATCATGAGGGAATTTTAATCACGTCAACCGGTCAAACTAGGTCGGTCAAGGCAGCCTTGAAGAGGAGTTCATAGAATGTATCTGCAATGGCTTCCTTGAACAGTATGCAATGGAACCTAGGGTAAAGAGGTAATGCTAGGCAAGCTAAATGGGGCTAAAGATAGACAAGTCACCTGGCCTTGACGGAACGCATTTCGGGGTACTAAAAGAGATGGCAGGGAAATAGCAAATGAACTAGTGGTAATTTACCAAAATTCACTGGACTCTGGAGTGGTTCCCGCAGATTGGAAAACAGCAAATGTGGCGCCACTGTTTAAAAAACAAGGCAGACAAAAAGCAGGTAGCTATAGGCCGGTTAACTTCTGAACTAGGGAAAATGCTTGATTCTATCATCAAGGAAGAAACAGCGAGGCATCTGGATATAAATTGTCCCATTGGTAAAATGCAGCATAGGTTCATGAAGGGCAGGTCATGTTTGAATAATTTAGTGGAATTTTTTGAGAACATTACATTGCAGTGGACAATGGAGAACCCGTGGATGTGGTGTATCTGGATTTCCTGAAGGCATTTGACAAGGTGCCGCACTGAAGACTGCTACATGAGATAAAAGTGCGTGGTGTTATGTGTAATGTATTAGCATGGATAGAGTATTGGTTAACTAACAGAAAGCAAAGAGTGGGGATAAATGGGTGTTCTTCTGGTTGACAATCAGTGACTAGTGGTGTGCCTCAGGGGTCAGTGTTGGGACTGCAATTGTTTACGATTTACATAGACGATTTGGAGTTGGGGACCAAGTGTATTGTGTCAAAATTCACAGATGACACTAAGATGACTGGCAGAGCAAAATATGCAGAGGACACAAAGTCTGCGAAGGATATAGACAGTCTAAGCGAGTGAGCAACAGTCTGGCTGATGGAGTACAATGTTGGTAAATGTGAGGTCATCCATTTTAATAGGAACAGCAGTATTATTTAAATATTAAAAAATTGCAGCATGCTGCTGTGCAGAGGGACCTGGGCGTCCTTGTACAGGAATCTCAAGGAGTTGGTTTGCAGGTGCTGCAGGTAATTAAGAAGGCAAATGAAATTTTGTCCTTCACTTCTAGAGGGATGGAATTTAAAAACAGCAAGGTTTTGTTGCAGCTGTATAAGGTGCCAGTGAGGCCACAACTGGAGTACTGTTTTCCTGAGTTTTGGTCTCCTTACTTGAGAAAGGATATATTGGCACTAAAGGGGGTGCGGAAGAGATTCACTAGATTGATTCCGGAGCTGAGAGGTTTGGCTTATGTCCACCTGCCCCAGAAGAGATCCCAATGTCCAGATGTCTGAAACCTTCCCTCCTATACCAGCTGTTTAACCACATGTTTCTTATTTCTAGCCTCACTGGCATGTAGCGCAGGGAGTAATCCTGAGATTACAACCCTAAAGGCTCTGCTTTTTAACTTTCTACCTAACTCTAATCTGCTGCTGCAGGATCTCATCACTATGTTAGTACCAATATGTACAAAGACCTCTGGCTGTTCACCCTCCCTCTTTTAGAATGCTTTCTGCCCATTCAGAGAGATCCTGGCACCACAGAGGAGGCATAACATCCAGGAGTCTTTCATATTCACAAAAGTGCCTATCTGCATCCATGATTATAGAGTCCCCCATAACTGAGGTTTAATGTTCTCTGCAGGAGCAACTGTGCCCCTAAACCTGTGAACAAACTGATTTAACCACAGTCTGTTAGCAAGCCGACAGATTGAAACAGTACAGTGGCAATTGAATTTGGAGCAGGATGTAAAAGCATGGCTGTGGTCTTTCCAATATTCAGTTGGAGGAACTTTTTGCTCAGTTTGGATGTTGGATACGCAATCTCTGATAAGTTAGCTGGAGTCCTGAGAGATGATGGTGAGGTGGAGCTGTGTATCATCAGCCTAAATGTGAAAACTGCTTTCAGATGATGAAAGCAAAGGGCAGCAAGTTGTTGTTCATCCATCGTCATCGATGAGGACCTCGACACCATTAGTCATTTTGAGGCTGGTTGCGGTGTGTCCGAAGGTGACTGATGAGGCCAATTCAGGCACGGAATGTCCTGGCGCGTATTGGACAGACTTATGTAGACACTGAAGTTGTTGTGCTGGTGGCTGTGGGTTTGCGCAGCTCACACTTAAGTTGTGCTTCAGCAATACACCTTGTTTTGTGAGCTTGACAGTCTTTGTGGGTGAGGCAGCGCCAAGTAGGGCAGTTTTGTGCCACCATTTCCCAGGTGGTCGTGTCAATGTCAAGCGACTTCAGGGAGGCCTTGAGTGTGTCTTTGAAACGTTTCTTCTGCCCTCCATGCGAGCGTCTTCCAGCAGAGAGTTCCCCAAAAAGGAGCTGCTTGGTTATGCGCTCGTCTGACGTACGGATGACATGACCTGCCCACGGGGTCTGTGCTCTCATCAGCAGTGTGTGGACTAATGGTAGACTTGCTGTAGAGAGAACTTCAATGTCTGGTACTTTGTCTTGCCATTGGATGCGTAATATTCTGTGAAGACAAGTCATGTGGAAATGATTGAGCTGTCTTGCCTGCCTTCGATACACAGCCCACGTTTCATAGGCATGTAAGAGAGTAGTGAGTACCGCGGCGCTGTAGACCTTCAGTTTTGTTGCTGGGCTGATTCCTTGACGTTCCCATACAGTGGAGTGCAGTCTACCGAAAGCAGAACTTGCCTTTGCTATTCTGCAGTTAACTTCTGTATCAATAGTCACTGCTTGGGAGCGGGTGCTGCCAAGATAAGTGAACTGGTCCACTGTCTTTGATTCAGCCCTTTGATTGTGATTATGGGTTCTGTGTATGATGCATGAGGAGCAGGCTGGTACATGACTTCAGTCTTTTTAATGTTAATGGTGAGTCCAAAGTTGTTCCAAGCTGTGGAAAATTTGTCCGTACTGACTTGCATCTCCTGGCTCTGAGCCAGTGTACAGGGCACAGTCATCAGCAAAGAGGAAATCTCTCAGAACAGTCTGCTTCACTTTGGTAATAGCTTGAAGTCTCCTCAGGTTGAAGAACTTCCCATTCACTCTGTATTTGAGGCTGATTCCAGCAACACTGTCTTGGAAGGCATCATTCAGCATGGCAGTAAACATCATGTTGAACAGTGTGGGTGCGAACATACAGCCCTGTTTGACACCATTGGTGGCTAGGAATGCCTCAGAGGATTCTCCACCATCCAGTACTCTGGCCATCATGGAACTGCTGTACCATCTGAATGAATTTGGGGGGGCAGCCAAACTTTGACATAATCCTCCACAGGCCTTGTCAGCTTACAGTGTCAAAGGCTTTCGCGTGGTCAAGGGTTGTGTAGAGCTCACGATGCTGCTCCTGACACTTCTCCTGAAGTTGGCGCGCAGCAAAAATCCTGTTAGTAGTCCCACGACCTTTGCGGAAGCCACACTGTGACTCTGGAAGCAGGCCCAGCTCCAGATAAGTGACCAGACCATTTTATGGACTCTTGCAAGGGTTTTTCCTGTGATGGAGAGCAGCGAGATTCCTCGGTTGTCGCATACTTGCTGATTGCCCTTCCTCTTGTAGAGGTGTCCGATGGAAGCATCTTTAAGTTCCTGAGGAATGGATCCTTGCTTCCAGAAGGACAGGAACAACTCAGTGAGCTTCTCGATAAGTGCAGGACCAGCAACTTTATAGATCTCTGCAGGTATGGCATCTGCCCCTAGGACTTTGCCGCAGGATAGCTGGCTGACAGCTTTTGTGACTTTGGCTACTACCGGTGGGTCATCCATGGCGCTGTTGATATCAACCTGGGGAATCCTGACTATTGCCTCATCGTTAATAGATGACGGTCAGTTGAGGACAGCCTCAAAGTGTCCAGCCCATCTCTGCAGGACCTGAGCCCTCTCCGTATTGAGAGTTGTACCATCTGTATTCAGGAGGGGGGAACTCCCGAGAGATTGAGGACCATAGTGTTGAGGGCTTCATAGAACCATTTCAAGTCGTTTCTGTCAGCGTATCCCTGTATTTCATCTGCCTTGGCACTCAGCCAGGCATCCTGCATTTTACGCAGTTTATTCTGGACTGTCCCGCGAGTACTGGTAAAAGCATTTTTCTTGGCAGCTGATGATGGGTCGTTCTGACAGGCCCGATGAAGACGGTGCTTTTCAACAAGTAGAGCCTATATCTTCTCCTCATTCTCATCAAACCAGTCATGCTGCTTGCGGATGGAGGGCCCGAGTGTCTTCAGCGTAGTTGTATGGACAGCATCCCTGAAGCGTTCCCAGTCGTCCTCAGCGGTGCCCGTGAGGTGCAGGTCAGCAAGCTTGATTTCTAAGTCTTTAGCCAGTGCTGAAGCAATGCTGGGGTTCTTTAGCTTGGCCGCATTGATTCTTTTCGTAACCTTGCTTCCTTGTGGTCGCCTCTTGGGTCTGATGTGGAGCATCATTTTGGAGACGATGAGCCTGTGATCCGTCCGGCAGTCAGCACCACACGTGGCCTTGGTCACTCTGACATCCTGCCTGTCTTTTCTCCTGACAATGACATAGTCGATAAGATGCCAATGCTTAGAGCGGGGGTGCATCCAGGAGGTCTTGTTACGGGTAGGCAGACGGAAGGTTGTGTTGGTGATGAGAAGGTCGTGTGCTGCACAAGTCTTCATTAAGAGTAGGCCGTTACTGTTACATTTGCCCACTCCATGCCTCCCAGTGACTCCCTGCCAGATTGCAGAGTCACACCCTACTCTTGCATTGAAATCGCCAAACAAGATCAGCTTGTCGGTACTGCTCGCTGCTGATAGAAGGGCATCTAGTTCCTCGTAGAATTTGTCTTTTGCCTTGCCTGGGTTGTTCATTGTGGGGGCATAGGCGCTGATCAGGGTGGCTTGACCGCTTTTCTGTAGTGGAAGCTGTAATGTCATAAGCCAGTCGTTCACACCCTTGGGTAAACTATCAAGTTTCCGAACAAGGTGACTCCTGACGGCAAATTCAACTCCAGCATCATGACCCTCATCGCTGCCACGACCGCTCCAGAAAAAAAGTGTATCCACCTCCGGTTTCAGTCAACTGACCTATGCTGGCAAGAAAAGTTTCGCTCAGGGCTGCAATGTCAACGTTGCATCTTGCAAGCTCTTTGGCAACTAAGGCTGTTCTCTCTGGTCTGTCTGCTGTAGGGTTGTCAAAAGCGTGCGCACATTCCAAGTGCCAATGGTGTCACCTTGTGTTTTATTTTGTTTGTTCGACCGCAAGATGGGATCCCCGCCAGCCACGGTAAACTGGCCAGGGTGTAGTGAAGCAGGCAAGGTTTAGGGCACCTTTTCTAGCCCCTTCTTTATTCTATGGAGGTGAGCAGTGCGTTCCTGAAGTGGACTGCTCAGTCGCCCAGGTAGACACTGAGTTTCACTGCTGCTTTGGTCAGCGGAAAACGACCATTAGACCTGAGCTGCCTGTGTGCAGGTCCGTGACTACAGCTCCCAATGTATCCACACCTGATCCATCGCTCGCCCATTGCCACAGGACTTCAAGGGTTGAACAGGACACTGATGATGGTGTCGAAACTAGCACTTGATTTGGATTAAAGTGAGGGAGAGTCACCAGTGTCAGCCTCACTCTCTCTTCCCAATTCCCATCTAGATCCAGTGGCAAGACAAGAGTCAAGCCGGCTGGAAGTGGGACTAGGTGCAGTGGATGACCAGGACGTCTTCTGTGTCTTGTCCTGCTCTTCGCGTTCCACGACACTTGCAGAGACCGCCTTCTTGACCGTCGGACCTTCCATTGGTCTTGTCCACTCAATCTGCCGGACTCTGTCTTCACATGGTGGGATAGACATCTCCCTAACTCACCGAGGGTTGAGACCCATCGGCTACCCTCACCTGGTTCAGCTGGTTTGTCGAGGCCGTTGCCCGGGGTGTGGTCGCTGTCGCGTGCAAATAGCTACGGGGAGCCACAGGTGAGAACTGAGTGCCAGGTGGGGACAAAGGATGGACAAATCGCCCTGAAAGGACTGACGTGTTCCCCCACCAAAGGTACTACCCCTCCCTGACACCCCACGCGCGCTCGGGCGGCAAGAAGATGAGAAAGAAGAGGAGGCTAGTGGTAAACCCTGGGAGGGCACTGAGGTGAGCAGGGTGGGAAGCCATTGCAAGTGCTTACTGGCAATGATAGATAAGAATGGAACCAGGAGAGAGCAGCTGGAAGACAGTGAAGAGATACTGGAGCAAGATGTGGTCAATCAGGTCAAAGGCTGACCTGATTGAGGAGGGAGAGTTTGCTTTGGTCATTGTTATGTAGGATGCTATTTGTGACTTTGAGCTCCTAGTGCTATACTGGGTAGAAACCTGATTCGAAGATATCGAACATGAAGTTCTAGGACAGCTGGTCATACAATGTGGATGTGAAAGTACACTCAAGGTCTTTGGAGATGAATGGGAAGTTAGAGTTAGTTGATCTTGCATTGGTTCGTGAATCAAAGTTTCACTTGTTTCACATCAATTTCAATCTAAGGGATAGAAACTGGGGTAAAGGCAACGGAGGCCTCTTTAGCGGATAGCTTCAGGTTAAAAGGAAATACAACTTGATTTTTTTTATTATTATTATGTATTGTATACAGTGCAGAGTATTGTTCTTGTGCACTATACAAACAAAGCATATTGTTCATAG
Organism: Carcharhinus amblyrhynchos; assembly: GCF_965287045.1. Classification (NCBI taxonomy): domain Eukaryota; kingdom Metazoa; phylum Chordata; class Chondrichthyes; order Carcharhiniformes; family Carcharhinidae; genus Carcharhinus; species Carcharhinus amblyrhynchos. The sequence continues at coordinate 3,343,201 of NW_027649785.1, read as the reverse complement.
AGAAGGAAAGGAGAACAAAGTACAATACAGCACAGGAATAGGCCCTTCGGCCCTCCGAGCCTGCGCTGCTCATGCACCTAACTAGACCATTTGTTTGTGTCCCTCCTATTCCCAGTCTGTTCATTTGGCTTTCTAGATAAGTCCTAAACGATCCCAGCATGTCCGCCTCAACCACCTTGCTTGGCAGTGCATTCCAGACCCCCACCACCCTCTGTGTAAAATATGTCCCTCTGATATCTGTGTTGAATCTTGCCTCCCTCACCTTGAACCTGTGACCCCTTGTGTTCGTCACCTCTGACCTGGGGAGAAAGCTTCCCACTGTTCACCCTATCTATGCCCTTCATAATTTTATACACCTCTATTAGGTCTCCCCTCATCCTCCGTCTTTCCAGGGAGAACAACCCCAGTTTACCCAATCTCTCCTCATAGCTAAGACCCTCCATACCAGGCAACATCCTGGTAAACCTTTTCTGTACTCTCTTCAAAGCCTCCACGTCCTTCTGGTAGTGTGGCAACCAGAACTGGATGCAGTATTCCAAATGTGGCCTAACCAATGTTCTATATTGCTGCAACATCATATGCCAACTTTTATACTCTATGCCCCGTCCAATAAAGCCAAGCGTACCATATGCCTTCTTCACCACCCTCTCCATCTGTGCTGTGACCTTCAAGGATCTGTGGACCTGCACACCCAGGTCCCTCTGTGTGTCTATACTCCTGATGGTTCTGCCATTTACTGTATAGCTTCCCCCTACATCAGATCTACCGAAATGCATCACTTTGCATTTATCTGGATTAAATTCCATCTGCCATTTCTCCACTCAATTTTCCACCCTATCTGTATCCTGCTGTTCTCTGACAATGTTCATCACTATCTGCAACTCCAGCAATTTTTGTGTCATTCACAAACTTACTGATCACACAGCTACATCTTCTTCCAAATCATTTATATATTATCACAAACAGCAGAGGTCCCAGTACAGAGCCCTGCGGAACACCATTAGCCACAGACCTCCAACCAGAAAAAGACCCCTCCACTGCTACCTCTGTCTTCTATGGCCAAGCCAGTTCTCCACCCATCTAGCTAGGTCATCTTTTATCCTGTGAGGTTTAACCTTTTGCACCAGTCTGCCATGAGGGATCTTGTCAAACACTTTCCTAAAATCCATATAGACGACATCCACAGCCCTTCCCTCGTCAATCATTGTTGTCACCTCCTCAAAAAAACTCAACCAGATTTGTGAGGCACGACCTTCCTTGTACAAAACCACGCTGTCTATCGCTAATGAGATTATTCAGTTCTAAATGTGCATATATCCTCTCTAAGAATCTTCTCCAACAATTCCCCTACCACGGACGTTAGGCTCACCGGCCTATAATTACCCAGGTTATCCTTGCTACCCTTAAATAACAGGACCACATTTGCTATCCTCCAATCCTCTGGGACCTCATCTGTGTCCAGTGAAGAGACAAAGATTTCTGTTAGAGGCCCAGCAATTTCATCTCTTGTCTCCCTGAGCAGTCTAGGATAGATGTCATCAGGCCCTGGGGATTTGTCTGTCTTGTTGCAGAATGTTGTGTTACAGTCATAGCTAGGATATAGAAAAAAGATTGACTTAATATAGGGTAAGCCCTTTCAAAATTCTGATGGCAGCAGGGAAGAAGTCGTTCTTGAGTCAGTTGGTACGTGACCTCAGACTTTTGTATCTTTTTCCCAATGAAAGAAGGTGGGAGAGAATGTCGGGGGTGCATGGGATCCTTAATTATGCTGGCTGCTTTTCCGAGACAGCAGGAAGTGTAGACAGAGTCAATGGATGGGAGGCTGGTTTGTGTGACGGACTGGACTTTGTTCACAACCATTTGTAGTTTCTTGCAGTCTCAGTCAGCACAAGAGCCGTACCAAGCTGTGAAAGGGTGCTTTCTTTGGTGTATCTGTAAAAGTTGGTGAACTTTTACAGATACACCAAACATGCCGGTTTGGTGTACATACAGATACAGTGAACATGCCGAATTTTCTTAGCTTCCTGAGGAAGTAGAGGTATTGGTGGGCTTTCTTAACTATTGCTTTGGCGTGGAGGGACCAAGCGGGGTTGTTGGTGATCTGGACAGAACATAAGAACTAGGAGTGGGCCATCTGGCCCCTCGAGCCTGCTTTGCTATTCAAGAAGATCATGGCTGACCTTTTTGTGGACTCAGCCCCACTTAACTGCCTGCTCACCATAACCCTTAATTCCTTTACTGTTCAAAAATTTATCTATCCTTGCCTTAAAAACATTCAATGAGGTAGCCTCAACTGCTTCACTGGGCAGGGAATTCCACAGGTTCACAACCCTTTGTGTGAAGAAGTTCCTCCTCAGCTCAGTCCTAAATTTGTTTCCCCCTTATTTTGAGGCTATGTCCCCTAGTTCTAGTTTTACTTTCCAGGAAAAACAGCTTCCCTGCTTCTATCTTATGTATTCCCTTCATAATCTTATGTGTTTCTATAAGATCTCCCCTCATTCTTCTGAATTCCAATGAGTATAACCCAGTCTACTCAGTCTCTCCTCATAAGCCAAACCTCTCAGCTCCGGAATCAATCTAGTGAATCTCTTCCGCACCCCCTTTAGTGCCAATATATCCTTTCTCAAGTAAGGAGACCAAAACTCAGGAAAACAGTACTCCAGTTGTGGCCTCACTGGCACCTTATACAGCTGCAACAAAACCTTGCTGTTTTTAAATTCCATCCCTCTAGAAGTGAAGGACAAAATTTCATTTGCCTTCTTAATTACCTGCAGCACCTGCAAACCAACTCCTTGAGATTCCTGTACAAGGACGCCCAGGTCCCTCTGCACAGCAGCATGCTGCAATTTTTTAATATTTAAATAATACTGCTGTTCCTATTAAAATGGATGACCTCACATTTACCAACATTGTACTCCATCAGCCAGACTGTTGCTCACTCGCTTAGACTGTCTATATCCTTCGCAGACTTTGTGTCCTCTGCATATTTTGCTCTGCCAGTCATCTTAGTGTCATCTGTGAATTTTGACACAATACACTTGGTCCCCAACTCCAAATCGTCTATGTAAATCGTAAACAATTGCAGTCCCAACACTGACCCCTGAGGCACACCACTAGTCACTGATTGTCAACCAGAAGAACACCCATTTATCCCCACTCTTTGCTTTCTGTTAGTTAACCAATACTCTATCCATGCTAATACATTACACATAACACCACGCACTTTTATCTCATGTAGCAGTCTTCAGTGCGGCACCTTGTCAAATGCCTTCAGGAAATCCAGATACACCACATCCACGGGTTCTCCATTGTCCACTGCAATGTAATGTTCTCAAAAAATTCCACTAAATTATTCAAACATGACCTGCCCTTCATGAACCTATGCTGCATTTTACCAATGGGACAATTTATATCCAGATGCCTCGCTGTTTCTTCCTTGATGATAGAATCAAGCATTTTCCCTAGTTCAGAAGTTAACCGGCCTATAGCTACCTGCTTTTTGTCTGCCTTGTTTTTTAAACAGTGGCGCCACATTTGCTGTTTTCCAATCTGCGGGAACCACTCCAGAGTCCAGTGAATTTTGGTAAATTACCACTAGTTCATTTGCTATTTCCCTGCCATCTCTTTTAGTACCCCGAAATGCGTTCCGTCAAGGCCAGGTGACTTGTCTATCTTTAGCCCCATTTAGCTTGCCTAGCATTACCTCTTTACCCTAGGTTCCATTGCATACTGTTCAAGGAAGCCATTGCAGATACATTCTATGAACTCCTCTTCAAGGCTGCCTTGACCGACCTAGTTTGACCGGTTGACGTGATTAAAATTCCCTCATGATAATTGCCATATCAGTTTTACATGCATGAGTTATTTTTGTTTATTTCTCACCATGCCATAATGTCATTATTTCATGGGCGATAGACTATGCCTAGCAGTGACCTTTTCTCTGAAACCTGAAGCCCTTGACCATTTCCACTGCATTATCATTGTTTTAGACAGGGGTATGTCCTCTACTACCCTTCCTGAAATTGATGACTATCTCCTTTGTTTTACTGATATGAAGGGAGAGATTATTGTCGCTGCACCAGTTCACCACATTCTCTATCTCATTCCTGTACTCTGTCTCATCATTGTTTGGGATCCGACCCACTACGATTAGTGTCATCAGCAAACCTGAAAATCAAGTTGGAGGGGAATTTGGCCACAGCCAGAGGTGTTTAAGGAGTATAGTACGGGGCTGAGGACACAGCCTTGTAGGATAGAGGTGGAGAGACTCTTCCCGCTCAGAAAGGATAGTAGGACTAGGGCGCACAGCCTCAAGATAAAGGGGGCGGGCGGTTTAGAACAGAGTTGAGGAGGAACTTCTTCACTCAAAGGGTGGTGAATCTCTGGAATTCTCTGCCCGTTGAAGTGGTGGAGGCTACCTCGCTAAATATTTTTAAGACGCGGGTTGATGGGTTTTTGATAAGAGAGGGGATTAAGGGTTATGGGGAGAGGGCGGGAATGTGGAACTGAGCCACGACAGATCAGCCATGATCTTATTGAATGGCGGGGCAGGCTCGAAGCGCTAGATGGCCTACTCCTGCTCCTATTTCTTATGTCTTATGTTTTACTTATGAAACTGGTGTTGAGGATGAACATGGAGGTGTTGTTACTTATTCTTACTGATTGTGGTCTGTCAATTAGTCTCAGATCCAGTCTCAGAGGGAGGATCCAGGCCACGGGGTTTGGAGATGTTTTGTGGGAATAATAGTGTGGAAGGCTGAGCTGTAGTCAATAAATAGGAGTCTGACATAAATGTCTTTGTTGTAAAAACATAAGAACTAAGATCAGGAGTAGGCCATCTGGCCCCTCGAGCCTACTCCACCATTCGATAAGATCATGGCTGATCTTTTTATGGACTCAGCTCCACTTGCCCGCCCGCTCACCATAATCCTTTATTCCTTTACTGTTCAAACATTTATCTATCCTTGTCTTAAAATCATTTAATGAGGTAGCCTCAACTGCTTCACTGGGCAGGGAATTCCACCGATTCACAACTGTTTGTGTGAAGAAGTTCCTCCTCAACTCAGTCCTAAATCTGCTTCCCCTTATTTTGAGGCTATGCCCCCTGGTTCTAGTTTCACTGCCAGTGGAAACAACTTCCCTGCTTCTATCTTATCTATTCCCTCATAATCTTATATGTTTCTATAAGATCTCCCCTCATTCTTCTGAATTCCAATGAATATAGCCCGAGTCTACTCAGTCACTCCTCATAAGCCAACCCTCTCAACTCCGGAATCAACCTAGTGAATCTCCTCTGCACCCCCTCTAATGCCAGTATATTCTTTCTTAAGTAAGGAGACCAAAACTGCACGCAGTAATCTAGGTGTGGCCTCATCAGCACATTTATACAGCTGCCACATAACCTCGCTGTTTTTAAACTCCATCCCTCTAGCAATAAAGGACAAAATTCCATTTGCCTTCTTAATTACCTGCTGCACCTGCAAACCAACTCCTTGAGGTTCCTGCACAAGGACACCCAGGTCCCTCTGCACTGCAGCACGCTGCATTTTTTACCATTTAAATAATAGTCCGTTTTGCTGTTATTCCTACCAAAATGGATGGCCCCTCATTTACCAACATTGTACTCATCTGCCAGACCCTCGCCCACTATCTATTAGACTATTTATATCCCTTTTGGAGACTTGCGGTGTTCTCTGCACACTTTGATCTGCCATTCATCTTAGTATAATCTGTGAATTTTGACACTGTACTTGGTTCCCACCCCTAAATCGTCTGTGCATCCAGGGATGAGTGCAGAGCCAGGGAGATGGCATCTGCTGTGGGACCTGTTGTGGTAATAAGTGAACTGGGCGAATGGGCCAGGAAATGGCAAATGGAATTTAATGTTGGCAAGTGTGAGGTGGTCCACTTTGGTAGGAAGAATGGTAGGAAGGACTATTACTTCAGTGGCGAAAAACTGCAGCAGGCGACGGTGCAGAGGGACCTCGGGGTCCTTGTGCATGAGTCGCAAAAACCCAGCTTGCAGGTGCAGCAGGTGGTCAGGAAGGCGAATGGGATGCTGGCCTTCATAGCGAGGGGGATTGAATATAAAAGTAGGGAGGTCTTGCTGCAGCTGTATAGGGCATTGGTGAGGCCGCAGCTGGAGTAATGTGTGCAGTTTTGGGCGCCGCACCTGCGCAAAGATATTTTGGCCTTGGAGGGAGTGCAGAGGAGGTTTACTAGGCTGATACCGGAGTTGAGGGGGTTGAGCTATGAGGAGAGGCTGAATAAACTAGGCTTGTACTCGTTAGAGTTTAGAAGAATGAGGGGAGATCTCATTGAGACGTATAAGATGATGAATGGGATGGATAGGATAGAGGTGGAGAGACTCTTCCCGCTCAAAAAAGACAGTAGGACTAGGGGGCACAGCCTCAAGATAAAAGGGGGGCGGTTTAGAACGGAGTTGAGGAGGAACTTCTTCACTCAAAGGGTGGTGAATCTCTGGAATTCTCTGCCCGTCGAAGTGGTGGAGGCTGCCTCGCTAAATATTTTTAAGACGCGGGTTGATGGGTTTTTGATAAGAGAGGGGATTAAGGGTTATGGGGAGAGGGTGGAAAAGTGGAACTGAGCCGCGACAGATCAGCCATGATCTTATTGAATGGCGGGGCAGGCTCGAAGGGCTAGATGGCCTACTCCTGCTCCTATTTCTTATGTTCTTATGTAACTGTAGGTGGACGAGAAATAAAAAGCTCTGATGTTTTCACTAATAAAGTTGGACACAATTCGCAGCGTTGGTGGCTTAGGCACTGGGAAGGCTGATGTGATAAAACAGGATAAGCCATTGGGGTTTGTTAATTTGGCAAAGAAAACCATGATTGAACTAATGAGATGCAAAAGAATATAAGCCTGGTCAGGTTGATGAGCATTTGCCACATCTCTTTATAAATAGTTTACTTATGTGGGTAAGATTTACTTGTGTGTACGAAAAGATTAGGTAAAGGAGTTGAGATTTTAAGAGCTACAGGTTGAAGTCGACCTTTAATAGTGAAAGATGAGAAAATATATAGTTTGGAAGGAGTATGCTAGAAAAGATGGAAATATGTCAAGTCAGTGATGAAGGGCGCAGTGTTCCATTACATAAGGTAAGGTTGGAGAGTCTGATGAAAAGTGGTAGAAGTAATAGAGAAATGATGTAGCTGGAACACTGGTGGGAGTGATACTGACTGTGGTTGGAAAGCCAGTGGACAATCTCACAACTGAGGTGCGTAGGAAGCGTATCCGGGAATTTTTCATGATTGTGTGGTAACAAGATCACAAAATCACAGGCTGAGACAGGAGGAGAAATCAAAGAGTAAAGGCAATTGAAGCTCAGTTATCAGAAACCATTTTTGACCGCCTTCTTGAGAGAAAGAACAAGAACAGTTGGAGGATGAAGTAGATACAGAATCATATACCCATTAGAACAAACAACAATTATAATGGAGGAAATGTGAGTTCTTTTAGGAAGCATTAAAGTAAACAAATCCCCAGGGCCAGATGGCATCTGTCCTAGGTTACTGAGAGAGACAAGAGATGAAATTGCTGGGCCTTTAACTGAAATCTTTGTTTCTTCATTTAACACAGGTGAGGTCCCAGAGGATTGGAGGATAGCAAATGTGGTCCCATTATTTAAGAAGGGTAGCAAGGATAACCCGGGTAATTATAGGCCAGCGAGCTTGACATCTGTGGTAGGGAAATTTTTGGAGAAGATCCTTAGAGATAGGATCGATACACATTTAGAACTGAATAGTCTCATTTGCGATAGACAACATGGTTTTGTACAAGGGACGTCATGCCTCACAAATTTGGTTGAGTTTTTTGAGGAGGTGACAAAAATGATTGACGAGGGAAGTGCTGTGGATGTCGTCTATATGGATTTTAGTAAAGCATTTGACAAAGTCCTTCATGGCAGGTTGGTGCAAAAGGTTAAATCTCATGGGATCAAAGGTGAACTAGCTAGATGGCTGCAGAACTGGCTTGACTATAGAAGACAAAGGGTAGCAGTGGAGGGGTCTTTTTCAGATTGGAAGTCTGGACTAGTGGTGTTCCGCAGGGCTCTGTACTGGGACCTCTGCTGTTTGGGATATATATAAATGATTTGGAAGAAGATGTAGATGGTCTGATTAGTAAGTTTGCGGCCGACACAGATCATTGCGGGCAGTGATGAACGTTGTCAGAGAATACAGCAGGTTATAGGTTGGTAAATTGGCTGGAGAAATGGCAGATGGAATTTAATCCAGATAAATGTGAAGTGATGCATTTTGGTAGACCTAATGCAGGGAGGAGCTATGCAATAAATGGCAGAACCATCAGGAGTATAGACACACAGGGATCTGGGTGTGCAAGTCCTCAGATCCTTAAAGGTGGCAGCATAGGTGGAAAAGGTGGTGAAGAAGGCATATGGCATGTTTGCCTTTATTCGACATGGCATAGAGTATAAAAGTTGGTATGTGATGTTATGGTTATATAGAATGTTAGGCCACATCTGGAATACTGCATCCAGTTCTGGTCACCACACTACCAGAAGGATGTGGAGGCTTTGGGGAGAGTACAGAAAAGGTTTATCAGGATGTTGCCTGGTATGGAGGGTCTTATCTATAAGGTGAGATTGAGTAAACTAGAGTTGTTCTCCCTGGAAAGACAGAGGTTGAGGAGTGACCTAATAGAAGTTTATAGAATTATGGAGGGCATAGATAGGATAAACAATAGGAAGTTTTTTCCCGGCTCAGAAATGACAAACACGCGTTCAAGGGGTGGGTGGGGTACAGATATGCGGGGGACGTATTTTACACAGAGGGTAGTGGGGGCCTGAAATGCACTACCAAGCAAGGTGGTTGAGGCGGACATGCTGGAATCGTTTAAGACTTATTTAGATAGCCACATGAACAGACTGGGAATAGAGGGATACAAATGGATGGTCTAGTTAGGAACACCATGATAGGTGCAGGCTTGGAGGGCCGAAGGGCCTGTTCCTGTGCTGTATTATTCTTTGTTTTTTTTTGTTCATAGAATCCCTACAGTGTGGAAGGGAGGCCTTTCGGCCCATCGAATTTGCACTGACCCTAATCCTACCCATGCCCTAGTCTCATAATCTCTCAGACATACCCTGCTAATCCCCTGATACCTAGGGTTGATTTAACATGGCCAGTCAATCTAACATGCACATCTTTGGACTTTTAGTCTCATATTTTCTGTTGCAGTTCTGCCAACTTTACTGAACTAAGAGTGCAGACGTAAAGCAGTTGTATCAGAAAGTATACACAGAAGAATAATCTGAGTGTTTTACATTAAAAATGATATCTTAATGAGAAAATGGAGATTTTTATATATTCAGGCAGATGAAAAATGGGCAGAAGTTCATCAAGTTCATGGGGTGGCACAGTGGTTAGCACTGCTGCCTCAGTGCCAAGGATCCGGGTTCAATTCCAGCCCCGGGTGACCGTGTGGAGTTTGCATGGGGTTTCTTCCGTGTGCTCCAGTTTCCTACCACATGCCAAAAATGTGCAAGTTGGGTAGATTGGCTGTGGTAAAATGCCCTTTAATATCTGGGGAATTAACAGGGTTGATATGTGGAGTTACTGGGATAGGGCCTAAGTGGGATTGTTGTCAGTGCAGACTTGATGGGCTGAATGACCTCCTTCTGTACTGTAGGGATTCTATAAGTTGTATTGCCAGTGAGTTAGAGAAAAGTGTTGCAGGTATTGCATAAGGAACCAGCAGGAAGTCATTTAGAAGTAAGGAAATCACAAGTTTTCTTGACCTGGAATCGCATAAAGATGGAATTGAGGTTTGCTGGACATGTCAGGTAATAAGAAAACTTCAAGCGGTATTAAAATCTTGATACTCGTTCTGGCATTTGAGGATCTTTACAATGGTCCTAATTGTTTGAATCTGAGTGAATGCAGTTTTTTTGGGCTGTCCCCTGGAGTTTCAGAGTAGGATTTAATAGAACATAGAACACTACAGCACAAACAGGCCCTTCGGCCCACAAGTTGCACCGATCATATCCATACCTACCAGTCCATAGAACAATCTGTAACTCCCAATCCCATTAAATCCCACATACTCATCCAGAAGTCTTTTAAAAGACCCCAGCGAGTTTGCCTCTACCACCACCGACGGCAGCCGATTCCACTCACTCACCACCCTCTGAGTGAAAAACTTACCCCTAAAATCTCCTCTGTCCTTGCTCCCCAGCACCTTAAACCTGTGTCCTCTCGTAGCGACCATTTCAGCCCTGGGAAATAGCCTCTGAGAATCCACCATATCTGTGCCTCTCAACCTTCATCTCTCCAGGGAGAAGAGACCTAGCTCCCTCAACCTATCTTCATAAGGCATGCCTCCCAATCGAGGCAACGTCCTTGTAAATCTTCCTCTGCACCCTTTCAATAGTTTCCACATCCTTCCTGTAGTGAGGCGACCAGAACTGCGCACAGTACTCCAAGTGGGGTCTGACAAGGGCCTTATAAAGTTGCAACATTACCTCCCGACTCCTAAACTCAATCCCTCAATTTAATGAAGGCTAGTACACTATATGCCTTCTTGACCATATCCTCCTCCTGTGAGGCTGATTTAAGAGTCCTATGGACCCGGATTCCAAGATCCTTCTGCTCTTCAACACTGCTAAGACTCCTACCCTTGATATTGTACTCCTTCATCCCATTGGACCTGCGAAAATGGACCACTACCATTGACTAAGGAAGAGCGGTGGATGTGATTTACATGGACTTCAGCAAGGCGTTTGATAAGGTCCCCCATGCAAAACTTCTTGAGAGGGCATGGGATCCAAGGGGTTTTGGCCTTGTGGATCCAGAGCTGGCTTGCCTGCAGAAGGCAGAGAGTGGTTGTGGATAGGTCTTTTTCTGCATGGAGGTCGGTCACCAGTGGAGTGCCCCAGGGATCTAGGACCCTTGCTGTTTGTCATTTTCATAAATGACCTGGATGAGGAAGTGGAGGGATGGGTTAATAAGTTCGCCGACGATACGAAGGTTGGTGGTGTTGTGGATAGTCTGGAGGGATGTCAGAAGTTGCAGCATGACATAGATAGGATACAAGACTGGGTGGGGAAGTGACATATGGAGTTCAACATGGATAATAGGAGGAGATAGGCTTGCAAAGACAAATAGGCAGATTCTGCTTGGGTTGCAAGAAGCAGGATAATTTTTTCCTCTCTGGAGTCTACTATTTTGGGACCTGCTAAAAAATGGGTACCTCTCTCCAGAGGTGTTCTGAAGGCTTGTGGGATGGCAGCCCACACACCAGCACGTAAGTCTGAGTTGTTTAATTGATTTTGGAGAGGAGTTTAAGTCTATAAGGAATATTGCTAAAACTGGAACAAATGGAGATTGGTTCGATGTTAAGAATTGTATCTCATCATGTTCACATATTTTAAATGTTAAAAGTTAAATTAATTTATTTGTTGCATTTAAACTGTGTAGTTTGTTTTGATCAAAATTTCTGGGTGTGTCAACAGAATCACACCTGGAGTGAAACACCTTATGATCACATTAGACTCCAGCTATTTTCTTATTTTGGCATTAGTCTAATTTCATAATATACCTTGGAGTTTCTGATCTGGTTGCTAGCAACCTACCCTCATATCTGTTTTGGATGGGTGTCAGTTTGGTTTTTTTTCATTCTTATGGCTGCAATAAAGTACTTGATTCAAAAAAAAATTAAAGAATGCTGAAACAAAATGCTGGACGCAGCAAGGATTCAGTTGGTGTTAAATTGTACTGAGGAGGACTGCAGCAGATGACAAAACTTGATACGCTTGCAGAATCATTTCTCATTTTCCTCTAATTCCTGTACCTCCAGCCTGATGTCACCACCAAATACGCCTTCCCCTCAGCTACATGGGCTCCAAACATTAATTCTGTTTTCTTGCTCTGCAGATGCTGGCTGACCTGCTGAGTTTATCCAGCATTTTCTCTTTTTACATCCCCCTCCTTTTGGCAGGGGCAGTTTTTTCCATGCTGCCCTGGGGCCACTCCTCAGTCACCCCCAACTCCCTTTCCTGTGGCACTTTTCCACACACTTGCCCAACCTTTTACCATCTGATATCCCAACATCTCCTATAATTCTTTCAACCTAGTCTAATGTATTCACTGCTCACAACATTTGCCTTAAAACTCTGGAGGCCAAATGCAAATTGGGTGACCACTTTGCAGAACATCTCTGTCCTGTCCACAGGCATAAGCTGAAACTTCTAGTGACCTATCATTCTCCTCCTTGCTCTCACACTGACATTTCTGTCTTTGGTCTGATGCACTGTTTCAGAGAGGCTCAACATAAGCCACAGGAAAATCACCTCCTCTTCCGATTAAACCCATCACAGCCTCAACATTAAGTTCAGCAATATTAGCAACTCCATCCTCCATTTTGTTCCTGTTTTTTAGACAGCAGCTCACCTGCACTTGGCACACCTTTATTTCTTTTCTTGCCCCAGTCACCATTCCCATTGGCCCTGGAAGACAAACTCTTCCGCAGACCTACTTATCTTCTTGTCCTTGTCGGCTCTCCTAATCTTGCTCAAAATCTATCACATCTCAAACTTTTCCCAGTTCTGATGAAGGGTCACAGTCAATGGAATATTAACTCTGCCTCTCTCTGCACAGATGCTACCATATCCTGCTGATTATTTCCAGTATTCTGTTTTTGTTTCTGCTTTCCAGCAACCTCAGTATCCTGCTTTTCTTTTGGATTACTAGTTCGGTAATATAACCACTCTGCTACTACCTCAGTACGTGGATAGTGCATACCTTCTCCTTGCTCAGCAATGCTTGAATCATCTTTACTGTTTCCTCACAGGATGTTGCAAATAATCGAAGGCCTCGGAGACGATGTGAAAAAAAGCCCCTCTTCAATGCTGTACAAATCCATGGTGCCACAAATGACCAGGAGTCTAAGAAGGAAGTGAAGACAATTATTCCCGTAAGGGATGGTGCAATAAAAATCCATAAGAATATGAATAATCAAGGACCCATGAAACAAACCAGAGAATTTAGACCTGTTGAAAATGTGTTGCAAATAGAAGGGTCATTCAGTTTTAAAGGTAAGTAACAAATGTATAGTTTTATTTACACAGAATGCACTAATATATCCAGCCATCGTATTACTGGGATGCTTGTGTATAAAATGTGGTTACTGCAATTCATTCCTTGCTTGCCCCATGTAACAACAACAACAACACCCCCCCCCCCCCACCCGAGTGCTGATTCATTGTGTATGAACCTAGATGAGTGTTAGCTGACTCTCATGTGCAAAGGTCATATCCTATCATTGTTTTGGGGCCACAGATACACTTGCCAGTTGAGGTAGTAATAAAAAATGGCAGCTGTTTTCATTTATTTTCTGGTCCCCATACGCAATATCTTTTACAGATGCTAACTGACTTGTATTTTTCAGTGAGTTTAGTTTGTACTTAGTTAACTGCTTTGATGTAGAATGGGCATCGATCCTACAATTTTCTGAAGTTCTTTGGTTCAGTACCAGTGTACGCAGAAGATCCCCTAATGACTGTTGGGGACACTACTTCTATTTGAATCCCTCTGGAGACTATTTGTTAGTTGTATGTTTTCACGAAAGCGTTGAAATGGATAGGAAGCAAAATTTAACTTGACACATTCCAAAGCACTAATGTTTAAAAAGTGTTATCATACTTGGTATCTTGTGTTTAACATAATTGAACAGATGTTTTACTGTGTAAGTTCTTTCAACTTGGAATTCAGGCTTGTATAATTTAATTAGTGCCACAAATATATGCATTTTAAAAACATGTTTCCTGAAAAGGAATGGCTTAATATAGGAAATATTTTAATCAGATATTGCCTTAATCTGTAATTGTAGTACTTAAGTACTTCAAGTAAATAGGTTATGTATGTATGTAAATATGGGAAACATGGAACCACATATAATGTTGTTTCTTTTTGATGTGATTTTGTGTAGTTAAGGTCCTTTATTCTTTGTTCCCCATTCACATTGCTCCATTGTAAAACCCGACGATAGTAAAGTTCTCCTGCTGGAGGTTACCTGGGGTTGGAATGGTTATGGCTAAGACAAAAAAGGATTTTGCATTTCCCTCCTGGTTTCCTGTTTTGAGAATTTCGTGTGGTGGAATATAATCACCAGGAAGAAATTAATGGTGCAAACTAGTTATGGGACGATGGAGACACCAAACAGCAGAAAGGATGGAACTATTTCAGCAGTTAAGAAGCTTAGGGGGGAAAACCAAGTATTTGGCATTCTAGTTTAGTCTCGATTCTCAGACTGTTTGATGTAGAAGGTTGTTCTAAAATGCAAAGGGAGTATTCCAGTTATTCTGGCAATCTGATTCCTAACATTAAAACTTTCACCCAGGTGACTTGGAGATTGAAAACCTTGAGCATAAACTACGAAATGATCTGAGATGGAGTGGGACACATGAAATACTTCATCCAGCGCTCCAGAAATGTTGGTACATTTTCTTTTCTCTTGGACCCATTTGTGATTGTCAAAATTTCATTCAACCACTGCATATGGGCAAAAATGTGCATGGGCAATGACCTTCTTGTTTCAGATCTGGGTTAAAATCTAATCTAGACATAGGAATAAACAGTTGATTTCTGGCTGGAAAGGAACGCCCTTGACATGTGGAGAGGCCCTCAGGCCAGTATTGGCACCCAGAGCCAAATGGAAAGTGTCAAACTGGGAGAGTAGGAAGTATCTTTTCTGCATCACTGGAAAGGCCAGCATGGTAGGACAATGGTTAGCACTGCTGCCTCAGTGTCAGGGACCTGGGTTTGATTCCAGCCTTGAGTGACTTCTTTACATGATCTTCTCTTGTTTGCCTGTGTTTCCTCCGGGTTTCCTCTGGCTACCTCCCACAGCCCAAAGACATACAAGTTAAATGGATTGGTCATGCTTAAATTCCTCTTAGTGTCCCAAAATGTGTAGGTTAGTGAGGTAAATATGAGAGGTATGGGATAGGGCAAGTGGTGTAGGCCTGGGTAAAGATGTTGTATCGGAGAGTCAGTGCAGACTCGATAGGCCTGTAGGGATTCTGTAGTTCTCATTTATTTCCTACTCCTAATTGTCAATGAGAAGTGGGTGGTAAACCATTGCAGATGTTTGCTGGAAGTACTCCCTCAGTGCTGTTGGACGTTATGGAATTGAGGGGTGGGGGATCTTTTCAGAGGGCACTTGGTGCCCACAGCAATGTGATTCACTCTTAAGTCTCACACTGGCCACAACAGATTTCCTTCTCCAAAGGACATCAGTGAACTAAATAAGTTGTGACAAGCAGTAGGTTAATGGTCAGAATTACTGTAATTATTGTACATTTTAGTTATTGAAGAGTATTAAATTCCCATGATGCCATGGTAGAATTTGAACTTGGGAGGCTTTCTGGATCATTAGACCAGCTTGTTGGGTTGCTAGTTGAAGTAAAATAATCACAATGCCACTATACCCGATGTGATCTTCCCAAAGGTGGAGCATGCAGAAGCAGCTTTAATCGTGATCTAACTGTCCCAAGCTTGACATGGTATTAAACATTTACAGAATAGAACTTGGGGAAATGGACTAATGTATCAGCAAACAACAATGTAGAACAATGCTAAACTGGTATTTCACAAGAGTGCAAGGGAAATATATTTTGTCACCAAAGAAAGACCAAACTAAATTAGAAAAAAGGCATATTAAGTCCACTGATACAGATAAACGTGATAAAAAACAATTTAAAAAAGACAAAATTATGAAATAAAATTATCAAATGACATTTTCTGCCCGCAAAAAAGGGACTCTTGGGAATAGAACCATTAAGGGACAGACAGGATAATACCACAGGTGATGATAAGAGACGGCAGAAATACTGGCCCAGGACCAACAGCCCAGCTCCCGATTGCCCATCTCAAGCTCCCAACTGCCCCATATCCCCTACCTCCTCTGGTCGTTTGCATGAGTAATTGGGATGTTGGAATTTAAAACGCCATTTCTAAATTTCCAGATGACACTGGATAGGGGGGTGGGGGGGGGGAGGGGGAGGGGTTTGGTACAGATAGTCAATACTGAGGTAGACTGCATCAAGTTACAAGAGGGTATTAGTAAACTTGCAGGTAGATAATAATTGACGACGATGTTCAAAACAGATAAAGACAAAGTAGTTAGATTTTAGTAGAAAAACAGGGAAATCACTTATTACTTGAAAGGCGCAAGTCTACATGGTGTCGAGGAACAAAATGATCTTGGGGTACTGATACATCACCATTAATAACCAGCCTTGCACTACATTCTAGCCCAATACTTTTGCTTCATTTTTTTGAAAGTTTATTCCCTTCTCAACTTGTATTTATATGGGGTAAGTGTAGTCTTGATTAAAGTGGCTGATGCTGTTTCTTCCCTCGTGCACCATTTGAATGGTACAATCAGTGAGCCAGTAACAGCGATCACTGGTATAAATCCATACAGTCCAAAAGGCCAGATATTGGTAATAACTCCTTCTAAAAACTATTCTGAAACTGAGCGATGTAAACTGACTGATATAATTTGAATATTCTTTAAAGTTGTTCTACTCTATTTATATTTTTTAAAATATCTAGCTGGAATAAAATTAAGTGACTTCCAACATACCGAATGTCTAAATGTGAAACATTTAGGACTGGCTTCTGTGCAAAATGTTGAATTGAATTCTTCTTTTCCTGTAAATGAGTCTCCTGGAATTCGGGGTAAGGTTCCATTTATATTTCTATAGTAGAAGAATTAACAAACTATTATAGGGTCTATTAGTATTTTTAATCTTCTATCCTGTACAGTCAAGGTGAGGATGTGATAAAAGGAAAGGTCCTTGAGGCCTTTGTCTATGGCTGACATTTGTAAAGCAGACGTAAAAGACATAATATATTACACAGGTGTACCTTGACCTCAGAAGCTGCATTTACAGTTTATTGAAGTGTTGAACTGCAAATCTCTAATTAATCTGGATTTGTGCTAATTTTTACTTTAGTTTTAGGTTATAAAGTCAACATGGATTTACAAAGGGTGAATCATGTTTGACAAATCTATTTGACTAGGGGAAGAGAGTGGATGTGATTTATTTAGACTTTCAGAAGGCTCTCGACCAACCTCACGTGGCAGACTATGTAAGGTTTAAGTGCATGAGATTGTGGATAATGGCAGATAGGATGCAAAAAGTTGGCATAAATGGATTTTTTTCCAATTGGCAAGCATTTACTAGTGGAGTACTACAGGGATTGTTCTAGGAGCTCAACTGTTCACATTATATGTTAATGATTTGAAAGAGAGAACTAAATATATCATCTCCAAATTTGTAGATGATACAAAGTTGGGTGGGAGAATGAACTGTGAGAAGGATGCAGCGATGCTGAGTGAGTGGGCATATACATGGCAGATATAGTTAAATGTGAGGTTATCTACTTTGGTAGCAAAAACAGGAAGCCAGAGTATTAGTTGAATGAGAGAAGTGGATACTCAGTGAGACCTTGGTTTCTTCATGCATGAGTCACTGAAAGTAAGTGTGCAGGCAGTAGGCAGTAAAGAAGGCAATTGGTATGTTAGGCTTCATAGCAAGAGAATTTAAGTGTAGGAATAAGAATATTTACTGCAATTGTATAGTGTGTTGGTGAGGTGACACCTGGAGTATGGTGTGCAGTTTGGGTGTCCTTTATCTGAGGAGGGATATCGTTGCTATAGGAGTGCAGCGAAGGTTTACCAGGCTGATTCTTGGGATGACAGATTTATCATATAAGGAGAGACAGTTAGGATTGTATTCAGTGGAGTTTAGAAGAGTGAGAAGGGACCTCATAGAAACTTATAAAATCCTAATAGGATTAGACAGGGTCGATTCAGAAAGAATGTTCCCACTGGTGGGCAGTGGGGAGGTGAACGTGTGGAATTCACTACTACAGAAAGTAGTTGAGGCCAAAACATGATTTTGAGAAGAAATTAGAATTGGCTGTTGGGATTAAAGGGGTGAAGAGATTATGGGTGGGAAGGTGGGATCAGGATATTGATTTTGATGATCGAAATGAATGGTGGAGCAGGCTCTGGGCTGAATGGCCTACTCCCGCATCTATTTTCTATGTTTCTATGATTACAGTACTGTTCTTGTGGTAAATATTTACTGAATGTACAGAGAAAATCTCCGAGGGCAGTGTTATTTGGAAAGAGTATACATAGTTGATCCCTTCCACATTCCCTTTATCACTGTTTAAGTACCTTGTGACTTATTTTCTTTCAGAAACTGGGATTCCATTTATCTCCCGGACAGGAAAGACAAATGATCTCACCAAGATTAAGGGCTGGAAACACAAGTTTAATCTGCAGCCTGGGTCACCTGATGACAAACTGAGTCCATCACCTTCAAGTAAACTAGAATATTTATCACGTTTGCTTTTACTTTATGATTTCAGATATTCACATTTGTCAGCAAAAACACAAGCTGGAAGAATATTATTCTAACTTCCTAGCCCATGATTGGCACACGGGAAGACTCTAAGCAACTTTTTTGCTGAATCATGTGGATTAATGTTTATGAAGCAATGTATAAAACAAAACTATAGTCTCTGCGCTTGAAACCATTTGTAAACAATTTTACACTGTGCCATTGGCCTTTCCTTCTCCTGTGCCATCTTCTCACATTTGTAGAGCTAGTGGTAAATTTATTTTCCTAACTCCACTCCCTGACCGAGACCAGTGTTGGGCCATTGACTTCCTCAACTGGATTTTATGGGGTGGGGCTGCGTATTGCTCACCTGCCTGCCCCATCCTGACTAAAATGTTGGTCAAAATATAACCTCCCCCGCAGTAACAATGCTAAAAGTGTGGGACTTGTACCCCTTAACTGGGGACATCCCTCAAATGGGAGTAAGCTTGTCCTTGGGAGTAGCTGGCAGCTCTTGCAATCCTGGCAGCATCAGTCCTCAGTAGAGGATGCTGCCAGGGCAATAAATAGGCCCAAGGTGAAAGTCCCAGTGGATCCTGGATGCAGTAAATCAGATATTGGGTGGGGAGGGTCAAGCATTTGAGGAAATGGGGTGAGGAGTGTGAGTTTTGCAGTGATGGTGTTAGAGAGGCTGTGCCCTTACAAAAGAACAAAGAAAAGAATAATACAGTACAGGAAACAGGCCCTTCGGCCCTCCAAGCGTGTGCTGCTTGTTGGTCCAACTAGACCATTCATTTATATCCCTCCATTCCCAGTCTGTTCATATGACTATCCAGATAAGTCTTAAACGATCCCAGCGTGTCCACCTCCACCACCCTGCTTGGCAGTGCATTCCAGGCCCCCACCACCCTCTGTGTAAAATACGCCCCTCTGATATCTGAGTTATCCCCCCCTACCCCCAAACCTGTGACCCCTCGTGTTCGTCACCTCCGACCTGGGAAAAAGCTTCCCACTGTTCACCCTATCTATACCCTTCATAATTTTATACCCCTTTATACACCTCATTCTCCATCTTTCCAGGAAGAACAACCCCAGTTTATCCAATCTCTCCTCATAGCTAAGACCCTCCATGCCAGGCAACATCCTGGTAAACCTTTTCTGTACTCTCTGCAAAGCCTTCATGTCCTTCTGGTAGTGTGGCAACCAGAACTGGACCCAGTACTCCAAATGTAGCCTAACCAATGTTCTATACAGCTGTAACATCAGACGCCAATTTTCATACTCTATACCCCGTCCTATAAAGGCAAGCATGCCATATGCCTTCTTCACCACCTTCTTCACCTGTGATGCCACCTTCAATGATCTGTGGACTTGCACACCCAGGCCCCTCTGTGTGTCTATACTCCTGATGGTTCTGCCATTAGCAAGTGTGAGGTTATCCACTTTGGCAGGAATAATAGTAGGAGGGGTTACTATTTAAAGGGCGAAAAGCTGCAGCATGCTATGGTGCAGAGGGAGCTGGGGGTCCTTGTGCATGAATCGCAAAAACCCAGTCTGCAGGTGCAGCAGGTGATCAAGAAGGCGAATGGGATGCTGGCCTTTATAGCGAGGGAGATAGAATATAAAAGCAGGGAGGTCTTGCTGCAACTGTACAGGGCATTGGTGAGGCCGCAGCTGGAGTACTGTGTGCAGTTTTGGTCGCCGCACTTGCGTAAGGATGTTTTGGCCTTGGAGAGAGTGCAGAGGAGGTTTACTAGGCTGATATCAGAGATGAGGGGGTTGGACTATGAAGAGAGACTGAATAGACTGGGTCTGTACTCGTTGGAGTTTAGAAGGATGAGGGGGGATCTTATAGAGACATATAAGATAATGAAGGGGATGGATAGGGTAGAGGTAGAGAGATTCTTCCCGCTCAGAAAGGACAGCAGGACTAGAGGGCACAGCCTCAAGATAAGCTGTGGGGGAGGGGGCAGTTTAGAACGGAGTTGAGGAGGAACTTCTTCACTCAAAGGGTGGTGAATCTCTGGAATTCTCTGCCCGTTGAAGTGGTGGAGGCTACCTTGCTAAATATATTTAAGTCACGGGTAGATAGGTTTTTGGTAGGCAAGGGAATTAAGGGTTATGGGGAGAAATCGGGAAAGTGGAACTGAGCCACTTCAGATCAGCCATGATCTTACTGAATGGCGGGGCAGGCTCGAAGGGCTAGATGGCCTACTCCTGCTCCTACTACTTATGTTCTTATTTATTGTATAGCTCCCCACTACATTAGTTTTACCAAAATGCATCACTTTGCATT
The DNA here is from genome assembly GCF_965287045.1 of Carcharhinus amblyrhynchos. NCBI lineage: Eukaryota > Metazoa > Chordata > Chondrichthyes > Carcharhiniformes > Carcharhinidae > Carcharhinus > Carcharhinus amblyrhynchos. Next base: position 3,322,508 of record NW_027649785.1, on the reverse strand, counting down.
TATCTGGATTAAATTCCATCTGCCATTTCTCTGCCCAATTTTCCAGCCTATCTATATCCTGCTGTATTTTTTGACATTGTTCATTGCTATCCGCAAGTCCAGCCATCTTTGTGCCATCCGCAAACTTACTGATCACACCAGTTAATGTGAAAGTGCCACCCTTCCACCATCTCAAAGGTGGTACTTTCCTTCCTGCCCTTTGAAAAACAATGGGTTGCCACTCCCATTTGCCTGTCCACCCCAACTGTGGTATAGTATGGACAGTATAATGTTAGAGTTAGTTGGCTTGTGATCAAATTCAGTTAAGCTGTAGTAACTTACGTATGATGTATACATGCTTGTATCATAGGATCAGCTTGGAAGTAGGTGAGAAGGTGGGTTAGCCAGCCTATGTATGTTGCATGCCCTACTGTTGAAACCAGCATGCCCCTGGACAGAGTCCGTAGGTTTAGCAGTAAAACACTGGAGTTTGAAACGTTTCAGTATGGTTTCAAATCCTGGCCCTAAATGAAACATTTGTTATCTTTCAGAACTGAATCCACTCAGTCTAAGTGGAATTCCCCATGGGATGGAGTGCAGACTCAGTGGGCCAAAAGAAGACCTCCTCTCTTATACTGTTCCATGAAGTTATTGCTGGCTGTTAAATTTCTGCAGTAGTGGTCCTTGTGCTGGGAACTCAGTATTGCCTCTGGTTGTGAAAATTTGTAGCTTTGATTATATTGCTTTCCCAACTGACAAAACGTCCATTAATAACTAGACATCATCAAATAAAGTGTTTTATTTTAATTCCAGTTCCCTGAATGTCTCTGTTGTGCAGAGATTTATTAAAGCTGATATGCGACTGTGCAGTATCTACTTGAATTGAAAGCTATTGGTTTTAGTTGAGAAGCTATAGAACAGTACAGCATGGGAATGATGTGCTGAACATGACGTCAAATTAAACTAATCCCATCTGCCTGCGCTTGGTCCATATCCCTCTATTCCTTGCGTATTCATGCTCTTATCTAAAAACCCCTTAAACACCCCTATTATAGTAGCCTCAACCATCACCCCAGGCAGTGCGTTCCAGACACTTACCACCCTGTGTAAAATACTTGGCCCTTGCATCTCCTTTTAACTTCCCCCTTGCACCTTAAACTCCCCTAGTATTAGAAGTTTCAACTCTGGGGGGGAAAAAAATTCTGACCGTCAAACCTTCTCGTAATTTTAGAAACTTCTATTAGGTCTCAGTCTCTGTCGCTCAAGAGAAAACAACCCAGTTTGTTTCAGCCTCTCCTTAGAGATCATACCTTCTGATCCAGGCAGCATCCTGCTAAACCTCTTCTCCAAAGCCTCCACATCTTTCCTATAATGTGGTGATGACCAGCATTGAGTGCAATATTCGTAAGTGTAGCCTAACCAAAAAATTTATAAAACTGCAACATAACTTCCTAACTCTTGAACTCAGTGCCCTAGTAAAGGCAAGCATGCTATATGCCTTCTTTATCACCCTATCTACTTGCGTGGTCACTTTCAGGGAGTTCTGGACTTGAACCCTAAGATCCCTCTGTACATCAATGCTGCACAGGGTCCTGCCATTAACTATAATTACTCTTAATCTCCCAAAGTGCAGAACCTCACGTTGCCCAGGTTAAATTCCATCGGCCATTTCTCTGTCCATATCTGCAACTGATCTATATCCTTGAACAACATTCTACACTACCCACAACTCCACCTATCTTTTTTGTTGTTTGCAAACTTGTTTAACCACCCATCTACAGTTTCATCCAAGTCATTTAGCTATATCACAAACAACAGAGGTCCCAGTATGAATCCCTGCAGAACACCACTAGTTACGGACCTCCAGCCAGAAAAAGACCCAACACTATATTGACTTTTATGGGCAAGCCAATTCTGAATCCAAGCAGCCAGGTCACTGTGGGTCCTTGGATCTTAGTAGGCCTACCCAGAAGATTATGAGGGATCATGTGGAAAGCCTTACTGAAATCCATGTGAACAATATCCCACTACTCTATCCTCATTGATCACCTTTGTCACCTGCCCAAAAATCAATCAAGTTAGTAAGACGTGATCTGCCCCGCCATGCTTTTCCGAATACGTGAATATCCGATCCCTAAGAATCCTCTCCAATATGTGATGTGAGACTCGCTAATTTCCTGGATTATCCCTGTATCATTTTTTTTGAACTGAGGAACAATAATAGCTACTTAACAGTCCTCTGGGACCTCCCCACTGGCTAGTGAAGATAAAAAAAAGTCTTTGTTTGGGCCCCAGCAATTTCCTCTCTTGCCTTTCTCAATAACCTAGGGTAGATCCCATTATTGGCTTTGTTCGTCATTGAGCATAAATCTATGTTATACTTGTCTAGCTCTGTTGTTCAAAGGAGATACTTTTCTGTTTCCCTATTATATAACGTTGAATTAGGAAGATGCTTATTTGTGCAGATTTGTATTTTAATATTTCAATATGTTCTTATTAGCTCTTGCATAATTTGGTACTTGTACTGAAAAATATTCCTCCTCCCTTTAATAGATGCCAGCACTGCAATTATTAAGAATAGATCAGCATTTGTTAGTGACTTGCTGGATGAATATTTGGAGAAAGAAGGGAAGATCATTGAGCAATCACTATTGTATGACTATGAGATGCCGGAAATTGGTTGTCAAACTCCTACCATGTTGGACTCATCTTGCAACATTCAACAAAACACTACCCATTCGTCCGATCTTGGAACATCACCAAAAAACAAATCTTCACATTTGGAAATGTCTCCCGTGTTAGAGAAGCATTTTAGTGTTACAAACAAAGGGATTTTCATCAGGGATGTGCAAAACACCAATGTGGATGCAAAGGCTAGGTGTAAAACACACAGGAATGACAACTCGGCAGCTAAAAGGCCCAAAGACCCCAGTCCGTACTCCAATACTTCAGAATTACCTAAGAACAATAAACAGTCTGGAATTTATGACACGCCCCCACAGAAGGTGAGACATTTATTGTAAAAATTAAATTTCTTCTGTGCTCCTTTGAGACCAGGCAACATCCTGGTGAGTCGCCTTTGCCAGAAAGTGGTGAATCTGTGCACTTCTTTGCCGCAGAAGGCTGTGGAGATCAGGTCATTGAGTGTCCTTAAGGTGCCTTAAGAGAGATAGATTGGTTCTTGATTAATAAGGGGATTGGGGTTATGGGGAAAAGGCAGGAGAATGGGGATGAGAAAAAAATCAGCCATGATTGAATGGCAGAGCAGACTCGATGGGCTGAGTGGCCTAATTCTGCTCCTGTGTCTTGTGACCTTTCCCAGCAACCTTGGATAGATTGCGTTCTGCACCAGTGAGAGAATTTTGCATCATGCCATCTCTGAATGAGGATCATTTTTGTTTTATTGGCCCAGGTAACTTAATTGCAGAGTTTATAAATATGTGGAACAAAATGTGTTTTGTTTTAATAACTTAAATAGTTCACTTCATAGGATTCAGCATAAGAATTTTTGTCGACGTTGTTGGCTATTTATTTGGGGCTGGAAGAATATCGATACAATACAATAAGCTGACTTGCCTTCATAATATGACTGCACTCATTAAGTTTGTGGTATATTGGAAAGTATAGCCCAAGTGTGCCATCTGACCTAGAGGCAGATCTTTTAACTTTAAGTGAAAAGCATTGAAAGTATTTGCGTATAAAATAGTTTGTTTTAGATGAAAAGGGGAAGTGATTTTAATGCAGCTTTCTATACTGTAGGCTTGCTTTAGTTGTAATCCAATGTCCTTTGATATCTGTTGGATACTTTCCGGGCCTGTTCCCTCTCCAATTGCTTGTAGATTAGAATATTTTGATCAGTATAGAATGAGTGTTAGAATAATGAGATAATTGTGATGTCCATTCAGCAGACTGGTGTGAGAGGGAGATCACAGAATACTGGAGAAGGTAAGTGGGATCTAACAGTGTTTGAAATTTCTGTTCAAAGTACGATTACTTCCATTGGTATAACAGGAAAGGTTATGAGAAATTTTTCTTTATTACTGAAGGATGGAATTCATTCTGAACTTCAGCTAAGCATTTAAAGAAACAATTCAACATGTTTGAAGAATGTTAAAAGTTGTGCAGCTAGCAGAGAAATGGGATATGGGTGGATGGTTGTAATATGAGCTAACATCAGCCCAGTGTAGTGAGCCAAGTGTTCACCTGTCCCTCAGTATGATTATTTGAACAGTTCCAAAGAGAGTTTTCTGTAATGCAGGTTCTTTCCCTTCTTTTCAAGAAACAACTGAAATCAGGGTCTACAAACCTTAAGACTGTCCATGCAAGTTCTAAAGGAGGAAAAAAATCCAACATTTCAGGAAATCAAACTCAAACAATATACATTTCAGGTAAGGACAATTAAAAATAACATTTCACAGGATCCCTAAATCCAGTCTCCTATTTACACACTTGAAGACAATACTGGCAGTTCGAGTGGAAATCTGAAACTGTCAGTTATTCTCAGCTTGTGTTGAATTTTCTTATCCCAGTGATTTGGGCTGTTGAACCACTTCTCACACTCCTCCACAGTTACTGCTAATCAGGCCCTCTATCTGACATCCACTACGGAATCATAGAACAAAATAGTTACAGCACAGAAGAGGTCATTCAACCTGTTGTATCTGTGCTGGCTGTTACCACTCCCCCATCTTCTCCACGTGGGCCTGCACATTTTCCCTTTAAGATAATAATTCCCTCTTGAAAGTCTCAATTGAACTCCCTCTGCCACATTCTCAGGCAGTGCCTTCCATATCCCAACCCTCGCTGCATGAAAATGTTTTTCCTTATAATTCCTAAGAACATGGAGCTGGAGTAGGAATTCAGTCCCTCAAGCCCGCTTCACCATTGAATATGTTCATGGCTGATCTCATTTCGGCCTCATCCCCACCTTCCTTCCTGCTCCCCATAACCCTTCATCCTGCTCCTAATTAAAACCTATCTATCTGCTCAAATTTGTTTATTGTTCCAGTGTCCACTACACTCTAGGATAGAGAATTCCACACGTTCACAATCCTTGGAGTGAAGTAATTCTCGCTTATTTCTGTTTTAAATCCGCCACCCCTTAGTATCTTATTCTAGAATGTCCAACAAGGGGAAATATCTGTTCAACATCTACGCTGTTGATCCTTTTTTACCATCTTCTACAGCTCAGTTAGATATCTTCTCGTTCTTCAGAACTCCCAAGTATGGGCCTAAACTGCTCAACCTTTCGTCATAAGACAAGTAAGTCCTTCATCCCTGGAATCAACCTAGTGAACCCTCTCTGAACCACCTCTAGAGCCAAAACTAGTTCTCCTAGCACACTAGAAATGTTACAGCATAGGAGGAGGTCATTTGTCCATGCCAGCCCGAGGACACCTAGTTGTCCTCTTCACTTCCATCTTTCTGCATCTGGCCTATAGCCCTTAGCTTATAACACTTAAGGTGCAGATCCAGTTAATTTTAGGGTTTCTGCATCCACCACCTACTTGGGCAGCATATTCCAGACACCCACCCTCCGCATTTTTTAAAAATCAACTTTAAAGGATTCCAACCTTTCCAGTACTTCCTCTTTCTTTGAACTACTGGATGGAGGTAATCATAGTGTTTCTCGTGGACTATGTATACTTGAAGAAGGACTCCAGATGCAGTCTCACTCACGCCCTTTACAGTTGAAATAGTGCTACCCTATTGTTATACTCCAGCAATAAATGCCAAAATTCCATTTGCCTTCTATACTACCTGCTGTATCTGTATAGTAACTTACTGCAATTCATGCATACAAATACCCAGTATCCCCCCTCCACCTAAGTATTTAGAAGCTTCTCTCTATTTAGATAAGTTGCCTTTTTATTCCCCTGATCACAATGGATAAACTTCTCATTTATTTGCGCTAAATTTTAAATTTTGGTCCACTCGCCTAACCTATCCATATCCATTTGTAAATTTTTTACTTCCTCTTTGCAACTTGCTTTCCCACCTATTTTAATGTCATCGGCAAATTTGGCTATTGTACGTTTTATTCCTGCGTCCAAATCATCAATATAGATTATAAATAGTTGGGGTCGGAAGACTGCACCCTGTGGCACAGCACTAATTACTAGTAAATCAATAAAAGACACATTTACCCCCATTCCCTGCTTTCTGTTGGTTAGCCAATCCTCTATCCAAGCTAATATATTATCCCCAGTCCTGTGGGATTTTGTGTACCAGCCTTTTGTGCAGCATGTTATCAAATGCCCTCTGGAAGTCCAGATGGACTACATCTACAGGACCCCCCCCCGCCCCCCCATTATTCACTTTGCTTGTTCCATCTTTGAAGAACTTTTCATATTAATCAAACCTGACTTACCTTTCATTAACTGATGGATTATGTTTTGACTTTCCAATGCCCTGTAACTACTTCCTTAATAATGGGTTCCATCAGTTTTCCAATGACAGATTTAAACTAACTGATCGATATTTTCTTTCTTCCTGCCTTTCTGCCTTTTTGAACAGGGACTTAACATTAGCCTTTTTCCAATCCACTGGATCCTTTCTAGAATCCAGAGAATTTTTGAATATTTATAACCAATGCCTCCACTATCTCTGCTGCCACTCCCTTTAAAACCTTAGGCCCTGGGAACGTGTCTGTCTTTAATTCCAATAGTTTGCCCAATACCTGGTGATGGGTGATCATCCCTGGTGATGGCAATTGTTTTAAGTTGCTCCTTTTGAGAAATCTCTGTATTAACCTGTCACTATTGGAATGGTTCTAGTGTCCTTCACCATGAAAACTGAGGCAAAGTATTGATCAAGTGTTGCTGCCATTTCTGTGTTCCTAACTCACCAATCTCACCCTTCAGGGGACCACTAACATTGACTTTAACTTCTCGCTTCCTTTTCATTGCTCCTTTTACCTCTGTGCCCCCAATTCTTAATCTTTCCCGCAGTGGAAGTAGCTTTTACTCTTTTTTGATCTTTCATGCTTTTGAATACCTCTAATTCCTCTCTAAGACCTTTTGTAAGAAAAACAGTCCCAATCTATGTACGTAACTGAAGTTTCTCATCCCTGGAACTTTCCTCATGATTTCCACAATCTCTCTAATGCTTTCACATCTTTTCTAAAATATGGTACCCAGAATTGGACAGAATCCTTCAGATATAAGGCCCGTTCAGTGTCTTACATGAGTTTTTTGTGAGATGAGTAGACATTTCCTCCAGTTAAATATTGACAAAACTGAAGCCATTATATTTGGACCCTGCTCCAAACTGTTATTTCCCAGCTACTGACTCCACTGATCTCCTTGACGACAGTCTGCGATTAAGCCAGTGCCCTTGCAATCTTGTTGGCACACTTGATCCCAAGATGAGCTTCATGCATTACAGACTGCCTTCCGGACATTGCTTGACTTCACCCCTATTTCAATCACATTCATTACCTTCAATATCACTAGCCTTGAGTCATTCAATATTCCTGGCTGGTCTTCCACAGTCTAAATTTCAGGTCATCCAAACCTCAGCTGCAAGTGTCTTAGCTCACACCCAAGCCCCATTCACTCGAAAGCTACTTTGGCTCCCCCCAAACAACATTTTCATTTTAAACTTCTGAACCTTGTTTTCAAATCCCTCCTTGGCCTCATCTCTGTAATCTTCTGCAGCCACACAACCCTACCAGATATCAGTGCTCCTTTAATTCTGGCCCCTTGAGCATCCGGATATTAAAGATAGAAGGATGGTAGGAGTTGAGGGCCTGAATGCGATTACTGTCACTAGAGAGGTAGTGCTTGATAGACTAACGGGACTGATGGTGGACAAGTCCCCAGGACCGGATGGAATGCATCCCAGGGTTCTGAAGGAAATGGCAGAGTGATTATTTACCAAAATTCGCTGGATTCCAGGGAAGTGCCAGAAGATTGGAAAACGGCTAATGTTACGCAGCTGTTTAAAAAAGGTGGCAGACAAAAAGCAGGGAATTATAGGCCAGTTGTTTAACGTCTGTAGTTGGAAAAATGCTAGAATCCATCATCAAAGAAGAAATAGCGAGGCACCTGGAAAGGAATGGTTTGATAGAGCAGACGCAGCACGGATTCGTTAAGGGTAAGTCGTGTTTGACAAATTTATTGGATTTCTCTGAAGATGTGACTAGTGCGGTAGACAGAGGGGAACCGGTGGATGTGGTGTTTCTCGATCTTCAAAAGGTGTTTGATAAGATGCCTCACAAAAAGTTGCTTCAGAAGGTTAGGGTGCACGGAGTTGGGGTAAGGTGTTAGCGTGGATAGAGGATTGGTTGTCTAGTCGGAGGCAGAGAGTTGGTATCAATGGGTGCTATTCTGCTTGGCAGTTGGTGACTAGCCTCCAGGGATCGGTGCTGGGGCCTCAGCTATTTACCATTTATATAGATGATCTGGAGGAGGGGGCTGAGTGTAGGGTGACGAAATTTGCTGATGACACAAAGCTGAGTGGGAAAGCAAATTGTGTGGAGGGTGTGGAAAGTCTGCAGAGGGATCTGGACAGGCTGAGAGAGTGGGCGAGGACCTGGCTGATGGAGTATAATGTTAGCAAGTGTGAGGTTGTCCACTTCGGCAGAAATAATAGTAGGAGGGGTTACTATTTAAAGTGCGAAAAGCTGCAGCATGCTGTGGTGCAGAGGGACCTCGGGGTCCTTGTGCACGAGTTGCAAAAACCCAGTCTGCAGGCACAGCAGGTGATCAAGAAGGCGAATGGGATGCTGGCCTTTATAGCAAGGGGGATAGAATATAAAAGCAGGGAGGTCTTGCTGCAACTGTACAGGGCACTGGTGAGGCCGCAGCTGGAGTACTGTGTGCAGCTTTGGTCGCCGCACTTGCGCAAGATATTTTGGCCTTGGAGGGAGTGCAGAGGAGGTTCACTCGGCTGAAACCGGAGATGAGGGGGTTGGACTATGAAGAGAGACTAAATAGACTGGGTCTGTACTCATTGGAGTTTAGAAGGATGAGGGGGAATCTTTTAGAGACGTATAAGATAATGAGGAGGAACTTCTTCACTGAAAGGGTGGTGAATCTCTGGAATTCCCTGCCCGTTGAAGTGGTGGAGGCTACCTCGCTAAATATATTTAAGACAAGGGTAGATAGGTTTCTGATAGACAAGGGAATTAAGGGTTATGGGGAGAAAGTGGGAAAGTGGAACTGATCCACTTCAGATCAGCCATGATCTTATTGAATGGCGGGGCAGGCTCGAAGGGCTAGATGGCCTACTCCTGCTGCTATTTCTTATGTTCTTACCCTGGATTTTAATTACTTTACCATTGGTTGCTTATGCGCTACGGTCTGAAATATGCTCCCTGCACTCCATCTCTCTACCTCATGTTCCTCACATAAGAGTTTCCTTAAAAACCCACCTCTTTGACCAAGCTTTTGTTCATCTGACCAAATATCTCCTTATGTGGCATACTGTCATATTGTTGTATTCCATTCCTCTATGCAAAAGACTGTTCATTCACATTAACGTTCGTTCTTAGGATGTGGACATTGCTGGCTAGGCCAGCATTTATTGGCCTTCCCTATTTGCTCTTGAGACATTGTGGTGTGCCACCTTCTTGAACTGCCTCAGTCTGTGGTGTAGGTACGACCACAGTTAGGAACGGACTGTCAGCCACAGTGAATGTTGTGGTGCTCCTTTGCATCTGCTGTTCTTGCTGTTCTAAATGGTAGACGTTGCAGATTTGGAAGGTGCTGCTGAAGGCAGTCAACTTGGTGAGTTGCTGCACAGCATCTTGCACGTGTTAGACACTGCTGCCACTTTGCATCAGTGGTGAAGGGAGTGAACATTGAAGCTGGTGGATTGTGTGCAAATCAAATGGGCTTCTTTTTCCTGCATGGTGTAAAGCTTCTAAAATGCCATTAGAGCTGCACTCATCCAGGCAAGCTAAGAGTGTTCCATCACACACTTGTGCCTTGTAGACGGTGGACAGGCTTTGAGGAGTCAGAAGATGTGTTCTCTGCAGAATTCCAGCCTCTGACCTGCTGTAGTAGCTCCAGTATTTAAATGGTTCAGTTTCTGGTCAATGGTAACCGCTAGAATGTTGGTAATGGAGGATTAAATGATACTCATGTCATTTTAATGTCATGGAGAGATTATTAAATTCTCTCGGTTAGAAATGGTCACTGCCTGGCACTTGTGTGGCATGAATGTTACTAGCCGCTTATCAGCCCAAGCTTGAATGTTGCCCAAGTCTCATTGCATTTGGATACGACTGCTCCTTATCTCAGAGTCGGGAACGGTGCTGAACATTGTGCAATCATCAGCAAATATCCCCATTTCTGACCTTAAGATGGAAGGAAGGTCGTTGATGAAACAGCTGAAGATAATTGGGTCTAAGACACTACCCTGAGGAACTCCTAAAATAATAACCTGGGACTGAGATGACCAGCCTTCAAGAGTTACAACCATATTTGTGTTCACTATGATTCCAACCATTGGAGAGTACCGCCGCCGCGCCGCGCCGCCCCCCCCCCGATTCCCATTGACTCTAGTTCTGCTAGAGCTTCTTCATGCAACATTTGATCAAGGACTGCCTTGATGTCAAGGGCAGTCATTCTCATCCCACCTTTGGAATTCTCCTTTATTCTCCATATTTGGATCAAGGCTGTAATGAGATCAGGAGGAGTGGTCCCAGGTGGGACCCAAACTGAGCATCAGTGAGCAGGTGATTGCTGAATAGGTGCAACTTGATAGCAGTGTTGGTGACTTTCTGTCATTTTGATTAAGACTGTTACGGCAATAATTTGCCAGGCTGGATTTCTTCTGCTTTTTGTGGACAGTATATACCAGGACTCTTTGCCACGTTGCTGTGTAAATGTCAGTGTTGTAGTGATTGGAACCGCTTAGGTTGGGGTGTGGCTAATTCCAGATCTCAAATCTTCAGTACTATTATTGGAATGTTGTCTTTGCAATATCCAGTGCTTTCATGTGGTGTGGAAGACTGGTCTCTCTGCTGGGCACCTTGAGAGGAGCCAGAAATAGATTAAGTAGGCTTTTCCCTTCACCATCTGCTAAAGACTCTATCTAGCAGATGTGTCCTTGGCAAGGCCAACTCAGTGAATATTGGTGCTACCAAGCCATTCTTGGTGATGAATATAATGTACTCCACTCAGACTGCATTTTGTACTCTTGTCACCCTCAGTTCTTCCTCTTCATAGGAAATACTGATTCATCAGGTGAGGGGGGAGCTGTAGGTGTTAACCAGCAGGAAGTTTCGATGTCATGGGGTCTGAAGTCAATGTTGAGGATTCCCAGGACAACTTGCTCCAAAGTTGGGAGTTACAGATAGTTCTATGGCTTGGTAGGTATAGATGTGATCGGCGCAACTTGTGGGCTGAAGGGCCTGTTTGTGCTGTTGTGTTCTATGTTCTTAGAAGTATGTGCCACTGTGCTGTCAGTAGGACAGGGTGTACCTAGGAATGGTGATTGTGGTGGCTGGGATATTGTCTGTAAGGTATGATTCAGTGAGTATAACTATGTCAGGCTGTTGCTTGACTAGTCTGTGGTATAGAACATAGAACACTACAGCACAAGCAGGCCCTTCGGCCCACGAGTTGCGCCGATCACATCAACACCTACCAATCCATCGACCTATCAAAAACCCCCAATCCCACTAAATCCCATATACTCATCCAGAAGTCTTTTAAAAGACCCCAGCGAGTTCGCCTCCGCCACCACTGACGGCAGCCGATTCCACTCACTCACCACCCTCTGAGTGAAAAACTTACCCCTAACATCACTTCTGTACTTGCCTCCCCGCACCTTAAATCTGTGTCCTCTCGTAGCGACCATTTCAACCCGGGGAAATAGCCTCTGAGAATCCACCCTATCTATTCCCCTCAACATTTTATAAACCTCTATCAGGTCGCCTCTCAACCTTCGTCTCTCCAGGGAGATGAGTCCCAGCTCCCTCAACCTATCTTCATAAGGCATGCCTCCCAATCCAGGCAACATCCTTGTAAATCTCCTCTGTACCCTTTCAATAGCTTCTACGTCCTTCCTATAGTGAGGCGACCAGAACTGCGCACAGTACTCCAAGTGAGGCCTGACAAGGGTCTTATAAAGTTGCAGCATTACCTCCCGACTCCTAAACTCAATCCCTCGATTAATGAAGGCCAGTACACCATACGCCTTCTTGACCACATCCTCCACCTGCGAGGCTGATTTAAGAGTCCTGTGGACCCGGACCCCAAGATCCTTCTGCTCTTCAACACTACTAAGACTCCTGCCCTTGATAGTGTACTCGTTCATCCTGTTGGTCCTGCCAAAATGGACGACTACACATTTATCCGCGTTGAAGTCCATCTGCCACTTCTCTGCCCAGTCCTGCATCCTATTTATGTCCTACTGCAACTTCTGACATCCTTCCAGACCATCCACAACACCACCGACCTTCGTGTCATCGGCAAACTTACTAACCCATCCCTCCACTTCCTCATCTAGGTCATTTATGAAAATGACAAACAGCAAGGGTCCTAGAACAGATCCCTGGGGCACTCCAGTGGTGACTGACCTCCATGCAGAAAAAGACCCATCCACAACCACTCTCTGCCTTCTGCAGGCAAGCCAGTTCTGGATCCACAAGGCCAAAGCCCCTTGGATCCCATGCCCTCTCACCTTCTCAAGAACACTTTCATTGTTGTCTTTGGTGCTGAGTTTAATGTGGTTTTGTTGCTTTTAGACTTTGTGGTGGTTTGATACAACTGAGTGAGTGATTTGCTAGACTATTTCCAAGGGTGTTTAAGAATGAGCTATATTGCTGTGGCCCTGTATTCACATGTAGTCAGATCAGGTAAGAATGGCAGATTTCTTTCTCTAAAGAACTTTAGTTAATAGTTGCATTGTAATGAAAATTGACAGTGTTTTGCTGGGTAGTCACTCATGACTTCTATCTAAACACTGTGTCTTGGGCTGATATCTGAATACAGAGATATACATAGTAACAGCTCCCTTGTGGTCCATCAAAGCCTCTTTGCCTATGGTATTGCAGCTTGCACCTCTCAACTCTAGCAATTTCCCGGCTTTGCAGCATTTAATGATTAACACTTTCAAGAATGTTACATCAGATCAGTTATAATCTCACTGAATGGCAGAGCAGACTTGATGGACTGCACAGCCTACTTCTGCCCCTACTCTTTATGGTCGTATCTTCCACATCATAGTAAATTTTGTTAATTTACCTACACACTTTGACTTAAAAGCTTTGATGTACGTTTATAAGGAGTGCATTTTTTTCAAATTTAAACCCAATTCACACATTTGATGCTTTTACTAAAAGCTGTTTAGGGAGAAGTATCAGTGGATTAGCTGTGATGTTGACCAGAAGCATAGTTTAGATTTTTTAAATATCTGTGTGCAAAAGTGTTTCCCTCTTTGTGCTGAATTTCCTCCAGTCTCTCCAACTCTTTAAAATGCTGTTATCTTCATCCCTGAAAACCATATTTTTTTATTTGGTTTTAATAACTTAGATTTCCTTCTATCGCCTGTAGAAGGGAGAGAGAGGAATGAACTAAAGTGGATTTGCAGTGAGATTTTCTGTATGAATCAAGAATTGGTTAATAACCAACCCCTGTCATATAATACTACTTTGTAATAAATGTTGGTCAAGGCAAAGAGTTCTGAACTTTTGATTATTTGGGATTTTTATAAATTTTGAGTTTAGTTTTTTTTTCTCTCTCTTCCTCTACTTGCTTCATGTTTTCCTTTTTATGAAATAAAGTTTTTCTCTCCTTCAGATGATAAGAGTTCTGAGGAGCTAGAACCATCCAAGTTGCATCCAAGATGCATCCAAGTTGAATCTGCTTGCCCAGCCACACTTGAAGTTCCTTCAGGGATGGAGCATCCATCAACAACGGTGAACCGATCAACCACTTCAAAAGCTGTTGAAGTTATCTCCTACTGTACTTGGAATGAAAGTCGGGTTAAGATAATTAAGCTAATTGCTGAATGTGCTATGGCTAATAAACTTCCTTCAACACAGCGATTAGACAAATATGAGATTCATTTGGAAAAACGAGATGGGACTTTGTTATTTCCACCCAAGAAGAATGTCGATGTGAGAGCAACCATCCAGAATATCATGGAATCTGAATGTGCATTTGATAAGCCACTGGTGCAGACTATGGTGATCGAAGCAGTGGTTGGCAACTCTGCTTTCAAAACAAAGTTGAATAATTTAATATCCAAGGTGAGAGCTTCATTTTTTTACACATCTCCCCCGTGACAATTTCTGTCAAGGAGGTGGGGGGGTGGGGGGAGAGCGGTGCTGGGGAGAGAATTGGTTCTAGTAGATTTCTTTGTTCCCCTGGTCAGCTGACTGTCCTGCAGTATTCCATTTAATGACTTCATAAGAAAGTAGTAAGACTAACTTGATCTGGGTGAGGAGTTTCTTTCCAGTACTTTGTGTATTGATAGCTTAATAATATTTGGGAACATTGCACGCAGTGTTATCCAGCTGAGCCTCCATGTTGGTTGGTTATTGTTCTTTGTGTATTTGGTGGAACTGATTTTATCAATGAAGATGATTCTAAGTAGTTTAGTTTTGTAACGTAATTGGAAATTGAAGAACACTGGTGTTTTTATAGAAGACTTTTTTTTTTCTGCATCTCCTTTTTCCAAAGCAATTTGGATTCACCTGAGGCTCAAACCTGGCAGCCACTGATTCTGTAATGATGATGACCGTGTCCACAAAGTTGTGTGGATGAATGGGGGACAAAAACCACTTAAAACCATTTTTCATTAGTTATTAACTCCGATTGTTGCACAGCATTAGAAAGTCATCAGATTTGGAAAATGCGCAGCAAACTTTTCTATAGATAAAGTTCACCTGCACGTGTCAATGTATCTCCTTGCTTTGGAGAATTCTTTGCTTCTCTATTTGTGCTTCATTCAAGATGGAATAAAATTGTAGAAATCCTCCTGTAGAAATCTTCCCTGTTTTTTAAAATCTTCTGTTTTGCTAGGTGTTCCAATTTCCTGTTTTGTATTTGTATTACGCGTTAGGTTTCCAAGAACAGTTCCAATCAACCGCTTACTTCTCCAGTGCACGTTGTAATGGATTTAGAGAAAAACATCTCTCCACCAGAAAAGTGCCCGAGTGAAATGAATTGCGCTACTACCCTGTCCAACAGACTCACTGGTGAGTAACAGTACTTGGTTGTCATACCTTACTTTGAATGCATGTGATTCTTTTACCATGTTAACATGCATGTGAATTAGGGGCAGAGTAGATTACTCAGCTCCTTCCGCCTGCTTTGCCATTCAGTAAGATCATGGGTGATCTGAACGTAACCTTTCACCCCCTTGTTTATCAAGAATCTGGAATTAATATAGTGAACTTCCTCTGAATTATTTCTAAGACGTTTACATGGCTGCTTAAATAAGGAGACCAATATTGTGCTCAGTACTCCAGATGTGGCCTCACCAGTATCCTGTACAACTGAAGTATAATCTCTCTACTTTTGTAATCCATTCCCCTTGCAATAAATAATAACATTCTATTAACTTTCCTAATCACTTGTTGTACCTGCATACTAATCTTTTGTGAATGATGCACAAGGACACCCAGATTTACTGAGGCTGGAAACCTGGCGGCCACTGGTTCTGTAATGATGATGACCGTGTCCACAAAGTTGTGTGGATTGATGGGAGGCAAAAACCATTTTTCATTAGTTATTAATGCACAGCATTAGAAAGTCATCAAATTTGGAAAATGCAGAGCAAACTTTTCTATAGAAGGTGTTTATCTGCATGTCTGAACTCTTGCTGTGGAGAATTCTTTGCTTCTCTATTTGCACTTTATTCAGGATGGAATCTCTGCAGCCTCTCACCATTTAGATAATATGCTTCTATGTTATTCTTCCTGCTAAAATGGACAATGTCACACTTTCTCACATTATACCCCATTCACCAGATCTTTGCCTACTCAATCTATTTGTGTTCTTTTGTAGCGTACCGTGTCCTCTTCACAATTTTGTTTCCTATCTATCTTTGTGTCATTAGCAAATTTAGCAACCATCCCTTCAACCTCTGTTGGTATTTTACCCAGGCCCTACCTCTGTAACCCTACACATTTCCCAT
Source organism: Carcharhinus amblyrhynchos (assembly GCF_965287045.1). Taxonomy (NCBI): domain Eukaryota; kingdom Metazoa; phylum Chordata; class Chondrichthyes; order Carcharhiniformes; family Carcharhinidae; genus Carcharhinus; species Carcharhinus amblyrhynchos. The sequence goes on along the minus strand of NW_027649785.1, from coordinate 3,306,431 downwards.
GGCTCGTCCATCTAACCTACATATCTTAGAACATTAAAGGGCAATTTAGCATGGCTAATCCACCTGACCTGCACATCTTAGGATTGTGGGAGGAAAACCCACCCAGACACGGGGAGAATTGTGCAAAGTTCACACACTCACCCAAGGTCGGAATTGAACGCAGGTCCCTTGCACTGTGAGACAGCAGTGCTAACCATTATATCACCATGCTGTACACCATTTTTATATTTCAAATTAGTTTTCTCTCATACTCTTAATTTTTCCCTCCTTAGTAACACTTTTGCCATTCTTTCCTGTTCTTTATATTCTGTCCAGTCTTCTGATCTGCCACGGTCTTTGTGCAATTTGTTTTTTCTTTAAGTTTGATATTATTTTTAACGTTTTTAGTTAACTGTGGAAGGTGGTCTTCCCCCCCCACCCCCGAATATTTCTTTCCCATTGGAATGTATCTATTCTGTGTATCCTGAAATATCCCTTTTAAGTATCTGCCAATGCATTTCTATTGACTTCATGTGCCAGTTCACTCTAGCTAGCTCTGCTTTTGTGCCCTCATAATTGCCCTTATTTAAATTTAAAATACTAGTCTTGGTCAATGACTCCCCTCTCTTAAACTGAATGTAAAATTCAGTAATATTATGATCATTGCTACCTAGGGGTGTCTTCACTATGAGATCATTAACCCTGTTTGTTGCACAATATCAGATCTGGTATAAATTGCTTTCTGGTTGGCTTTAGAACATGCTGTTCTTAGATGAACTCCTCGTCTAGGCTACCTTTGCCCATATGATTTTTCCAGTCTATAAGTGGGATTAAAATCCCTCATGATTATCGCTGAAACTCTGACAAGGTTCCATTATTTCTTATTTCATACTCTACCCTACCACGTGGTTACTGTTAGGAGGTATGTACATATACCACTCCCCACAAATGACTGCTTGCTTACATTATTTCTCATCTCTACCCAAACCGCTTCTAAATCCTGTTTTCCTGAAGTTAGATCAGCCATTTTGTATTAATACAGCATCAACAAAGTTAAAGTAGAAGTGCGTCTCAAGGTGCTGAAGAAATCTACACGATTTCCTTGAAAGTGGCAGTACAGCTGGAGAACGTGGCAAAGAAGGCTTATGGTATGCTTGCCTTTATAGGAAGGGGTATAGAGTACAAGAGCTGATGTCTAATGTTGCAGTTGTATAGAATGTTGGTTAGACCGCATTTGGAGTACTGCGTCCGGTTCTGGTTGCCTTACTACTGGAAGGACGTGGAGACCCTGGAGAGAGAGTGCAGAGGAGGTTTACCAGGATGCTGCCTGTTATGGAGGAACTGAGCTATGAGGAGAGATTGGGCAAATTGGGGCTGTTCTCCTTAGAAATACAGAGAATGAGAGGAGATCTAATAGAGGTGTATAAGATTATGAAGGGTATAGATAGAGTGAACAGTGGTAAGCTTTTTCCTAGGTTGGATACAAAAATTATGAGGGGCCATGGGCTTAGGGCGGGGGGGGGGTGAGGTATAATTTGGATGCTAGAGGGAGGTTTTTCCACATAGAGGGTTGTGGGGGCCTGGAATGCACTGCCAAGTAGGGTGGTGGAGGCTGGCATGCTAGAGTTGTTTAAGGTTTACTTAGGCACACGAGCGGACTAGAGATGGAGGGATACAGGAGACTGTTCTAAATAAAGATCAAGAGCCTTGGGATGTTCCTGGGAACCAATTGATTCCCTTGGACCTTCCAACATATTTTATGGCTCACTTGTCTTCTGAGCTTCTGGGGATTCCGTGAATGTCTGTATAAGTTGTGCATGTTTATTGATGTCTCTTCTTTTAATCTACAGGTGATTCGGTCTGCCTTGTTGTCCAACAAGGGGCATACACGCGATGGGTCGTGCGAGGGCTGCTCTTGGATGTTGCTTCGAGAGTAGCCTAGTGCTTCACGTCGTTAGTGTACGCTTAAATTGGACCAACTGACGGGCAACATGACAGTGCAGTGACTATCACTGTTTGCTGTGCAGATACATGGATTTGGGACGGTGTCTGTGGGAGTTTGCACATTCTCCCCGTGCTTGTGTGGGTTTTCTCCGGGTGCTCCGGTTTCCTCCCACACCCCAAAAACGTGCTCTTAGGCTGATTGGTGTTAACAAATTGTCCCTGAATCTGGTTATGGTTCCTTTATTGTGGAGTCCAATAGGCATAGACAAAGGTCACAGGTAGAAGAGGGCACTCACAATGTTAAAATGGGGGCACGGGCTCATTGGGCAGAAGGGTCTGTTTCCTGTGCTGTGTTGCTCTTTGTTCTTGTGAGCCTATTTGTGTTTAATAACACACGCACATCTTTCAAAGCTCACTACGGATTTCAGTGCAGTACTGAAGGTGCTGCATTATTGAAGGTGCCACTATTAGAATGAGATTCTGAACTGCCAGTCTGCCTGCTTAAGTTTAAGTAACTGATCCTATGTCGCTGCTGGAAGAGAGGCCCATCACGTATCCCTCAGCTGAGCACATACCAAGATTTTTATTTTGTTTGGTTTGCTATCTCATTTGCAACGTATTGAACTTGTGGACATGTTAGAATCATTGACTCCCTACAGTGAAAGAGGAGGCCATTTGACACACCGAGTCTCTCACTCTCTGAAAGAGCATTCTAACCTGGCTCAGTATCCCCGTCACCCTGACATTTACCATTCTTACACATCCTTGCGTACTAAGGGACAATTAACATGGCCAATCCATGTAACCTGCACATCTTGGGACTGTCTGAGGAAACCGGAGCACCCGGAGGAAACCCATGGAGATGTGGAGAGAATGTGCAAACTCCGTACAGACAGTCACCCAAGGAGATTGAAGGATTTGTTAGGCAAGGGTGTTAAGACTCTTGAACCCAAGGCAGGTAAGATAGAAATCAGCACGCTCTAATTACTCCTGTTCCCATAAGCTCAAAATCTCAGATTCAGAATTACTGCAAATATTTAATTGTTTAATCCGCTTGCCAGTTTATTTTTAGATTTGTGGGACAGTTACCAAATGACTAATCTCGCTCTGTTCAATTTTTTATTGGAACCCTTTTTCAGGTTTATCTGTTTGTGTGTCTATCTTTACATGGTGGACTGGTTATGATGTTAGCAAATTCAAGACAGGCCTGTGGTTGAGAGATGTGATGAGATGATGTATAATCTTTTGACCTTGGGATGAGCACATGCACAGCAGGAGTTTCTTTCTGCCCTGTATGGGCCCGTGTTTCTAATTTTCTGCATGAACATTCTCTGTTATCTAGAGGACTAAAATACATTGGAGTCAAAATCAAGTTAAAGCCTTTGTTAGAGCACACCTGGAGTTAAGGTGAGCAGTTCTAGGAAAGGATATATTGACCTTTGGAGAAAATATAGCACAAGTTTACCAAAATGATATCTGGATTCCAAGAGGTAAATTACGAGGGAGACTACATAAACTAGGATTGTATTGCCTAGCATATAGAGGGGTAAGGAGTGATTTAATGGACGTTTTCAAGGTATTAAAAGGAACAAATAGGTTAGATAGAGAAAATCTATTTCCATTGGTTAAGTAGGCATAGTCCAGAGCTTTCAGGAGTGAGGTTAGTACGTAAAAAGGTTAATGGAAATTTTGAACGCTCTGCCACTGATGGCAGTGGATGCTGGATCAATTGTTTAGTCGAAATCTTAGAATCTTAGATTTTAGTTAACCATTTTTAATCCGGGATATGAGATAAAGGCTGTATATAGAACTAGATTACCAGTGGTTAGCACTGTTGCCTCACAGCGCCAGGGTCCCAAGTTTAATTCTGGCCTCAGTTCACTGTCTGTGTGGAGTTTGCACGTTCTCCCTATGTCTGCGTGGGTTTCCTCCCACAGTCCAAAGATGTGCAGGTTAGGATGATTTGGCTATGTTAAATTGACCCGAGTGTCAAAGGGATTAGCAGGGTAAATGTGTGGGGCTACAGGAATAGGGCCTGGGTGGGACTTTGGTCGGTACAGACTTGATGGGCTGAATGGCCTCCTTCTATACTGAAGGAATTCTAAACAGGCCCCTGCTGCCAACATCTATACGTAATAATGAATGTGTCCCATGGTGATGGAATGCTCCCTGCATGTGGATTTCCAACAATACTCAAGAAGTTTGACACCATCCTGAACTCAAGCAGCTGCTTCAATTGGCACCCCACCCACTACCTCCATCATCAACAGTGTGGCAGCAGTGCATGCCATTGACAAAATACATAGCAGCAATTTCAGTAGCACCTTCCAAACCCATAATATCTACAGCATAGAAAAGGGCCAACAATGTTATGGGAACACCACCATCTGCAAGTCATGTGGAATTATGACGCCATTCCTTTAGTATCACTGGGTCAAAATCCTGGAATTCCATCCTTAACTGTGGGTTCAAGAAGGGTCTCAAGGGAGCAGGAATGGACAATAAATGTTGGCCATGCTAGCAACACCCATATTCCATTAATAAACAAAAACAGGTTTGTATGTAGGTAAGTTTGCCATGCAAGAGATTTTAATTTTAATATGGTATTATGTCTTTACCTCCAAATTGTGTCTGTGTGGAGTTTGCACATTCTCCTTGTGTTTGTGTGGGTTTCCTCCAGGTGCTTCAGTTTCCTCCTATAGTCCAAAGATGTGTGGGTTAGGTTGATTGGCCATGCTGAAATTGCCCCTTAGTGTCCTGGGATGTGTGGGCTAGAGGGATTAGTGGGTAAAATATGTAGGGATATGGGGGTGGGGCCTGGGTGGGATTGTGGTCGGTGCAGACTCGATGGGCCAAAGGGCCTCTTTCTGCACTGTCAGGTTCTATTCTGTGAAAATTCCATTTTTGTTCTGCAGCTGAAGAGACCGTTCAGACATTTCCAACAACTACAACCCAGAAACAGGAACAAGAAGCTTTCATTGCAGTTACTGACACTACTATGAAAAATGTGGCCAAAGCTCCCTGCCCTCCTCTTAGATCTGCAGTCACTACATTCCAGAGAATTGGGGCTTTGAGTGCATTGCTGACCAATACAACTCCAACACCAACTCCAAGCTGCATTGTGAATCCTGCTGCATCTCCAAACAAGCCTGAGACTCCAACTCCTGCAACCCGCTATCTGTTGTGCAAGACCAATTCTTCTTCTTTATCTTCAGGTAGGTTTGAGACTGAGCATTTCTGTTCAGACTCATCTGATCACACTGTGTGCGCCTGTAGGTAATAAGTGAAATTTGACAATTATGTCATACTAAGTTTTGAGACAGTAAATGGTGCAGAACTAGCAAGGTGCTGCAAATAGTGCGAGGAAAAGGAGATTTGGATCTTTCATGTCTGAATCAGCAGCATGAAACCCACCTGGAAAACTACCCATTCAAATTAACTTATTAATTCAGCCAAAATATAATATCTGAAATAAAGCTAATATATTTAGAAATGTGGGAGAATGGCAGCAAAACAATGCAATCTCTACAGTATGATCAATTTCAACTAACAACTTGCATTTGTAAATAAAATAAAAACAGAAAATGTTGGAAGTACTCAGCTGTCAGGCATCATCAGTGGAGTGCGAAACATTTCAAGTCAGTGATCTGTTGTCAGACTGGACTTAGTTTTGTACGAGTGCTGAATTAAAATATATTAAATGACTGCATCATTTCTATTATTGTGTTGAGAAAATGGATTGTGTGGCAGAGTAGATAAAAACGGCTGGAAATATATTTCAGTTCTATGTAAATCACCTAATGAGGCTGATGGTTCATCAACTTTCCATTTGCTTTTATAAACCACTTGCCTTCTTGTCAGGTTCTACTCTCTCTCTGGATCAAGACAGCCGTCGGCACTGTGTTGCTGTCCCAAATACCTTGAAGCTACAGCCAGGAGAAAATCTGATGCTTCAGCCAATTAAGGCTGCGGATGGCCGACAGTTGTACAAACACTCCAGTGGAAAGATATTCCAGCTAGTTTACACAAAGACTCCAGAACAAACCCCAATTCAACAGCTCAACATTCCTCAATCACCCGTCCTAGGTATGGTTTCTAGAAACAAGTACTGCCAATCCTGCTCTCTAGTGAAATGTATACTTGTTGTTCAGAGTATGTCTTTGCTTGTTTTCATCACCCTACTTAACCTTATTGCAACACCACACGCTCTTGGAACTTGTGCAAACTGTGATTGCATGATCAGAGTCAAGAAGAGGTTCTCTGAACTCATTTCACATCAAATATTTATGGACAAATGTGAGAGAATGCATTTTGGAAGACCTCAGATAGGAAATATACAATAAATGGCAGAACCCTTAAGAATATTGATAGGCAGAGGGATCTGGGTGTACAGCTACACAGGTCACTGGAAGTGGCAATGCAGGTGGAGAAGGTAGTCAAGAAGGAATACGGCATGCTTCCTTCATTGGCCTGGCATTGAGTTTAAAAATTGGCAAGTCACGTTGCAGCTTTATGGAACCTTAGTTAGACTGCACTTGGAATATAGTGTTCAAGTGGTCGCCACATTCCCAGAAGGATCTGGAGACTTTGGAGAGGGTACAAAAGAGATTTACCAGGATGTTGCCTGGCATGGAGGGCATTAACTATGAGGAGAGGTTGGAGAAACTTAGTTTGTTCTCACTGGAGTGGGGGAGGTTGAGGGGCAACCTGATAGAAGTCTACAAGGTTAAGGGACATGGACAGGGTGCCTAGTCAGAAGCTTTTTCCGAGGGTGGAAAAGTCAAACGTAGGTTTAAGATGCAAGTGGCAAGGTTTAAAGGAGATGTACGAGGCAAGTTCTTTTACACAGTGTGGTGGGTGCCTGGAACTCGCTGCTGGGGGAATTAGTGGAAGCGTGGTGACTTTTAAGGGGCATCTTGACAAATACATGAATAGATGGGAATGGAGGGATGCAGTCCCTGGAAGGATAGGATGCTATAGTTCAGTCGGGCAGCATGGTTGGTGCAGGCTTGGAAGGCTGAAGGGCCTGTTCCTGTGCTGGAATGTTCTTTGTCCTTTGTTGTTCTTTGTTCAACAAGCAGTGGGTGGCCCGAAAACCTTAAGCCTAGCATTCTAGATGTAATAAAGAGGTAAAAAGGCACTGATAATTAATTGATGTACTGTGCTGGAGGAAATGTGCGATGTTGGTGAGCTTGGCAAAAAGCTGGGCTTTGGCTTGCTGAGTTACTTTATGCAAAATGTAATGGTTGTGTTGCTAGATAAGTTTAAAAAAAAAGTCATCCTTAGTGTCTTCAGCGAAACAACTTCTCAATTTGACATGGAGATTTGAAACTTGCATCTGATCATTCTTTTACTATCCTTTGTTTGGCAAGCTTATGAAGTGGTAAAAATAGTTTGTAATTAACGCCCCACTATAACTAGAAGATTGAAATGTTGCTGAGATTGGGTGTGAGCCTTTTATTTGGAATTAAAGGGTTTGTTGGGAGCATTTTCACTTGCCTTGAAATGTTTTTCAGTAAGAAACTTTTCAGCAGTGTTTCTGTTTTATTTGGAGCAGTTCACATGAAGTCTCCTCTGTTATGATGATGGTTGTGTGGTTCTTTTAAAAATTGTGTATAATTTGCACGAATGAAGAATGTCATCTTTTGGATGAGACATTAAACGGTGACAGTTCAGTCCTCCCGAAAAATATATAAACAGTTATCACAATGGTCATCATCACATCATTATGTGCAAATTGGCTGCTGCATTTTTTACATTGCAACAGTGATTATATATCAGTAGTACTTCATTGGCTTTGAGATATAGTTATGAAAAATGCTATATGAAATTTATTGTACTTCACCGGGAAGGAAAATCCTAGACACTGGGAAAAGGGATTCCCTTTTAACCCGTGTAATGTATAATTTTGAAGATTAATGACACACTGTTTCAATTACAGGAACATCTCCACTGGTTGAAATCCTAACATCTACAACTCCGACTTTGGTAGGTGACGCTAACACTCCTCATTCTAACACAGCTGCTATAAGTTCAGAAGTGTGTACCAAAACTGCTTCATCAGAAACGAGTATTGAAGGAGGTTTGCGGACTTCCACACCTCTGGGTGATGTCACCTCTAGATCAGCAGAGCCACAACTTCGATATAGCCCTACAACTTGGAAATTGATAGATCAAGTTTCACCACTCCAGTCACTACAAATACTTCCAGAGACCACCACACAAGAGGCTGGACAACACAACAGACCATACAGTATCATTCCTTTGGCTGACTGCCAATCAAAAGCAAATATTGATGAATTAAACAATGATATGTTTGACTTGGAAATGGATCTTGTAAAATCACCTGAGCCAGAGAAATATGATCAAAGAGTTGTTAGAACCTTTCCGATGAAAAGTAAGACCATTGCAGTCACTGGAGCCTATGAAGCAAAATGGATACCAGAGAATCGCAAAAGGACAGCTAGCGCAGAAAAATTTCAGCATGAACTTAATATCAACAAGCCCAGTGAAGCCCATGTTAAGGTTGAAAGAGATTTGTCAGAAATAAATACTGATGAGCTCATTGATCCTGACGGTTCTGAAATTTGCACCGTGACCATAAAAGAGGAGCCTTTGAATGATGAGGAAGACAATGCCTTCACTGCATTGAGGGAAGAGTCTTTCAGAAGCTCCAAGTTCTGGAATCGTTCATTCAATTTAAATACAGAAGCTGTGACAGAAGCAGAGTTAGGTGTGCAGGTATGTATGCAATAATACAGCAAGGTGTTTGATAAGGTCACCTTCTTGAGAAGGTGAGAGGGCATGGGATCCAAGGGGCTTTGGCCTTGTGGATCCAGAACTGGCTTGCCTGCAGAAGGCAGAGAGTGGTTGTGGATGGGTCTTTTTCTGCATGGAGGTCAGTTACCAATGGAGTGCCCCAGGGATCTGTTCTAGGACCCTTGCTGTTGGTCATTTTCATAAATGACCTGGATGAGAAAGTGGAGGGATGGGTTAGTAAGTTCACAGACGATACGAAGGTTGGTGGTGTTGTGGATAGTCTGGAGGGATGTCAGAAGTTGCAGCGCGACATAGATAGGATGCAAGACTGGGCGAAGTGGCAGATGGACTTCAACGCGGATAAATGTGTAGTGGTCCATTCTGGCAGGATCAATGGGATGCAGGAATACAATATCAAGGGTAGGAGTCTTAGCTGGGTTGAAGAGCAGAAGGATCTTGGGGTCCGGGTACATAGGACTCTTAAATTGGCCTCGCAGGTGGAGGATGTGGTCAAGAAGGTGTATGGTGTACTGGCCTTCATTAATCGAGGGATTGAGTTTAGGAGTCGGGAGGTAATGCTGCAACTTTATAAGACCCTTGTCAGACCCCACTTGGAGTACTGTGCGCTGTTCTGGTCGCCTCACTACAGAGCTATTGAAAGGGTGCAGAGGAGATTTACAAGGATGTTGCCTGGATTGGGAGGCATGCCTTATGAAGGTAGGCTGAGGGAGCTAGGTCTCTTCTCCCTGGAGAGACGAAGGCTGAGAGGCGACCTGATAGAGGTTTATAAAATGTTGAGAGGAATAGATAGGGTGGATTCTCAGAGACTATTTCCCAGGGCTGAAATGGTCGCTACGAGAGGACACAGGTTTAAAGTGCTGGAGAGCAAGTACAGAGGAGATGTTAGGGGAAAGTTTTACACTCAGAGGGTGGTGAGTGAGTGGAATCGGCTGCCGTCGGTGGTGGTAGAGGCGAACTTGCTGGGGTCTTTTAAAAGACTTCTGGATGAGTATATAGGATCTAATGGCATTGGAAGTTACAGATAGTTCTATGGCTTGGTAGGTATAGATGTGATCGGCGCAACTTGTGGGCTGAAGGGCCTGTTTGTGCTGTAGTGTTCTATGTTCTATAATAGCTCTGAAGAAAGTTTGTTTTTGTGGCTCTTTGCTTTTCCAGATGAATGGGAATGGGGAGGAAAAAAATTCCAGAAACTAAACTGACTACTCAGTAAATTGGGATTTAAGTTATAGGCATTACTATAGGATTTTAAAAAAAGGTCATTATTTAAGAGGTCAAATATTGATCATTGCTCAGCAGCTGTTCCTTTGGCACATTGGGAAAAGGCAAAGCTTTGATATTTGGTTAGTTTTATGGCTGGTGAAACAGTCATAATGTGGTGTATTTTTCTTTGTCCCCCCCAGAGAGTGGGGAGGAAACGGTTATATCTGAGAAATACAGCAATTGATCGGTCAAGTTTGGACTCAGCTTCTCTGAGCCTCCTAGTCTAATGCTGATTCATTTTTTTCAAGCAGCTATCAAACAGAATTCCTTAATGGAATAGCTTTGGTGGGACCATACCTGGAATACTGTGTGCAAGACATACCTGGATTGGTTCCTGGGATGAGATGAATAGAGTAATTGTCTCTTTAAAACAGCCCATCAGGAGAGGGTGACCTGGCTTGAGGGACCAATGGGAACTGAGTGAGTGGTAACCCTAGAGGGTGGAGACCTTTCTTGGGAAGAATACACCTGGTATTCAATAAATACCTTCAGTGCCAAGTAAAGCCTGAAGTGACTTGAGAATGACTGGAATACCACTACACAAGACGGTTGTTTATCATGAAAGGCTGAATGAATTGAGTCTGTTTTCTGGAATTTAGGAAAATGAGTGGTGATCTCATTGAAACATACAGGATTCTGAAAGAATTTGACACTCAGGTTGTTTCCCTTGCAGATCTACAGCTGAGTGTTTGGAATTCTCTACCCTAGAGATATGTTGAATATATGTAAGGTTGGGATAGACAGATTTGTCTTGGGAATTCAAGAAAAAGTGAAGAACACAGGAAAATGACATTGAAGCCCAAGATCTGTCCTGATGGAGTAGGCTCATGGACTCTATGACCTAGAGTCTAATATCTAATAGATATTAATTAGACCTATATCTAATCCTTGTTTTCTTATTTAAAGATTACCCTAAATATTCCTCATATATTTAATGCTGTTTGATAGGGAAAATATGCCTGGAACAAGGAAGATGAAGGAGAGTTATAGTAGTAAAGGACAAGTTTAGGACAGACATCAGCAACCATTTACATAGTAAAGTTGATAGCTGGAATGGTTTGCCAGGTACTTTGCTTTTAAGAAATGACTTGGTGTTGTATTGATAAGACAGTTGGGGTATTAAGGGCAGAGATAATATATGAAAACGAAATGGCGAAGGCCATTTAGCCTTTCAAGCTGCTCTGCCATTCAGTTAAATCCTTGGCTAATTACCTACCTCAACTGTTCCCTACACTATTCTCTCAGTACCCAAAAATCTATTCTCTGTATGTTGAATATACCCAAGGATGGAGCATCCACAACTCCCTGGGATAGAGAATTCCCAAAAATTCACAATCCTTCAGTGAAGATATTTCTCCTCATCCCAGTCATTGAGACTGAGGCCCATAAACTTCTCATCCAATAAACCTCTTCTAAACAGGCCTGTAGAAGGATTTGCAGACTAACACTCAACCTGACCGGTTATGAAGTCAAGCCCTTGGGTGAGATTTGAAACCATAGCTCCTGGCTTAGAGGCAAGGACACTATTCACTTCACCACAAGACCTCTCAAGGGAATCTGCGGCTAGTGTATTCAATTTCTTTTCCAAGAACAAGCCTCTCATTACAAGAATCAATCAAATGAACTTTTATCGCGTTCCCAAGTATGTTGTCTTGAGGTAAGGAGACCAAAATGCCTTTCACTGCTTCAGCTATGGTCTCACCAATGTTCTAAATAATTTTATAAGGGTGGCAATAGTGGTAATGCCACTGGACATAGAAAATTTCAACGCAGTACAGGCCCTTCGGCCCTCGATGTTGCGCCGACCAGTGGAACCAGTCTAATGACCCTCTAACCTAAACTATTCCAATGTTATCCATATGCCTATCCACTGACCATTTGAACGCCCTTAAAGTTGGCGAGTCCACAACTGCTGCAGGCAGGACATTCCAAGCCCTTACTACCCTCTGAGTAAAGAACCTACCTCTGACATCCGTCCTATAATTACCACCCCTTAATTTAAAGCTATGTCCCCTCGTGTTAGCCATCACCATCTGAGGAAAAAGGCTCTCACTATCCACCCTATCTAACCCTCTGATAATATTGTATGCTTCAATTAGGTCACCTCTCAACCTCCTCTCTAACGAAAGCAACCTCAAGTCCCTCAGCCTTTCCTCAAAAGACCTTCCCTCCATACCAGGCAACATCCTGGTAAACCACCTCTGCACCCTTTCCAATGCCTCCATATCCTTCTTATAATGTGGTGACCAGAACTATACGCAATACTCCAAGTGCAGCTGCATCAGAGTTTTTTACAGTTGTAACATGACCTCACAGCTCCGAAATTCAATCCCTCTACTAATAAGAGCTAACACACCATACGCCTTCTTAACCATCTTATCAACCTGGGTGCCAACTTTCAGGGATCTATGCACATGTACACCGAGATCTCTCTGCTCGTCGACACTACCAAGAGTCCTTCCATTAGCCCTATATTCTGTATTCCTGTTACTTTTACCAAAGTGAATCACCTCACACTTTCCCATATTAAACTCCATTTGCCACCTCTCAGCCCAGCTCTGCAGCTTATCTATGTCCCTCTGCAAACTGTAACATCCATCCTCACTGTCTACAACTCCTCCTCCAACTTTGGTGTTGTCAGCAAATTTACTAACCCATCCTTCTACACCCTCATCTAGGTCATTTATAAAAATGACAAACAGCAGTGGCCCAAAACAGATCCCTGAGGCACATCACTTGTTGAACTCCAGGTTGAATATTTCCCATCAACCACCACCCTCTGTCTTCTATCAGCTAGCCAATTCCTGATCCAAACTGCTAAATCACCCTCAATCCCATGCATCTGCATTTTCTGCAGTAGCCTACCATGGGGAACCTTATCAAACGCTTTGCTAAAATCCATATACACCACGTCAACTGCCTTATCCTTATCCACCTCTTTGGTCACCTTTTCAAAAAACTCGATAAGGTTTGTGAGGCATGAGCTACCCTTCACAAAACCGTGTTGACTATCCCTAATCAATTTATTTCTTTCTAGATGATTTTAAATCCTATCCCTTATAATTCTTTCCAAAACTTTGCTGACAACAGAAGTAAGGCTCACTGGTCTATAATTCCCAGGATGGTCTCTACTGCCCTTCTTGAACAAGGGGACAACATTTGCTATCCTCCAGTCTTCTGGTACTATACCTGTAGCCAATGACAACATGAAGATCAAAGCCAACGGCTCAGCAATCTCCTCCCTAGCCTCCCAGAGAATCCTAGGGTAAATCCCATCTGGCCCAAGGGCCTTATCTATTTTCATACTCTCAAGAATTGCTAACACCTCCTCAAGTACCTCAATCCCGTCCAGTCTAAAAGACTGTATCTCAGTATTCTCCTTGACTACACTGACTTTTTCCTGCATGAATACTGACGAAAAATACTCATTCAGTGCCTCTCCTATCTCTTCAGGCTCCACACACAACTTCCCACTGCTGTCTCTGACTGGCCCTAATCTTGCCCGAACTAATCTTTTATTCTTGACGTACCTATAGAAAGCTTTAGGGTTCTCCTTGATCCTATCCGCCAAAGTCTTCTCATGTCCTCTTCTAGCTCTTCTTTAGCTCCTTCCTGGCTAAGTTGTAACTCTCCAGTGCCCTAACTGAGCCTTCATGTCTCATTTTTGCATAAGCCTCCTCCTTCCTCTTCACTAGAGATTCAACTTCTTTAGTACACCACGGTTCCCTCACTCGACCACTTCCCCCCTGCCTGACAGGTACATATTTATCAAGGACTCGCAGTAGCTGCTCCTTGAATAAGCTCCACATTTCAGTTGTTCCCAGCCCCTGCAGTTTCCTACTCCAACCTACACATCCTAAATCTCACCTAATAGCCTCATAATTACCTTTCCCCCAGCTATAACTTCTGCCCTTCAGTATATACCTATCCCTTTCCATCACTAAGGTAAACGTAACCAAACTGTGGTCACTATCACCAAAGTGCTCACCTACCTCCAAGTCTAACACCTGGTCTGGTTCATTACCCAGTACCAAATCCAATGTAGCTTCTCCCCTTGTTGGCCTATCTACATACTGTGTCATGAAACCTTCCTGCACACATTGGACAAAAACTGACCCCTCTAACGTGCTTGAGCTATAGCTTTTCCAATCGATATTTGTAAAGTTAAAGTCCCCCATAACAACTACCCTGCTATTCTCGCACCAATTCAGGATCATCTTTGCAATCCTTTCCTCTACATCTCTGGAACTTTTTGGAGGCCTATAAAAAAACATTCCCAGCAGGGTGACCTCTCCTTTCCTGTTTCTAATCTCAGCCCATACTACCTCAATAGACAGGTCCTTTCTGCCACCGTAATACTGTCCTTGATTAACAATGACACGCCCCCCCCCCCACTTTTCTACCACCTTCTCTGCTCTGACTGAAACATCTGAACCCTGGAACCTGCAACAACCATTCCTGTCCCTGCTCTATCCATGTCTCTGAAATGGCCACAACATCGAAGTCCCAGGCACCAATCCAGGCTGCAGGTTCATCCACCTTATTGCGTATGCTCCTCTCATTAAAGTATACACACTTCAACCCACCCTCCCACCTGCCAGTACTCTGCTGCAACCTAGAAGCCTTATCCATGACCTCCCTATTCTCATGCTCCTGTACATTAGAGCTACAATTCAGGTTCCCATCCCCCCTCTGAATCAGTTTAACCCCCCCCCCCCCCCCCCCCCCCAAGAATAGCATTGGCAAATTTCCCCCCCAAGATATTAGTATCCCTCTGGTTCAGGTGCAGACCATCCCTTTTGTAGAGGTCCCACCTCCCCCAGAATGAGCCCCAATTGTCCAAGTAACACTGGTAATCCAGAGATACAAACTAATTCTCTTGGGTTATGGGTTCAGATCCCATCACAATTGATGGAATTTTAATTCAATTAATAAATCTGAAATTAAATGTTAACCTCAGTAATGCTGACCATGAAACCATCATTGATAGTTATTAAAAAAAATGCTCTTTTCTGCCATCCTTACTTGGACTGGCCTACATGTGACTCCAAACACAGTCTGAATCTAACTCCCAAATGGCCAAGTAACTATGGATCCCAAATGGATCAAGAAACTATGGAGTCTAAAAGGAATGAAACTGGAGGAACAATCCGACATTGATGGAGGCAACAGAAACAATCCTAACCCAGTGTTGCCGAGCCTACAATAACCTCTGGGGATTTGAGCCAAAATTGGCACTGTCCCACCAAATCATACCAGACAGACACTATTCTAGATACCACCATCTCCATTCCTGGATATATCTGGGCCCATTAAAGCTGGTGACACACTCAGGACAGAGTTTCCCTCACATTGATTCCAAACCACATGAAGTTTCATGGCATCAGGTCAAAGATGATAACCTACCGATTACTACTCAGCTGATGAATCTGTACTCCTTCATGTAGAACACCACTTGACAGAGTTTGAAGGCTCATTGCCTAAATGGCTCAGTAGGACCACCACTGATCGAGCTGGCTGAGTCCTGAAAGGTATCACTATGAGTGACAGGTAGTGAAGGAACCAATAAGAGGGAAAAACTATTTGACTATCTCCTTGCCAGTCTACTTGTTGCAAATGCATCTGACAGTGACAGTTTTGGTCAGGTTAACCACCACACAAGATGGCGATGAAGTCCCATTTAGGAATCCCCATGTCGTGTTATGTGCCATTAGGAAATGACATGGTGGCACAGTTTATAGCACTGCTGTCCCTCAGTGCCAGGGACCCGAGTTCAATTCTGGCTTTGGATCACTGTGGAGTTTGCAGTGTCTGCGTGGGCTTCTTCCCATAGTCCAAAGATGTGTGGGTTGATTGGCCATGCTAAATTGACCCTAGTGTCAGGGGGATGAGCAGGGTAAATATGTGAGGATGCAGGAATAGGGCCTGGGTGGGATTGTGGCTGGTGCAGACTTGATGGCTGAATGGCCGCCACCTGCACTGGAGGGATTCTGTGATTCTACAACATCTAATTAAAAGGGGATGATTATTCTGCAAGCACAGCCCTGACCTTCCATCGCGTGCCATTTCAATTCACCGTCTTGTCCTGCTCACATTTTTAACCTTGGTCTGTTACGTTATCCCAGTGAATCTCATCAGACTGGGGAAGCAGCACCTCATTTTCTGATTAGGCACTTTACGACCTTCTGGTCTCAGCATCGAGTTCAACCACTTTGGAACATGAACTCTGTCCCCCCAGAGTACTAGTCTGTATTCTGTTGCCATGTTAAACATTGCTGACCTTTGTTATGCTATCAAAGTACCTATGCTCGACCAATGCTTCGTCTTTAATACCATCGTTATTACTTCCTCTGCCTTGTGTTCTGTGACACCTTTGTCATTTTATCTTCTGATCCTGTAACCTGACCTTCTGTTAGTCTATTTGCTCAACAGCTTTTTTTTTAACAACAGCACAAAATCTGTTACATCCCTCCCTGTTTTTAATTCCGAAGAATCATCACACTGGACTTGGAACCTTAAACTCATTCTCTTTTCACATTTGATTTGATTTATTATTGTCACATGCATTAGTATACAGTGAGAAGTATTGTTTCTTGCATGCTATAGGGAGAATGCACACTGTACATAGGGAGAGAAAGGAGAGAGTGCAGAATGTCGTGTTACAAATCATAGGGTGCAGAGAAAGAGCAACTAATTGCGAGGTACGTCCACTCAAAAGTGTGATGGCAACAGAGTTGGTTGGTACGTGACCTCAGACTTTTCTATCTTCTTCCTGACATAAGAAGGTGGCAGAAAGTATGTCCAGGGTGCATGGGATCTTTGATTTGTCCTGGCCGCTTTTCGGAGGCAGCGGCAAGTGTAGACAGAGTCAGTGGATGGGAGGTTGGTTTGAGTGATGTATTGGGCTACGTTCACGAACATTTGTAGTTTCTTGTGGTCTTGGCAGGAGGCCATACCAAGCTGTGATATAACCAGAAAGAATTCTTTCTATGGTGCATCTGAGAGAGTTGTAGCAAAGTTGCCAAATTTCCTTAGTCTTCTGAAAAAGTAGAGGCGTTGGTGAGCTTTCTTAACTATGGTGTCAGCATGGGGGGGACCAGGACAGATTGTTGGTGATCTGGACACCTAAAAACTTGAAGCTCTCAACCATTTCTGCTTTGTCCCCATTGATGTAGATGGGCACGTTCTCCACTACGCTTAGAGTCAGAGGTTTACAGCATGGAAACAAGCCCTTTGGCCCAACTTATCCATGCTGCCCCTTTTTTTAACCCCTAAGCTAGTCCCAATTGCCCTATATCCCTCTATAGCTATCTTATCCACATAACTGTCTAAACGCTTTTTAAAAGACAGAATTGCACCCACCTCTACTACTACCTCTGGTCACTTACTACAGATACCACCCTCTTGAAAAAAAATCACCCCTCTGGACCTTTTTGTATCTCTCCCCTCTCACCTTAAACCTTTACCCTCTAGTTTTAAACTCCCCTATCTTTGGGAAAAGATATTGACTATCTAGCTGATCTATGCCCCTCATTATTTTGTAGACTTCTATAAGATCACCCCTCAGCTTTCTACACTCCAGAGAAAAAAGTCCCAGTCTATCCAGCTTCTCCTTATAACCCAAACCATCAAATCCTGGTATCATCCTAGTAAATCTATTCTCCACTCTTTCTAGTTTAATAATATCCTTTCTACAATAGGGTGACCAGAACTGTATACAGTATTCCAAGTGTAGCTCAGTAGGCACTGGGATTGGGAGCAAGTTGGGTGATAGGGTAGGTTTGGTTGAGAGGAAAATCATCTGGGTAAAGGAGGATCCGAGTGGGCCTGGAGGTTTGGATTGTGTCTGTTTTAATGCAAGGAGTGTAATGGGTAAAACGGATGAGCTTAAGGCCTTAATGTTCATGAGGAATTTAGATGTGGTGGCAGTGACGGAGACGTGGTTAAAGGAAAGGCAGGACTGGCAGCTAAATATTCCTGGGTATAAGTGTTTTAGGCGTGACAGAGGAGGGCTGAAGAGAGGTGGTGGGGTGGCGTTGTTAGTTAAGGAGCACTTCACAGCGGTGCAGAGGGAGGATAATATAGAGGAGTTAGGGATTGAGTCGCTGTGGGTGGAGTTGAGGAATAGGAAGGGAGCGATTACTCTGCTAGGGGTGTACTATAGGCCACCCAACAGCCCATGGGCAGTGGAAGAAGGCATACAAGACATTTTGGATAGGTGCAGAAAGAATAGGGTTGTTGTAGTGGGAGATTTTAATCTTCCTGGAGTGGATTGGAAGGTGCCTAAAGCTGGGGGTTTGGATGGGGAGGAATTTGTAAAATGTGTGCTGGAAGGGTCCTTGGAACAGTACGTAACTAGCCCGACTAGGGAGGGGGCTATACTGGTTGAGGTTGCAGTGGGTGAACATGTGGCTAACAGTGACCACAACTCTGTCTACTTTAGGATAATAATGGAAAAAGATGAGTGCTGTCCAAGGGGGAGGGTGCTAAACTGGGGGAAGGCAAGTTACAGCCGGATTAGGCATGAGCTTATGGATACTGATTGGGAGAGGTTGTTTGCGGGTAAGTCCACATTCGGCAAGTGGGACGCTTTCAAGGGAAAACTGAAAAGGTTGCAGGAAAGACGTGCCGGTTAAGAGGAAGGATTAGAGAAGAGTAGGATTAGAGAGCCGTGCGTTACAGGGGATATTGAGGACTTGGTCAGGAAGAAGAGAGAGGCATATTTTAGGTCTAAGCAACTGGGAATGGAGAGCGCACTGGAGGAATATAGAGAGAGTATGAGGGAGCTCAAAAGAGGAGTTAGAAGGGCAAAAAGGGGGCATGAAATGGTTTTGGTGGATAGGATTAAGGAAAATCCAAAGGCATTTTACTCATATTAGGAACAAAAGGGTGGTTAGAGGGAAAATCGGTCCTCTTGGGGATGGAGGAGGGGAACTGTGCTTAGAGTCTGAGGGAATGGGGGAGATCCTGAATGAATACTTTGCGTCAGTATTCGTGAAGGAGAGGGGCTTGGTGTCTTGTACTGTCTTAGAGGGAGCTGTAGACCAGTTGAAAGAAATATCCATTACGAGGGAGGAAGTGTTAGGGTTTTTAGACAGCATGAAAACTGATAAATCTCTGGGGCCTGATGGCGTTTATCCCAGGCTGCTTAGGAGGTGAGAGATGAAATTGCCGGGCCTCTGACGCAAATGTTTGTCTCTTTGGACACAGGTGAGGTCCCTGAGGACTGGAGGATAGCGAATGTGGTACCGCTGCTTAAAAAGGGTAGGAGGGATAACCCTGGTAATTATAGGCCGGTGAGTTTGACGTCAGTGGTAGGAAAGTTGTTGGAAAAATTCTTAGGGATAGGATTTGGAGCGTTGCGATCTGATTAGGGATACTCTGCATGGCTTTGTTAAGGGGAGGCCTTGCCTTACGAATCTGGTAGAATTTTTTGAGGAGGTGACAAAAACGGTTGACGAAGGACGAGCCGTTGAGGCCATCTATATGGATTTCAGTAAGGCGTTTGACAAAGTCCCTCACGGTAGGTTGGTTGAAAAGGTTAAGGCTCATGGGATACAAGGACAGATATCTAGATGGATTGAGAACTGGCTAGGTAACAGGAGACAGAGAGTAGTAGTGGAAGGGTCCTTTTCTAGCTGGAGGTCTGTCACCAGTGGTGTGTCGCAGGGCTCAGTACTGGGACCTCTTCTATTCATAATATATATAAATGACTTGGAAGAGGGCATACGTGGTGTGATCAGCAAGTTTGCAGATGACACAAAGATGGCAGGATTGGCGGACAGTGAGGAGGAGTGTCAGGTAACACAGCAGGATATAGATAGGCTGGTATATTGGGCAGATAAATGGCAGATGGAATTTAATCCTGATAAATACAAGGTGATGCATTTTGGAAGGAATAATGGAAAGGGGAGTTATATGATAAAGGGTAGACCTATTAAGAGTATAGAAATGCAGAGGGACCTGGCAGTGCAAGTGCACAAGTCTTTGAAGGTGGCAACAAAGGTGGAGAAGGTTGCGAAGAAAGTTTATGGTATGTTAGCCTTTATAGGAAGGGGTGTAGAGTACAAGAGCTGGTGTCTAATGCTGCACTTGTATAGAACGTTGGTTAGACCACATTTGGAGTACTGCGTCCAGATCTGGTCACCTTCCTACCGGAAGATCGCAGAGGCCCTGGAGAGAGTGCAGAGGAGGTTTACTAGGATGCTGCCTGGTATGGAAGGACTGAGTTATGAGGAAAAATTGAGTAAATTTGGGCTGTTTTCCTTAGAAAGACGGAGATTGAGGGGGGATCTAATAGAGGTGTATAAGATAATGAAGGGTATAGATAGAGTAAACAGTGGCAGGCTTTTTCCTAGATTGGAGACAAAAATCACGAGGGGCCATGGTCTTAAGATGAGGGGGGCAAGATATAATTTGGATGCTAGAGGGAGGTTTTTCACACAGAGGGTCATGGGGTATGGAATGCACTGCCAAGTAAGGTGGTGGAGGCAGGCACGCTAGACTTGTTTAAAGTTTACTTAGATAGACACATGAGCGAAATAGGGATGGAGGGTTATAGGAGACTGTTTGTTTTAAATAAGGATCAGAGCCTTGGGACGTTCCTGGAAATCAACTGTTACATATGTTGATGTTTTGTCTCTTTTACTCCGCAGGTGCGTTGGTCCACCTTGTTGTCTAACAAGGGGCATACACATGGTGGGTTGTGCGTGGGCTGCTCTTGGATATTTCAAGAGTAGCCTAGTACTTTGTCGTTTGTGTACGCTTAAACTGGACTGTTTGCTGTGCAGATACATGGATTTGGGCCAGTGTCTGTGGGTGTTTGCACATTCTCCCTGTGGTTGCATGGGTTTCCTCTGGGTGCTCCGGTTTCCTCCCGCAGCCCAAAGATGTGCTCTTAGGCTGATTGGTGTAACAAATTGTCTCTAAATTATTCTCCCCTTAATCTGGTTTCCAGTGGGGGTGCCATAAGCTTACACATGGGTCAAGGGTGGAGGAGGAAAAGCACATTGTTAAAATGGTGGCGCGGGCTCGTTGGGCCGAAGGGCCTGTTTCCCGTGCTGTGTTGTTCTTTGTTCTTTACCAATGGCTTGAACAACATCAACAAGACATCTCAACTCCTGTATTCAGTGTTCTGACCAATGAAACCAAGCGTGCCAAATGCTTCCTGAAGTCAATGACAATCTCCTTCGTTTTGTTGACATTGAAGGAGAGATTATTGTCGCCACACCAGTTCACCAGATTCTCTATCTCATTCCTGTACTCTGAATCGTCATTGTTTGAGATCTGACCCACTATGGTGATGTCATCAGCAAACTTGAAACTCAATTTGGAGGGGAATTTGGCCAGTCATAGGCGAATAAGGAGTATAGTAGGGGGCTGAGGACACAGCCTTGTGGGGCACTGTGTTGAGGATAATCGTGGAGGATGTGATTGAATATAAAAGTAGGGAGGTCTTGCTGCAGCTGTATAGGGCATTGGTGAGGCCGCAGCTGGAGTACTGTGTGCAGTTTTGGGCGCCGCACCTGCGCAAGGATATTTTGGCCCTGGAGGGAGTGCAGAGGAGGTTTACTAGGCTGATACCGGAGTTGAGGGGATTGAGCTATGAGGAGAGGCTGAATAAACTAGGCTTGTACTCGTTAGAGTTTAGAAGAATGAGGGGAGATCTCATTGAGACGTATAAGATGATGAATGGGATGGATAGGATAGAGGTGGAGAGACTCTTCCCGCTCAAAAAAGACAGTAGGACTAGGGGGCACAGCCTCAAGATAAAGGGGAGGCGGTTTAGAACGGAGTTGAGGAGGAACTTCTTCACTCAAAGGGTGGTGAATCTCTGGAATTTTCTGCCCGTTGAAGTGGTGGAGGCTGCCTCGCTAAATATTTTTAAGAAGCGGGTTGATGGGTTCTTGATAAGAGAGGGGATTAAGGGTTATGGGGAGAGGGCGGGAAAGTGGAACTGAGCCACAACAGATCAGCCATGATCTTATTGAATGGCGGGGCAGGCTCGAAGGGCTAGATGGCCTACTCCTGCTCCTATTTCTTATGTTCTTATGTTAGGAAGTTCACGATCCAGCTGCAGAGGGAAGAGTCGAGACCCAGGTCATGGAATTTGGAGATGAGTTTTGTAGGAATAAAGGTTTTAAAGGCTGCCAGACCAGCTGAGTTTTTCCAGCATTTTCTGTTTCTTTTTCCACACTATTCTTCCTTGTACTTGTCATTGCTTCCTTGGTTGACCGTGCCAACTGCATCCCTCTCCTTCCTCTCCCAAGTCACAAGGAGATGTCTTTAACTTTGTCGCTTGGCGTACAACACAACTTTTCTCGGTTGTTAAGCTGTCTTTGTACCACCAGCTTCAATTTTATTATCCCCATTTCAATGGCCTCCGTGGGGTATCAGTAGAGCCCCCTTTGTAAGGCACACGCATTCCATTAGCATGTTGGGCAATGTTGTTCAGCTTGAATAATTACCAGCTTCACTTCTTTAAAGAAATGCCTGACTTCTGTCTCTTAATGTAGAGATGCCAGTGTTGGACAGGGGTGAGCACAGTAAGAAGTCTCACAACACCAGGTTACAGTGCATCGACACCACAAACTGCCAGCTCCAAGTGGAGAGGATCTCCAAGAAGATTGCGCACGTCAATGTTGGACTTTAACCTGGTGTTGTGAGACTTCTTATTCTGTCTCTTAAACATTCCCATAACAGTTTAAAATTTGTGTTGCTGGAATACTGATTCCCTTTCGTTCTATGGGATTGTTTTGAAGATAGGGGCGGAGTTTTTTCTGCAAATTCTGTCACTATTATTAAGATTTCTGTCCTTTTCTCCTTGCAGACTCATTCAAACAATAGAAGTAGAGATGGGTTTGGAAATCTGGTATCCCAATCAAGAATTCCAAGAAATTCATTAACTGTCAATAACTTCACTGCACCACACAGGTCAGTAATAATTAGCAGAATTGTTAACTTATTCTTCCTACCCACAGTATGTAGGATACTCCATAAAGGAATTAAACCTGAAAAATATATTCCAGAACAGGAGGATGAAAAGTTGTAGCTGTAAAGAATAAATTTAGGATGGTATTGAAGTATTTCTTTACATTCAGCATATACAGTATCTGGAAAGAGTTAGCACGTAAGACGCAGCTAACTGGAAACGCCAGATGCAGTGGTAAAAAGTTTCTTCATCCAAAGTGATCTTTTGTAAAGTTCAGCCTCCACGTTCACCTTATCCCATGTATGCATGGAATTACTCCCAAACTCATTCCTTTCATGTAAGAGTTATTAACTGGAGCATTTACATTGTTAAAGTTCTACCTTCAGCCGTTCAGTTGAAAGGAAATGTTGCTTGGCTACTATGCACAGGGCTGTAATTGTACAGATCATTTCACTGGGACTATTTGCATCCTTCCGTAAACAATACTCTGGCTAAATCTGTTAATAAGCACAAATTGGGCAATAATGTAACCCCCTCCCCTCACCCACATGTGTGCAGACATAAATTTGTGCACATGCAGGCACAACATCCCCACCCCGCAGCCTGGTCTACTGCTCCATGCACACAATGGAAGTTCTGGCATGTGGAGGATCCATATTTAAAGCATGGCAAGACATCCGTTCACACTTAATCAGCCATTCCTTTTTGGGTACTACTTACTTAACTTCAGCAAGACTTGTGAAAATACAAGCTTGTCAATCTGTGGCATTTGTAATTCAGTGCTTTTGTTTCACATGTTACACACCTATATATAAATTTTCATGGCCTGATTCATTTATACCAATAGACTACAGATAATTGTACAAACTATTCCTGTTTTTTAGGGGATTTTTCCAGAATTCACAATCTCTCAGCCACCTGACTAAAAGAAAGGTGAGTTCAAGTAAATGTTTAGTTTTGTTGCATTGTCATTTTGATGTCACTGACTTCAAACCCACTGTTAAACATGTCAGGTTATTTTTGCTTGTGCTAATTAAACTGTCCACCTGAAGCTAGATATCTGAGGCTGAGCTCCAGCTACTTTCTTCATGGATTTTATTCTTAGGTATTTGAGCCATCTGTACTGTGTGAAGCTAGAAAGAAGGCAATATTACACAACTTGAGAGAACGAGAATCACGCAGGATGATGGAAAATCGTTTCAAAATACTGAAAAACAAGCTTTTTGATGACAAACAAATTGCTTCAAAGGGTGCCATCCTTGATGAGGTTTGTGAATAATTATTTTAATATTCTCGTTAAGTATCAAGAATTAGTGTTCAATAAATATTTTTAGATTTCATTTACCATTCTATATTGGATCTTTTAAGGATCAAATAATTGAATATTCCCCTACCATTCTGTTGGGCACAGCCGTAAAACTAATCTAAATTAGGTTTATGGGATTATTGTTGGTGTAGGCCTGATGAGCTGAATGACCTCCTTTTGCCATGTAGGAACTCTGATAAGAGTGTAGTCCCATTTTATTGCTACAAAATCAATTATTTGACTTTTCTGTTGATCATTTACATATATATAGATTGCAGATGTTTCTTGTGTGTGTTTATTGAATGGAGTGATTATCTGGAGAAGAGCTGCAACCATCTGCATAAATTGAGTATTGATATTTTTTGTGTTTTATTATTTGAATGTGTTCGTAGGCCATTGATGTAATCACTAACTTGGATAGGCAGTCCAAAAATCTAACAATGGAAAAAGAGCTACTTTTGGGAAAACAAAAGATCCTGTTGGAAAAAATCTCACTCTTATCTGGTAAGATTTTGTCTATTTAATCAAAAGCATTCTGCTGTCTAAGGAACTTGAAATATGTTTGTTGTCTTCATAACATTTTGAAGTGGGCTTGATGAAGTCAGTCTCGTTTGTTAGAAGGTCTAGAAATAGAGGTCATATTCTCAGGAAAAGGAGTCTACCATTTAGGCTGAAGGGTAAGGAATTTATTCCTATAGGGATGTAAATCTTTGAACATTAACAACCTCTGGCGATTTCTAGTCATTGAATATATTCAAGGCTATGATAAAATTTTGGACACTCGGGGTAGAGTGTCTACCCCGAGACACTCGGGGGTAGAGCAGGAACGTTTTGATGTGAAAGTTCAACTATGACCTTATTGAATGGTGGAGCCAGCACAAGAGGTCTCCTGGTACCTTGGGCAAGAACAGTGGTTCAACTGCAGGAATCTAGATTGCTTAATCTTTAAAATGTTGGTTGCCACAAATAAAAAAGAAACGAGGGTTATCTACTCCGAGCTGAGGTGGTTAAGGAAGATAGAGTTAAGAAGGGTTTTGATGCATATTTCTCCTGGTGGGACATTTTCCTGGAGGAAAGATGAGAACTTATCTGGAATTCTGCCAGAAAACATTAAAGCAAATTCAACAAAAACTTTCCAAATGGTATTGGATGAATACTTAGTGTGAAAATTGCACCTGGCCAAGTGACCTCCTGTGCTGTATTGTTCTAGGTTCATACAAACTGCTATCTCACTTGGCCGACCAGATTTGTTTAATTTTTTTTAGTGCTGTGATTGCATTTTGTTGCAGTATTACGAACGTTGTGTCGCTGACACAAGCCAAAATATTTATGTCAATCCATGGTATTTGCATCTAGTGATAATGCACAAAGGTTTGGAAATTATTTGCTGTGGTTGCTGTTTGGGCGGGATTTTCCATTACTTTCCACCGGCGGGATCTTCTGGTCCTGCCAAAGGTGGCCCCACTGTGGGACAGGTGAGCCTGGAAAGCATTGCAAACATCAGCGGGATGGAAAATCTCACCAGTGATGAATGGTGAGCCACAATTTGTCTTTTTCAGCACATTGTAACACAAACAGAAAATGTGATTTGCGTTTTAAAGTTGAGTATTGTATATATCAATTGAAGCACTGTGTCTTCCTCCAGCAGAAATGGGACCTGTTGTAACACAAGGTGGCATTGAAGCTGGTGAGATAATTGAAACCAATGACGTGTTGAATTTCTTAAGTGGCGAAGTCCCATCTTCTCAGAATTCTTTTGGACTGAAATGGTTTCCGGAAGATGGTCCTTTGGCTGATCAGGAAGATTGTGGAGAAGCTGTGAAACATGAGGCAAATTCTACCAGTTCTGATGATATCGTTGCTGTTAAAGTCGGTGACCACTTCAGTGAGAAATATAACAGTGAACTGGACTATTCTGTTGGCACCAACATCTTTGCAGTGAAAAGCGAAGAGAATCTTAGCCAAGAAGATTGCTCCACCATCAGTTCAGCAAATGAGGAATGTTCTGGAAGTTCCAAGTTCTGTAGCTTTGCAGATTTCAGCACTGATGTGGAAGATTTGAATAAAATGAACATGGTTGCACTGGTATGTAGAAAAGTAACTTTATTTAATAGAGCTTGGATTAGTTCTGAATTCTCTGCAATTTATTTCTATTATGAAGAAATTGACATCTCTGTGTTTTGAGAGGCAAGTAATTTTTTCATCAGAGATATCACATTAAAACTAGCTTGACAGTTTAACATTCAAGATGAGATAGTTTATTGATGGTTGGTTGGTGTTGCATTCAACAATATACACTCAGTAGCATATCAAAGCAGGGTAAATATTAAATTGGGGAAGGGAAAGTAATGATAATCTTAACCAATGTAGAATTTTAAAATTTTGTACAATCATTTTCACATTTGCAACATAGGACTGTTCTCAAACCTTTAGAAAAAGCCAAGTAGTTAAGGAGGTAAGATCATTGATAATTTGGTCATTGAGTAGAAAGTGAAAATGTGAGAAATGATTGAAGTGCAGTAAATCAATTCGGATTGGTGTCACCTAGGGTTGGAAAACCAGCCACATTACTGCAGGGGTACATCATATAAATGAAAAACCTGTATTGGCGTAACCCTTAAATTCCCTTGAAGTCTGATTCTCAACATTACAGTAAGAAGTCTCACAACACCAGGTTTATTTGGTAGTACAAGCCACTAGCTTTGAGTGCTCCCTTCATCAGTTGAGTGGGAGTTCTGTTTGCAAACAGGACATATAAAGACATTAATTACAAATAATGGTTGGATCAAGTCTTAAAGGTACAGGCAACATGAGTGGAGAGAGGATTAAGCACAAGTTAAAGAGGTGTGTATTATTTCCAGCCAGGACAATTAGTGAGATTTCGCAAGCCCAGGCAAGTCGTGGGGGTTACAAATAGTGTGACATGAACCCAAGATCCCAGTTGAGGCCGTCCTCGTGTGCAGAACTTGGCTATCAGTCTCCTGGCTATCAGACTGAGAGCCAAGTTCTGCACACATGAGGACGGTCTCAACTGGGATCTTGGGTTCATGTCACACTATCTGTAACCCCCACGACTTGCCTGGGCTTGCAAAATCTCACTAATTGTCCTGACTGGAGGCACTACGCACGTCTTTAACCTGTGCTTAACCCTCTCTCCACTCACGTTGTCTGTACCTTTAAGACTTGATTACCTGTAAAGACTCGCATTCCAATCATTATTTGTAAATTGAGTTTGTGTCTTTATGTACCCTGTTTGTGAACAGAACTCCACTCATCTGATGAAGGGGCTGTGCTACCAAATAAACCTGTTGGACTTTAACCTGGTGTTGTGAGACTCCTTACTGTGTTTACCTCAGCCCAACGCTGGCATCTTCACATCATCTCAATATTACAATAGGAGATATTGGTGTAATATTACACCATGTGTTCCCATTACTTTCCCAAACCCAGTTGTCTGATGGATGCAGTCATAGTTTTTAGCATATGAAACTGTTTCTAGTTCATTGTGGAATGATACTTGTGGTAAATCGTTAGGGTTTTAAGTGGAGTGGAGTTTTATAAACTGGCAGAGACAACGAGAGAGATTTTGTGCAGCGATCTAAGTAATTGAACCTCTCGGCTTCTGTAGTAGAGAAAATATGTTGGAACCAAACAAGAAGTAAAAAGAAGAGATAAATAAAGTGAGAGTCAATCGGAAGCAAGTACAGAAAAAGGAAGAATAAGTCAAAAGTGGGAAGTGTGAGGTACAGAAAATGTATTGGAGATCATCAGAGAAAAAAATCATTTTTGCCCATTGTCACAGGAATTGAGCAGTTATTAAATTTAAAAATAATTAAAATTCAAGCTGGAATAGTAAGCCTATTTGCAAAACACAAATAATGTAAATCAAACAATGTGCATACGTTTAATTTGGCAACAATTGACTAGTGTTACTGTTTTTGCATTATAGAAACAAAATGCTGGAAAAACTCGGCAGGTCTGGCAGCAGTGGGTATAATATGTAGGGATATGGGAGTAGGGCCTGGGTGGGATTGTGTTCGGTGCAGACTCGATGGGCCGAAGGGCCTCTTTCTGCACTGTAGGGTTTCTATGATTCTATGATCTGTGGACAGAGAAATCATGAACAGAGAGAGAAAAGTTAACTTAGTTTCTCTCCCACAGAAGCTGTCAGACCTGCTGAGTTTTTCCAGCATTTTTGTTTTTGTTTCCGATATCCAGTATCTGCAGTGTTTTATTTTACTGTACTTACACTTTGCCATGCTCAGGTACTTTGTGATTTCAATTCTACAGGGGGGCGGTGAAGCACCTAGGAGTTGGATAGACAGCAGATCAGCAACACCACACACGCTGAGAGAACGAGAATCTCGCAAGTTGATGGAAAATCGGTTTAAATTATTGGAGAGCACGGTTTTCAATGACAAAAAGGCTCCAAAAGGTGCCATTCTCAATAAGGTTTGTTCAGACCCATTTTAAGGGTTATTTTCTCTTCTTCCTATGATCGCAATTAAATATTTTGAAATTCATAATAAGAACTTAAGAACCAAAGCAGAAGTAGGCCATCTGGCCCCTCGAGTCTGCTCTGCCATTCAATAAAATGTCTAATCTTTTTGTGGACTCAGCTCCACTTACCTATCCGCTCACCATAACCCTTAGTTCCTTTACTGTTCAAAAATCTATTTATCTTTGCCTTAAAAACATTCAATGGGGTAGCCTCAACTTCTTCACTGGACAGGGAATTCCACAGATTCACAACCCTCTGTGTGAAGAAGTTCCTCCTCAACTCAGTCCTAAATCTGCTTCCCCTTATTTTGAGGCTATGCCCCTAGTTCTAGTTTTACCCACCAGTGGAAACGACTTCCCTGTTCTAGCTTATCTATTCCCTTCATAATCTTATATATTTCTATAAAATCTCCCCTCATTTTCTGAATTCCAATGAGTATAATCCCACTCTACTCAGTCTCTCCTCATAAGTCAACCCTCTCAACTCCGGTATCAACCTAGTGAATCTTCCCTGTGACCCCTCCAGTGCCAGTACATCCTTTCTCAAGTAAAGAGACCAAAACTGCGCACACTACCCCAGGTTTGACCTCACCTTATGCAGCTGCAACATAACCTCACTATTTTTAAACTCCATCCCTTGAGCAATGATGGACAAAATTCCATTTGCCTTTTTAATTGCCTGCTGCACCTGCAAACCAACTTTTTGCAATTCATGCACAAGGACACCCAGGTCCCTCTGCACAGCAGCATGCTGTAATTTTTACCCTTTAAATAATCCATTTTGCTCTTATTCCTACCAAAATGGATGACCTCACATTTACCAACATTGTGCTCCATCTGCCAGACCCTTGCCCACTCACTTAAATTATCTATATCCCTTTGTGTCCTCTGCACACTTTACTCTGCCACTTATCTTAGTGTCATCTGCAAAGTTTGACACACTACATTTGGTCCCCCAACTCTAAATCATCTCTGTACATTGTAAACAATTGCTGTCCCAACACTGATCCCTGAGACACTCCAATAGTCACTGATCACCAGCCGGAAAAACATCCGTTTATCCCCACTCTTTGCTTTCTGTTAGTTAACCAATCCTTTATCTGTGCTAATACATTGCGTGTAATGCTGTGTATCTTTATGCAACAGTTCTTACTGCAACACCTTGCCAAATGCTTTCTGGAGATCCAGATACACAGCATCCACAGATTTCCCAATGTCCACTGTGCTCATAGTGCTCTCATTATAAGCAATAATATTCCTTCCTTTTGGACAATGTTGGAAAGCGTTGACCTCTGACACCTTCAGTGCTGGTGGTTTAAACGTGCTGTTAGTGTGAGAGCTATGCTTGATCTTTCAATCAAGGCATCCCATTAGTGCTTTGAGGACAATGCTTCCGTTACCACGGGCAATTTTCAAATTGTGCAAGTGATAGATAAAACATAGAACATTACAGCGCAGAACAGGCTCTTCGGCCCACAATGTTGCACCGACCAATTAAAAAAGCGATGACCCTCTAACCTAAACCAATCCCTTTCCATCCATAAACCTATCCATGGATCTCTTAAACGCCCCCAAACTAGGCGCATTTACAACTGCAGCAGGCAGGGCATTCCAATCCCTCACCACCCTCTGGGTAAAGAACCTACCTCTGACATCCGTCCTATAACTACCACCCTTTAATTTGAAGCTATGCCCCCTTGTGCTAGCTTTCTCCATCCGAGGAAAAAGGCTATCACTGTCCACCCTATCTAAACCTCTAATCATCTTGTATGTTTCAATAAGGTCCCCTCTTAGCCGCCTTCTTTCTAACGAAAACAACCTCAAATCCCTCAGTCTCTCCTCCATAGGACCTTCCCTCCATACCAGGCAACATCCTGGTAAACCTCCTCTGCACCCTCTCCAATGCCTCCACATCCTTCCTATAATGTGGGGACCAGAACTGCACACAATACTCCAAGTGCAGACACACCAGAGTTTTGTACAGTTGCAACATGACGTTGCGGCTCCGAAATTCAATCCCCCTACCAATAAACGCCAAGACACCATATGCCTTCCTAACAACCTTATCTACTTGATTCCCAACTTTCAGGGATCTATGTACACATACACCTAGATCCCTCTATTCAGAGTCCTCCTGTTAGCCCTATACTCTACACATCTGTTATTCCTGCCAAAGTGAATTACCTCACACTTTTCCGCATTAAACTCCATCTGCCACCTCTCGGCCCAGCTCTGCAACTGTCCAAGTCTCTCTGTAAATTATGACACCCCTCTTCACTATCTACCACTCCTTCGACTTTGGTGTCATCAGCAAATTTACTCATCCACCCAACTATACCCTCATCCAGATCATTTATAAAAATTACAAACAGCAGTGGCCCCAAAACAGATCCCTGAGGCACACCACTTGTAACCGAACTCCATGACGAATACTTACCATCAACCACCACCCTCTGTCTCCTATCTGCTAGCCAATTCCTGATCCAATTACCTAAATCACCCTCAATCCCATACATCTGCATTTTCTGCAGAAGCCTTCCATGGTGAACCTTATCAAACGCCTTACTAAAGTCCATATATACCACGTCAACTGCCTTACCCCCGTCCACCTCTTTGGTCACTTTCTCAAAAAACTCAATAAGGTTAGTAAGGCACAACCTACCCTTCACAAAACCGTACTGACTATCTCCAATCAATTCATTACTCTCTAAATAACTATAAATCCTATCCCTAATAATTTTTTCTAAAACTTTGCCCACAACAGAAGTAAGACTCACCGGTCTATAATTCCCGGGGAAGTCTCTGTTCCTCTTCTTAAACAATGGGACAACATTCGCTATCCTCCAATCCTCTGGCACTATACCTGTGACCAACGACGACCTGAAGATCAGAGCCAGAGGCTCTGCAATCGCCTCTCTTGCCTCCCAGAGAATCCTAGGGTGACTCCTAGGGTAAATCCCATCCGGCCCAGGGGACTTATCTATTTTCAAACCCTCAAGAATATCTAGCACATCCTCCTTATCAACTGCAATACTATCCAGTTTACAACCCTGAAACCCAGTGTTCTCCACAGCTACATTTATGTCTCCCTGCGTGAATACCAAAGAGAAATATTGGTTCAATGCCTCTCCAATCTCTTCCGGTTCCACACACAACTTCCCACTGCTGTCTCTAGCTGGCCCTAATCTTGCCCTAACCAATCTTATGTTCTTAACATATCTATAGAACGCCTTAGGATTCTCCTTAATCCTATCAGCCAAAGTCTTCTCGTGTCCTCTTTTAGCCCTTCTTAACTCACTCTATAACTCCCTCCTAGCCAATCTAAAGCTTTCCAGTGCACTCCTGAGCCCTCAAGTCTCATCCTGACATAAGCCTCCTTTTTCCTTTTAACCAGCGAATCAACTTTTTTAGTGCACCACGGTTCCCTTGCTCGACCATTTCCTCCTTGCCTGACAGGGACATACATATCAAGGACTTGCAGTAGCTGCTCCTTGAAAAAACTCCACATTTCGGACGTTCCCAGCCCCTGTAGTCTCCTAGTCCAACCTATGCTTCCTAATTCTCTCCTAATAGCCTCATAATTACCCTTCCCCCAGCTAAAACTACTGGCCCGAGGTTCATGCCTATCCCTTTCCATCACTAAGGTGAACGTAACCGAATTGTGGTCACTATCACCAAAATGCACACCAACTTCCAAGTCTAACACCTGGTCTGGCTCATTTCCCAGCACCAAATCCAATATAGCCTCACCTCTAGTTGGTCTATCTACATACTGAGTCAAAAAACCTTCCTGCACGCTTTGTGCGAAGACTGACCCCTCTAACGAGCTAGAGCTATAGCTATTCCAATCAATATTAGTAAAGTTAAAGTCCCCCATAACAATTACCCTATTACTTTCACTCCTATCCAGGATCGTCTCCGCAATCCTTTCCTCAACCTCTCTAGAACTTTTAGGAGGTCTATAAAAGACTCCCAACAGGGTGACCTCTCCTCTCCTATTTCTAATCTCAGCCCATACTACCTCAACTGACAAGTCCTCATCAAACTTCTTCTCTGACACTGTGATACAATCCTTGACTAATAATGCTACCCCTCCCCCCCTTCTACCTCCTTCTCTACTCCATTGAAAGAAAATGTAACTATAACGTTGTTGGCTTTAGTTAGACCATGCCTGCATTACTGCATACAGACTGGTCTACATATTTAAATAATGTACTTGCAGTGGAGGTGGGTTCACTAATGGGGTTGACCTGTGATGAGAGGATGAGTGAATTGGGCTTATTTTTGTAGAGTTTGGAAGAATAAGACGCAATCTCACTGAAATATACAAAATTCTGAAGGGGTTTGATATGGTAGACACTGAGAAATTGTTTCTGCAGGTTGGGAAGTTTAGAACAGGGAGCAGTCTCAGGAAAATGTCTGGCTTGCTGGTCAGTGTGCTACCAGTGAGACACTGCTGACTGGTATATATTCATCGCTGAGTATGTGGGACTTTGTGAATCAAGCATACAAACACCTGTCTGGTTAGTTAACCTCCAGCTGCAAGCTGATGGGATACTACAATTAATCTCTTGCACCATTGTTGCACATTTTTATGCTTCTATTTTGTGTCATGCAATTACACACACCCCAATGATAATATGTTGCTTTGAAAATTTTGAGAGCATGTTCTGGAGTGAAACTGTTTATAATGTGGTTAAATCATCATTATAGTATTTCACTCCACTGCAAGTAGTCACAAAAACCTTGTTTGCTGCTTTCAGGAGGCTTACTACACTGTGATCTGTTGCAGGACTATTGGAATTATATCTAACTTCAGTGGTATCTAATAATTTTTAGTTATGCACTTTTGTCTTGGTTTTATCTTCACAGGCCATTGATGTAATCAGTGACTTAGATATGCAATCGGAAGAACTATTCAGAGAAAAGGAACTGTTAATGAGAAAGCAAAAGAAATTGCTGGAAGAAATTTCACTTCTAGCAGGTATTATTTTATTATTTGATTTGTTATTAGCATACAACATAGTAACATACAACAAAAAGTATTGTTTCTTGCACACTATACAGACAAAGCATACCGTTCATAGAGAAGGAAATGAGAGTGCAGAATGTAGTGTTAAATTATTGTAAGAGAGTTTAAAAGAGTTAGAACAAGGTTTCAGAAGCATAGAATGAGAATGAAAGATAGAATTAGAAGATATGCTGGGCACAGCTTGCAAGAAGCCGCCTCACTCCGGCGCCATCTTGGAATGGTTTCTCCTACTTGGAGTTGTAGAAGGGAATTTCAAACAGTCTCTGTGGTACAGAACCTGAATACCAACAATCACCAAATTCTAGTGCAGGAGAAAAAGATGCTGACTGGTTGGCAAGTTGACTCTGGCTGTGATTGAAAGGCTTTCCATGAGCTCAGGTAATTCAGAAAAGGTGCAAGGTTTGAGCATATTCCCCTTTGTTCACAGTGAACGGGTCTTTATGGGGCTCCATCCCATTCTCTCAGATACTTTACCTCCACTGTATCTGTTCTGATGATACCACTTTCCAAAATAATTGCTGCTATGTCTCCCTTTTTCTTCAATCGTTGTTTCTATCCACTGTGGTTGGCAGGGCTCTCAATGGCGTCTAACCCATTCTCTAGGCCACTGCTCTCTCCCTCTCCCCTCCCTCCCAGAACTAAGATAGAGTCTCCCTTGTCCTCACTATTTTCACCCCTCCGGTCTCCACATTCAAAGGATCATCCTCCGCCCATTCCGTCAACTCCAGCACAATGCCACTACTCTACACACCTTCCCCACGCTCTCCTCTGTCAGGGACCATTCTCTCCGGGACACCTTGGAGTACTTCTCCACCACACCCAACACCTCAGCCCTTGCTCACAGCACCTTCCTATGCAATCGTCGAAGGTATAACATCTGCCCCTTCACCTCCTCCCTGTTCACCATCCCAGGTCCTAAACACCCCTTTCAGGTGAAGCAGCGGACTTGGTGACCACTTTGTTGAACATCTTCGGTCTGTCCGCAGGCAGGACCTAGACACTCTTATCACTTGCCACTTCAACACACTACCCTACATTACCTGTTCACATGTCTGTCTTCGGCCTTTTACAATGTTCTAGTGAACCCCAGCACAAACTGGAAGAACAGCACCCCATCTTCCAATTGGGCACTTTACCAGGAAAGTGGATGAAGGGAAGGTGGTGGATGTTGTCTACCTGGATTTCAGCAAGGCCTTTGACAAGGTCCCTTGTGGAAGGTTAGTTAGGAAGGTTCAGTCGCTAGGTATACATGGGGAGGTAGTAAATTGGATTAGACACTGGCTCAATGGAAGAATGATGTGGATATGCCGGCGTTGGACTGGGGTGAATCACCTGACGAAGGGACTAACCCCGAAAGCTTGTGAGTTTACTATCAGATAAATCGGTTGGACTTAAACCTGGTGTTGTCAGACTTTTTACTGTTTTTCAATGGAAGAAGCCAGAGTGGTTGTGGAGGATTGCTTCTGAGTGGAGGCCTGTAACTAGTGGTGTGCTGCAGGGATTGGTATTGGGTCCGTTGTTATTTGTCATCTATATCAATGATCTGAATGATAATGTGGTAAATTGAATCAGCAAATTTGCTGATGATACAAAGATTGGAGGTGTAGCAGACAGTGAGGAAGGTTTTCAAAGCTTGCAGAGGGATTTGGACCAACTAGAAAAATGGGCTGAAAAATGGCAAATGGAATTTAACGCAGACAAGTGTGAGGTATTTCACTTTGGAAGACAAACCAAAGTAGAATGTACAGGCTAAATGGTAGGACTCTGAAGAGTGCAGTGGAACAGATGGATTTGGGAATACAGGTACAGAATTCCCTAAAAGTGACATCACAGGTGGATAGGGTTGGAAAGAGTGCTTTTGGTACACTGGCCTTTATAAATCAGAGTATCGAGTATATATAGACCTGGGGGTGCAAGTGCACAAGTCTTTGAAGGTGGCAGTGCAAGTGGAGAGTGTGGTGAAGAAAGCCTATGGTATGTTAGCCTTTATAGGAAGGGGTATAGAATATAAGAGCTGGAGTCTAATGTTGCAGTTGTACAGAACGTTGGTTAGGCCGCATTTGGAGTACTGCGTCCAGTTCTGGTCGCCTTACTACCGGAAGGACGTGGAGACTCTCTCCAGAGTGCAGAGGAGGTTTACCAGGATGTTGCCTGGTGTGGAAGGACTGGGGAATGAGGAAAGATTGAAGAAATTGGGGCTCTTTTCCCTTGAAAGACACCCACTGAGGGGGGAATCTAATAGAGGTATATAAGATTATGAAGGGTATAGATAAACAGAGGTAAGCTATTTCCTATGATAGAGACACGTAGGAGAAGGGGCCATGGACTTAAGGTGAGGGGGAAGAGGTACAACACAGATATTAGAGGGAGGTTTTTCACACAGAGGGTAGTGGGGGTATGGAAAGCTCTGCCAAGTAAGGTGGTGGAGGCAAACACGCTAAAGTCATTTAAGAGTAACTAAGACAGGCACATGAGTGAGTTGGAGATGGGTGGATATAGGAGATTGTTTTAAATAAGGATCAGTAGCATTGGGGAGTCCCTGGTAATGTAAATGGGTATGGTATGATAATGTTTTTCTCTTTTCATTCACAGGTTTTAAGTCGGTCCGCCTCGTGTCCAACGAGGGGCATACACACGATGGGTCGTACTGGGGCTGCTCTTGGTTGTTCAGGATTGGCCCAGTGCTTCATGTCGTTAGTGTGTGCCTAAACTGGACCAGATACTGGGCAAGTTGACAGCTCAGTGACTATCGCTGATTGCTGTGCAGCCACATGGATTTGGGCCGGTGTCTGTGGGAGTTTGCGCATTCTCCCCATGCTTGCGTGGGTTTTCTCTGGGTGCTCCAGTTTCCTCCCATACCCCAAAGATGCGCTGTTAGGCTGATTGGCAGGAATAAATTGTCCCTAAATCAGTTTCCCTCAATCTGGATGGCCATAAAACATTAGACAGGGGTCGTGGGGGGAGAGGGGGACTGGTGGTGTTGAGATGGCAGCGCGGGCTCGTTGGGCCAAAGGGCCTGTTTCCCGGGCTGATTTTGTTCTTTGTTTTTCTTTCTTTTTAAAAGTTGGAGTGTTACGGTAAGGTTGTATAAGGCATTGGTGAGGCTGAATTTAGAGTATTGTGTACAGTTTTGGTCACCTAGTTATAGGAAGTATGTTAGTAAGGTTGAAGGAGTGCAGAGAAGGTTCACAAGGATGTTGCCAGGACTTGAGAAGCTGAGTTACAGAGAAAGATTGAATAGGTTAGGACTTCCCTGGAGCGTAGAAGAATGAGGGGAGATTTGATAGAGTTGTATAAGATTATGATGGGTATAGATAGAGTGAATGCAAGCAGGCTTTTTCCACTGAGGCTAGGGGAGAAAAAAAACCAGAGGGCATGGGTTAAGGCTGAAAGGAGAAAAGTTTAAAGGGAATATTGGGGGGTTTCTTTACACAGAGAGTGGTGGGAGTGTGGAATGAGCTGCTGGATAAAGTGGTAAATGCAGGGTCACTTTTAACATTTAAGATGGGTTCATGGATGAGAGGGGTATGGCGGGATATGGTCCAAGTGCAGGTCAGTGGGACTAGGCAAAAAATGGTTCGGCACAGACAAGAAGTGCCAAAGGGCCTGTTTCTAAGCTGTAATTTTCTATGGTTTACAGTCTTCTGGATTGAACATTTGAGTTCAACAGTTTCAGAGCATGAATTATCTCCTCTACTGTCACCCCATTTCCATTTATTTCATTTGTTTGTTTCATCTCATTTATCCGTTTTGTCAATCTTCATTCTCACTTCTATTTTTTCACTTCTCCGTTCAGAGCAACTGCCATAATCCCCAGGCAGTCCTTTAACCATCTGTACCTCTGTTCTGCCATTCACACATTCTGATCACTTAATGGACACATTTACCACCTTTCTCAGCCTTCTGTATCCTCGTTTACATTCTGTTTACATTCCAGCTCCCCAAACCCTGCCTGCGCCCCCCACCCCACACCACCCCTAACCTAATAGTATAAATCTCTGCTGATTCTCTTTGCCCTTATCTCTGACAAAGGGTCATCGACACTCAAAACTTTGACTCTGTTCTCTCCCCACAGATGCTGTCAGGCTGCTGAGATTTGCCAGTATTTTCTGTTTCTGAACCAGTCTCTATGTTGCTTCTAGCAATTGTAAATGAACCACATTATGTGATCGACTGATTTATCTAAATCAGTTGTCAGTGTAGCTATTTATGCATTCAGGATTGTTCAGCAAATGCTGCCCAATCACACAGTCGCACCTAACAGGTTTATTGTTTTTGGTTTTGCCAGTGTGTGCTGGTTAAGTATGGTCTGTGCTCTGCCTCTTACAAATGACCAAAGGAACATGCTGCTTGATCTCGATCAACTAATTGTAGCACAAATGCTTGATGTATGTGGCATTGAAATAGTTACAAGCTATTGTTCGATTGTGAGGTAGGCAGATGTTATTAAGGCTGATGGCAATATCCTGTTGGTGAAAAATGCCATGTGTAGCTCAAAAAATTGACTAACAAGTTAAGGAAACTGTTTCATGCTGCTACTGTGCATACATATGTGGCACTTTCCAGGAACAAAAATACCCAGGGATTTGTTCTGTGCAAACAAAAGGTTTGCATGCTTGAGGAACCTGTTGCTTTCTCCATAGCCAACATCTGAGTCAATTGGCACCCTTTTCTCTTGGAGTATAAATTGTTGTGATTGTTTGAAATTTGGTAATCTTAAAGGCACAGGTGTCTCTTTTTGGAATTTGGTGTGAGTCAATAAATAATCTAAATGCTTGTGTTTTCAGCCGGTAGGATATGTTCTTTGCCACAAAAGTAAAACATTTGAGAGTCAAGTTCTACTGTATCTTGAACGTCATTTGAAGATAAGTGTCTGGATGGCTGGAATCCAAATATACCCAGAGAATGCACAATACGACTGTTTAGAATGCAACCTCTCTCCTTTGCCTTAAATGCTTGTGCTCAGTTATTTCTCCTCGTTGCTATTGGCAGACCCAATATATCACGACTAGTCAAGGTTGTGAGGTTTGTTACCAAACCTATGATTTCTGAATCGTGAGTTTTCTGTGATATGATTGGACTGTTTCCATTTCAAAAAACCTTGAATTACAAAACTAAAACGAGATGTTTCTCGTTTTATCTGAACACTCTTCAGATTTTGTTGCATTTTTGCGGTAACATCTTGATTGATAAATCCGTGACCCATATAAGTCACCTTCGATCGTCCCTTTGCTAGATTGTGTTCCTCACTATTATACAGTTATGACAAATATATCCTCTAACTCTTGGTGGTGTTTCATCACAAACTCTGAATGTTAGAGCACACACTAGCATCTTTGTTATAATGTCACTTAAATGCACCCAATAATGCAGACCTGCAGAAGAGCTTTAAAATTTGGAAAACAACATCAACAACATCTTTCTCCCTGGTCAGTGAGGGTTATGCCAGATATCACCATACAAGAAGTGGGGTAGCACCAGAAACCACGCATTTCTCACAGCAGTAAGCAGTTGGATACTCACAATGGTGAACTGATCGACTGTCTTTTTTGTAGATACCAGGTCTGATGCAACTGAGAATCAAGTGGAAGATGGACAGTTCTTTGGTACTAAGATGACTTTGGATGTGGGAGCTGTAACTTTTCAGAAACCTTCTGAACCACACTGGCTTGACAACAGTAATCTGTCTGATGCTGCAGTAATGAAAGGCAACACAGTTTCTCTTTTATCAGAGCATCACAGTGAAGACTGCAAAAGAGGAGTTAAATGGGATCAAGATGAACTAAAGGCGAATAGTCTACTTAAAGTCAAGATGGCAGAAGACTTCAAAGAGCAGCATTACCAGGAGCCAATGAATCCTGATGGTTACGATCCCTCTGCAGTGAGAAGAAAGAATGGTAATGGTAAAGATGAAGATGCTCTTTTCGCTGTCTGCAAAGAGTCATCCATTGGGAGCTCTGACTTCGGCAGTCATTCAGACTTTGACATAAATATAGATGAAGTGAATGAAATTGATGTGGAAATACTGGTATGTACTAAAACTGTTCAAATTGATTTTATTAGTGTTGTGAATAATGAATTAATTTCTTCATTCGCGTTCCCAAATCAGCTATTACATTTGGTTATATATAGCTCTCCTGTTGGGTGATCTATTCAGTAGATAAACCTGTGAGACTCCAGTGTATCCTGCGCACAGCTTCTCTCGTAGTATTGTCACTGTATCTCGTTCAGGATGAGACCTGGGTTTTTCTGTCAGTTGTAGGTGACCCTGTTAGAGTTCTGTTTATCTGTAGATTCTGGGGAAAGCTGGTGGTACTGGCACTGCCAGTGTTAGCCTATGCTGATGTGGAAAGAGCCGTCACATTGACAGGTAGTGAAGGATGATATTCAGAGGGTCACACCTGAGTGTGTCTCAGGTATGACCTATGGAAGGAGAATGATCAAAACTAACAGCACCTAATCTAACTAGGAATTATTATTGAAGTTTGTGGTGCATTTTCTTCCTGACAGTATTATCCAGTCTGATCTTTCTAGAAACTCGAATTTGAACTGAGAGAATAAGCAAAGTGCTTCTTTGCTTGGTGCCTTGACTCCATGACACATTTCATCTTAGGCAGGTTATCCACTCTGCAGAACTCCCTCCTGTTGGCTGATATTTTTAAATGGCTTGGGGAGAGGGAAGGGCTTGTGAATGTTCTAAAGGAAATAAAGCGCAGAGAGGATGGAAAATAATGGTTCTGTTGCCTATTGAGTAACTTATGACAGCTGTGTTTTTCCGTGTGATGTGAAGCTAAACCATAGGGTTTGCTTAAAGGGCCTGCACAGTATTCTCCAGTGCTTCGTGATCTGGCATCGTGTTGTGTTTGAAACTTGGCCGAGTCTTGTTAATCAGTGTAACATCCGCGGTCTTGTTTGGAGATCTCTACCAGTCCGGTGCCTGTTCTTCCTCATCTTGTATCTCTAAGAATATTGACCTTCACTCCAGGTGGGAATGCTGAAGCCAGGAACTCTGCATATAGGGAATATCTGATAAACAGTGTGTTTCACTGTACAACGCAGTGCCTCATATGATTCTTATGTAGTTATCTTGGTGCCTACCAGTGACACCAATTGTCACTTGTGTCCAACATTTAAATGTGACTGCTTGATTTGCCAAAACTTGTTAAACATTTCTAATTGTGCTGAGAATTCCACTGATGACCAATTGAAGATTATCAGGGATATACATATTCAGACACAGGGCCCTGTCCTTTGCTAATAAAGCACATGTCACACATTCACCTTTTTTAACTAAACAAAAACTTGGGGGGACAGCCATTCTCTAGATCATTCCTCATGGCATTGCTTTGACCAATCAGAGTTGATATGTCAAACACTTGAATTGTTTGTTTAAATGTTTCCCTTTTGTTTCTTTACCTCGCTATCTTTTAGTTTATCTACCCAAATAATCTTAGTCAGTTCTCCCCTCTTACCTATGAAATTGGTTACATTTAAGTTTAAGCTGTTTGTTTTGTTTCACCATTGTTATGATCATTAGTTTTCAATGGATCTTTTGCTGCAACATTACTAATGAAGCCTACTTCATTACACATTGTGACATCTGAGAGGGTTTTATCTCTAGTCAATTCCACCATGTACTTTTCCAAAACATTCTACAACCTCATCTTCCAGACCATTTTTGGCAATTTCATTGTCCCTGTCTATATGAAGATCTTAAGCTCCCCACAATTATTACATTTTCTATCTCACAGGCTCCAATAATTTCTTGTTTATTGCTCTGCACAACGATATAACTACTTGTAGGGATCCTATAAACTACTGTCTGGTTTGAATTTTAAATGAAAGCTTGGCAGTTAACTGCTCCCTGGTGTATTCTCCATGGCAAAACCTCTATCAAAGTCCACTTGCCAACTAGTCTTGCAGTTTAAATTATTTCCTTTGAGATTTGGTATTCTTGTGAATTGTTCCTAAAGGGGGAATAGATGTATCAAATGGCGTCCTTCTGCACCTTTGGGATTTTATGGTGATACTATAATTTTATATGCCATAGATACCTGTGTAAAAGTCAACCATACTTTTTCAGGGATAAATGCCTGTTGTCTGTCCCTCTCTTCCCAAAGGCCTCTTCACATACTCAAAATTCCTACACTGAAGAAGGTGACCATTCAGCCTGTTGAGCCTGCACTGATGACAATCCCACCCAGACTCTATCCCAATAATCCCACGTATTTATCCTACTAGTCTCCCTGACAATAAATAGGCAGCAGACTGGAGATGTTATCTAGGAAAATCCTGAGGCTGATCTTGTCCTCCGATAAGATTGACATTGTAGACTGCCCAGATCACAGCACTCCCTAGGGAGGGTGATCTCCCCCTGTTATACTAGCATTCAGAACTAAACACCATCCACGTCATAGCAACAGACCAATCAGTAAAATCACCTAGACAGCCAGTCCATGTAGAGGATGCTCTACGGGTCCACACATATAAA
The DNA here is from genome assembly GCF_965287045.1 of Carcharhinus amblyrhynchos. NCBI lineage: Eukaryota > Metazoa > Chordata > Chondrichthyes > Carcharhiniformes > Carcharhinidae > Carcharhinus > Carcharhinus amblyrhynchos. Next base: position 3,264,208 of record NW_027649785.1, on the reverse strand, counting down.
CCCTTCAAAACAAGTTGACTTTTAACTTTTTGCCTGAACAACTGGTTTCAAAAAGTTGACTTTTACACAGGCAAACACAGTACATTCCCTTTATTGTGAAGATTTATCTTCTTTATCTAGTTGAGGGTGATATTGATGCTATTTCAATAGTCAGAATCCAATCTGGCCAGTTAGAAGTCCTATAGCCTACATTCAATCAGGAATGTAGTGGAAGAGCCCGTGACAGTGCCTTCAAGTGGCATTTATCATTAATCTGTCACTTACGGTTAGGTTCCATCAGGATTACTCTTCTTGACCTCCTGCCCTTGATCCAAACATTTAGTTTGTTTTTATTAGTGTCACTAGTAGGCTTACATTAACATGGACAAAAGAGTTAATTCCAGAGTCAAACTCTCTAATATCAAGGCAGCATTTGAGCATGGCATCAAAAAGCCCTGGTCAAATTGAACTCAATAAGAAGCCTCATAACACCAGGTTAAAGTCCAACAGGTTTATTTGATAGTAAATGCTACTAGCTTTCGGAATGCTGTTCCTTGAATAGCAGATTAGCTTAAAGACTCGCATTCCAATCAGTATTCTGTAAACCGTGTGTGCCTTTGTATACTCTGTTTCTGATCAGAACTCTCCACTCACCTGACGATGGAACAGCATTCTGAAAGCTTGTGGCGTTTACTATCAAATAAACCTGTTGGACTTTAACCTGGTGTTGTGAGACTTCTTACTGTGTTTACCCCAGTCCAACGCCAGCATCTCTACATCAAATTGAACGCGTACAGAATCTGGGAAATCTCTAATGGCGGGAGTCGAGCGTAGCACAAATGTCCGTGGTTGTGGTCATTGGAGGTCCATCATCTCAGACCCGGATCGTCACTGCAGGAGTTTGTCAGGGTAGTATCCAAGCCCTAACCATCTTCAACTGCTTCATTGATGACTTTCCCTCCTCATTAAGGTCAGAAATGGGGATGTCACTTGATTGTTGGAGTGTGTTAAATTCCATTACTACTCCCATGTCCCAGTGCAGCAAGATCTGCACAGCACCCAGGCTTGGGCTGAAAGTAACATTCATGCTGCACAAGTGGCAGGCAACAACCATCTCCAACAAGAGAGAATCTAACAATCTCTCCATGACACTTAATTGCATTATTGTTGCTGAATCCATTGACCAGAAACTGAACTGGTCCAACCATATAAATACTGTTGCTATGAGGACAGATCTATGACAAATGATTCCCCTTCTGTCTCCCTAAACCTTTCCAACATCGATATGGCATCAGTCAGGCGTGTGATGGAATACTCTCCATGTGCCTGGGTGATTGTGGCTCGAACCACGTTCAAAGCCAGTACCATCCAGAACAAAGTTTGCTTTGCCATTCATTCTGGCACAAAATGGCTACAGTGTGGATCATTCCACGAGACTTCTTTGTCAGCAATTTCCAAGCCCACAATCTCTACCATCTGGAAGGACAAAGGCAGCAGAAGTGTGGGAATGTCATCAAGTTCCCCTCCAAATTGTGCACAATTATGTTTTACAATGTTATCTGCTATCATCCCTTGTTGCTGAGCCATAATGCCAGACTTCAACCTCCCTCAACCTTCCAACAGAACGTGAGAGTATACAGTATACTGATTGCACAATTCTAGGAAGCTCGCTACCATTTTGTTTTTGATGGCTATTAGGGATGGGAAATAAATGTTGGCCTTGCTTGTGTTGCCCACATCCCATTAATAAATTAAGAATATAGAATTCGGGAGATAGCAGCAGCTTTATAAGACCTTGGTCAGACCCCACTTGGAGTACTGTGCTCAGTTCTGGTCGCCTCATTACAGGAAGGATGTGGAAGCCATTGAAAGGGTGCAGAGGAGATTTACAAGGATGTTGTCTAGATTGGGTGGCATGCCTTATGAGGATAGGTTGAGAGAGCTCGGTCCTGTCTCCTTGGAGAGACGAAGGATGAAAGATGACCTGATAGAGGTGTGTAAGATGTTGAGAGGTATTGATCGATTGGATTCTCAGAGGCTTTTTCCCAGGGTTGATATGGCTGCCACAAGAGGACACCACAGGTTTAGGGTGCTGGGGAGTAGGTACAGAGGAGATGTCAGGGGTAAGTTTTTCACTGAGGGTGGTGGGTGTGTGGAATCGGCTGCTAGAGGTGGTGGTGGAGGCAAATTCGATAGGGTCTTTTAAGAGACTTCTGGATGAGTACATGGGACTTAATAGGATTGAGGGTTATAGGTAAGCCTAGTAGGTAGAGATACGATCGGCGCAACTTGTGGGCCAAAGGGCCTGATTGTGCTGTAGTTTTTCTATGTTCTATGTTCTAATTGTTACAGCATCATGTCTACACCTGCTCTCCAAATGAGCATTTGAACTAGTGCCATTCTGCTGCCTTCTCCATGTAACCCTGAAGTTTGTTTCTTTTCCGATAGTCATCCAATTTCCTCTTAATTGCTTTGATTAAACCAGCCTCCACCATGCTGTCAGGCTGTGCATTCCAGACCTTGACCACTTGCTGTGTTTAAAAAAAGTTGTTTCTCGCATGCCTCTTGTTTTATTTTTGCCAATTATTTTAAATCTGTACCCTCTCATTCTCCATTCTTGAATGGGAACAGATTCTCCCTTTCTACTCTGTCCAGACCCTCCATGTTGAATAGCTTTATCAAATCTTCTCTCAGCTCTCTTTTTCTCCAAGGAAAAGAGTCCCAGCTTTTCCAATATAAACAATAAATACTGGAAAATCCCAATTGGTCTAGCAGCATCTGTGGAGATGTTGCTAGACCAATTGGTCACATTTTAATTCTATGACTCTTCAGAACTCTGTGTTTATTCTGGTTAACCTCATTTGCACTCTCCAATACCATCACATCCTCGAAATGTGACATCAGAACTGTACACAGTGCTCTAGCTGAGGTCTAACTAGTGTCTTCTACAAGTTGAACATAATCTCCTTGCTCTTTTACTCTATACCCCTAATAATAAAGCCTAGAATATTGTTCTGACATCTATTTTCTTCTATTCAGATGCTGCCAGACCTGCTGTGTTTTTTCAGCATTTTCTGTATATTTGCCTAGAATATTTTTTATTGTATGTTTTATTAACTTACCTCTCAACCTGTACTGCCACCTTAAGCGACATATACACATCTGCACCCCTTGAGAATAGTATCCTTTGTTTTATGTTGTCTCTTCATGTTCTTCCTACCACATCTCACCTGCTACCAATCAGCCCATTTCACCAACTTGCCGCTGCTTTTTTGACATTCTGCACTGTCGTCCTCACAGTTTACAATGCTTCTGAGTTTTATATTAACTGCACATTTTAACCTGCATTTCTCGATGTGACTATATAGCTTTGAGAAGTTTCCTCACTACTGAAGTTAGAATGGCATGGTGGCATAGTGGTTAGCACTGCTGTCCCATAGCACCAGGGACCAGGGTTCGATTCTAGCTAGGATGACTGTGCGGAGTTTGCACATTCTCCCTGTGTCTGAATGGGTGTCCAGCAGGTGCTCTGGTTTCCTCCCACAGTCTGAAAGACATGCTGGTTAGGTGTATTGATTATGCTAAATTCTCCCTCAGTGTGCCTGAATAGGAGTTGTTGAAGTGTGGCGACTAGGTGAATTTCACAGTAACTTCATTGTAGTGTTAATGTAAGCCAACTTAATTAGCCAGAAAAATTAGAAAAAACTTTAAAACTGGTCTGTAGTTCCTGGGCTTACCATTTTTTGAACAAGGAGTAATGTTTGCAATTCAAAATTAATGCTTTGGTCATCACTTCTCATACTCTTGACTCTGTTTGCTTTCAGAGCTGTGAACATATTGGAAATGATCTATAAATTGCTTCTGTATTTACAGTGGAGTGTCAGCATTGATCACGTTTCCATAGGTGTGAGTGCTAACAGTGGGGCCTGTCTAATTGTTAGTATAAATCTGGTATACACACTGTACAGTGTTATCCAGGTAAATGCCTGTTTTTTAATGCTCAGTCTTATGCAGGAACACGTAGGTTGGCCTGAACAAATGCCAGGCAATGTTGTCATTACAGGGGTAACTGGCAGTATGGCTGGAAACTTATCAAAGGTGACCTGTTACTTCAGACATGATTCTGTACCATTTTTCCTGGCAGCTGTTTTCAACACTTCCTAATTGAAACAGGACAAAAAAGTTTTTAAGTTTCTATTTGAGCTACAATTCTGTGTACTTGTCCTTATTTACCAGTTGCAGAATTGCTGCAATATTCAGTACATTCACTGGTAAACTCTAATCCTTTCAAATGTCTTGACTGAAAACTTTACAGCTTTCCTGACTAGTAATTCTAGTTACCCACTGTTTTAGAAAATGTCATGCCAAGCTTTACTTTAAAATAAGTATTTGAGTATGAAGGTTATGGGCTATGATGTATAATCGGATAAATCTAAACTCTGCCACGTTGTGATTCAAGTCCTGGCAGCAAACATTACATTTTCTTATACAAGAGTTCTACCGTTTGAATTTTGTGTGGTTGGAGCTTTGGAAAATATTTTTAAATTTTGTTATTTCATCTAATGAACAAATCCTAAATCAAAACACCCAAGATCAAGTAGTATCAGCAGTTTAAGGTGTACACGAACTGATGCCAACTGCTAATTGTCCCTCCCCATGTAGGTTTGGGCTTGCCTGCTATAGACACCAGGAATATTAATTCATGGCAACTGAGACGAGTGTGTGAGAGAAAAAAAGAGAGGACTTAAATCTCAATTCATAGAATCCCTACAGTACAGAAGGAGGCCACTCAGCCCATCGAGTCGGCACCAAATCTCTGACAGAATATCTTTTTCCCCCGCCTTATCTCTATAACCCCCAGACAAATTAACCATAGTTAATCCATCTATCTACACATCCTTGGATACTAAGGGGCATTTTAGCATGGCCAATCCACCAAAACCACACATCTTTGGATTGTGGTTAGAAACCAAGTCTGCTAGAGGAAATGCACGCAGACACAGGGAGAACATGCAAACTCTACACGAACAATCACCCAAGCCAGGAATCAAATCCGGGTACCTAGCACTGTGAGACCGTAAGATATAGAAGCAGAATTAGGCCTTTGGCCCATCAAGTCTGTTCTACCATTTTATCATGGCTGATAAGTTTCTCAACCCCATTCAACTGCCATTTCCCATAATCTTTGATCCCCTTACCAATTAAGAATCTGTCTATTTCTGTCTTAAATCTACTCCATGACCTGGTTTTCACAGCCTGCTGTGGCAATGAATTCCATAGATTCACCACCCTCTAGCTGAAGATGTTCCTCACCCTCTCGGTTCTAAAGGGTGGTGAGGCAGCAGTCCTAACCTTTATGCCACCGTGCTGCTGAAGTACATTCAAAATGAATCTTAAAAGTCTTTAATCTGCATAGTTTAACTGTTTTGGAACGACCTGGGGAGTTCTAAGTGGCTGGGTGAATTGGTGTGGATCAAATGGCCTTTTTACATCTATGACCATTTTTGTGTCCATGCTGACTGATAACAGAGTCACTCGGAAAGTGAAAGTGCAGATATTGAGATGGAAGATGGTGAAGTAACTGATGAAACTACGGCAGCTGAGAAATTATGTGCACCTCCCAGGTCAGTAATGGATTATTTCAACAATTGTCATTTTTGCACTATATAAAAAGTTTTGTGATGAAGTTATTTCCAGCCCAGAGCCACAGTGACTGTCCATTCATTATCTCTCACTGTGGCAGTGAGCAGCCATCTATTTTCTGCCTGACCCCAGTAGTTGAGGTGAGAAGTCACAGCGTGGAATGAAAAACACACAATCACATTTTGCTTCACTGTAATGCAGTCAATCTGTAGCCCCCTCAAAATCTTGTCTTTGACTTGTTAGTTTTTCAAAGTTATTTAAAATATGTAATTATTGCCTACTGAAATTTAGAGATTTGACAGTGTTTCACAGCTGCTGGATGTCTCCAACATGATTTTCAGTTTCTGCAGAGTAATAATAAATCCCCTGTTGATGCCCCTGGGCTGTGTAGCTCATGTACCTGGGTAGGTAACTTGCTTTCAGTGTCTTGGAGTCAGTCATTAGGAGAAGATGATTGATGTGGGTAGGGCAGTGGATATTGTCTACATGGACTTCAGTAAGGCCTTTGACAAGGTCCCTCATGGTGCAGAAGATGAAGTCATGTAGAATTCAGAGCTGGCAAGGTGGATACAACTTTGGCTCAGTCAAAGAAGACAGTGGGTAGCAGCTGAAGGGTGCTTTTCTGAACGGAGGGCTGTGACAAGTGGCATTCCTCAGGGACGAGTGCTGGGACCTTTTGCTGTTTGTATTATATATAAATGATTTGGAGGAAAATGTAACTGATTTGATTAGTAAGTTTGCAGACATCACGAAAGTTGGTGGATTTGCAGACAACGATGAGGACCATCAGGGGATACAGCAGGATATAGATCAGTTGGAGACTTGGGTGGAGAGATGGCAGATGGAGTTTAATCCGAACAAATGTGAGATAATGTATTTTGGAAGATCTAATACAGATAGGAAATATACAGTAAATGGCAGAACCCTTAAGAGTATTGACAGGCAGGGGGATCCGGGTGTACTGGTACGAAAGTCACTTTTGCCATCTGAAAGATGCATAAGTTCTACTTTGCTTCTCACTGCAATGTCATGACTGGGAATTAGAACACTTAGTATGGTCCTCCTTTCTCCTCTTCTGGAGGTGCTGATTCTAGTTCGGCTTTGGTTCCACGGATGGTGGCTTTCCGTCACCGTGTCCAGATTGCCTTTCTGCAGGTAACAGCCTGGATGTGACTTGTATATGGACCATTCATCCACAGCCAGTGCTATAGGGAATGAATCCTGCTCTAATCTGCCAACCACATGAGTGTAAGTTGCAGTAGGGGCTCAAGGGTAAATAATTGAGAGGGTTGCCTTTTTCTGTCTCCATCCACCCCAAAGGCACTGAGGAGACCTGTTGCTTAGCTGAACTAGATAACAGTGTGTAATGAGAAGGATTTTGAAACTTTTGGCATCTCTAACCTAGAATTACTGCTATTACAAGTACATGTACGCAGAATAATCTTTACAGTAAAAAGAAATCACCACCTCGTAACAATTGAATCTCTTTTAGGTGGCACTTTCACAATTATTCGCAATCTCCCAAGTTTGCACTCAGGAGAAAGGTAAGCTGTAATGTACAACATTGATTCAATCCTCTGTTCTTCATTTTGTGAAATTTATGTATTCTGATAAGGTGGACCTCTATTAGTTTTTAAACATGTGGCTTTAGAAGCTGAACTATGGTATTAGAGTCTGCTGGAATGTCAAAACAGGTCATATGGCCCATCAATGCTCTACTGTTGTTTGTTTATCACCAATTTGTCTAATCCTACTAATCTTGTTGCTCCTCATACCCCTGAATATTAACTTTTCTGGGATGATGACATTCTAACCCCCTGCCATGTAAACACTTTTTCCAGCCTGATATTTCATTCTTTTTATGATGAACAAAAGTTTGGGCCCCTGTCTTGCCACTTGGCGCACATAATCTGCTGCTATTTCCCTGCAACCATAATACTGAATGCTTGATATATCAGGGCATTTTTGAACCTGTCTAAAATCATTTAGATTTTTGGGGGGGTCCTACCATCCATATTGGATCTGAAAGCTTCCTTGTTGTGAGAGCAAAAAGGAAGAATCTTCCTTTTTGGGCTGCCCTTGTCTGGTAAATTATAGTCCGTGACTTGTACCTAATTCTCATCAGTGTGGCAGAGAGCTCTTTAGGGTTGTAGTCCCATAACTCACTTTATCAAACAGCTTTCTTGATGCACGGAAATCAATTTAATTTGGAAAGTATTCCAGAGACTAGATAATTTATGAAACTTATTGGATCCAAGGTTTGAACCAGTCCTGCATTCTAGTGTAAATCCTTGTCAATACCCTGGTTCATATTCTGCCAGTCATTGTGAACTTCTATTGCCTTCCATAGCAAAAAAAAAGTAATCTTTCCTTTTTACCAGTTTTCTGTTGGAAGCAATTCTAGCCATCTCCTACTTCTGTGGGCTTGCATGTCTCTGCAACAAGTAACTTCTTTTTTTATTTTAAAGATTTACAATGCATCAGAGCTAAGGAAGAGTAGAAAGAATCCACTGCTGCACACCATAAGAGAGCGAGAGTGGCGCAAACTAATGCAGAAACGTTTTAACGAGTTGAGGAAACTGCTGTTTGAGGATGAGAGGGTTTCTAAACGTGCCATTCTTGATGAGGTTTGTTCAAGAATTTCCGTAGTGATTTGTTTTCATTTGACCGTTTCACCATTTCCTTTGAAGGTACCTTTCACAATTTCCTCTGCAAATTTAGTGAAATGAGATAAAGGCCATTCAGCCTACCAGATTCATTCCTTCCACAGATCATGTGCAGTGTGCCCCGTCACAGACTCTGTCCCACTTGCTTCATATCCTTAGATTGCAGGAGGATATAGATGGGCTGATCAGTGGCAAATGGAATTCAATCCGGGTAAGTGTGAGGTGAGGTAATACTGGGGAAGCAATGGTCTAGTGGTATTATTGCTAAATTATTAATCCAGAAACTCAGCTAATGTTCTGGGGACCTGGGTTGGAATCCCACTCCAGAGCCACAGCAATGTGGTTAACTCTCAGCTGCCCTCTGAAATGCCACTCAGTTCAAGGGCAACAAGGAATGATTTTGCTCTTTGGGTCCTCACAGTCCACAGGGATAGCGCCATAGAACTGGAGAGTGGCAGATGTCGTTCCTCTTTTCAAGAAAGGAAATAGGAATGACCTGGTAATTAGAGGCCAGTTAGTCTTTCTTCGGTGTTCGGTAAGTTAATGGAAAGGGTCCTGAGAGATAGGATTTATAACCATTTGGAAAGATCCAGTTTAATCTGGGATAGTCAGCGCGGTTTTGTGACGGGTAAGTCCTGCCTCTCAAATTTGATTGAATTCTTTGAGGAAGTAACTAAGTGTGTGGACGAAGGTAGAGCAGTTGATGTCGTATACTTGGATTTTAGTAAGGTTCCCCATGGTAGGCCCATGAAGAAGATAAGGAGGTGTGGGATAGAAGGAAATTTGGCCAATTGGATAAGGAACTGGCTGTCTCATAGAAGACAGAGGGTGGTGGTGGAGGGAAAATTTTCAGACTGGAGGCCAGTTACCTGTGGTGTATCACAGGGATCAGTGCTGGGTCCTCTGCTTTTTGTGATTTTTATCAATGACTTGGAAGAAAGGGCTGAAGGGTGGGTTAGTAAATTTGATGACGAACGCAAGATTGGTGGAGTAGTGGATGAGGTGGAGGGCTGTTGTAGGCTGCAAAGAGACATTGATAGGATGCAGAGCTGGGCCGAAAAGTGGCAGATGGAGTTTAACCCTGATAAGTGTGAGGTGATTCATTTTGGTAGGACAAACTTGAATGCGGATTACAGGGTCAACGGCAGGGTTCTGAGGAATGTGGAGGAACAGAGAGATCTTGGGATTCATATCCACAGATCTCTGAAGGTTGCCACTCAAGTGGATAGAGCCATGAAGAAGGCTTATAGTGTGTTAGCTTTTATTAACAGGGGGTTTGAGTTTAAGAGCCATAAGGTTATGCTGCAACTATACCGGATGTTGGTGCGACCACATTTGGAATATTGTGTTCAGTTCTGGTCACCTCACTATAAGGAGGATGTGGAAGCATTGGAGAGAGTGCAGAGGAGATTTTACGAGGATGCTGCCTGGTTTGGAGGATATGTTTTATGAGGAAAGGTTGAGGGAGCTGGGGCTTTTCTCTTTGGAGCAGAGGAGGACGAGAAGCGACTTAATCGAGGTTTATAAGATGATGAGGGGGATTGATAGAGTGGACGTTTAGAGACGATTTCTTCGGTTGGATGTAGCTGTTACTAGGGGGCATAACTATAAGGTTCATGGTGAGTGATATAGCAGGGATGTCCGAGGTAGATTCTTTACTCAGAGAGCGATTGGGGTGCGGAATAGACTGCCTGCTGTGATAGTGGAGTTGGACACTTCAGGAACTTTCAAGCGGTTATTGGATAGGCACATGGAACACTCCAGAATTGTAGGGAGGGGATAGCTTGATCTTGGGATTGGACATAGCTCGGCACAACATTGAGGGCCGAAGGGCCTGTACTGTGCTATGAAGGGGCAATAAATGCTGACCAGCCAGTGATGCCCATGTCCTACAAATGAATTTAAAAAATGATGCACTTGGGCAAACCAAAACAAGACAAGGGAATACATGATGAGTAGCAATACCTGGAAAACACCAGGGTTCAGAGGGACCTTGGTGTGCACGTATACCAGTAACTTAAGATATCAGAAGAAGTGGTTAAGAAGGCATATGTACACTTGCCTTTATTAACTGAGGCATAGAGTTTAAAAGCAGGTTATGCTGAAACTGTGTAAAATGTTGGTTGGGCCACCACTTGTGGCAGTTCTGGAATCCACTCTACATGAGGGATGTGATAGCACTGGAAAGGGTGCAGAGGAGATTACCAGGATGTTGCCTGGGCTGGCAAGTTTTAGTTATGAAGAGAGATTGAATACATTGAGGCATAGATTTAAAGTATGGGGAAGGAGATTCAGAGGGGATTTGAGGAAAAACCTTTTCACTCAAAGGGTAGTAGGAATCTGAAACTTGCTGCCTGAAAAGGTGGTGGAGACAGAGACCCTCATAACACTTAAGAAGAATTTAGATGTGTACTTGTGATGCCAAGGCATACAAAGCTATGGGCCAATTGCTGGAAAATGGGATTAGGATAGGTGGTTTGTCTTTAATTGATGAGAACATGATGCGCTGAAGAGCTTTTTTCTGTGCTGTATGACCCTGAGAAAGCAGTTTCTAATAAATAAATCCTCAAAAGCAATGGAGAAAAACAGCTGAATATTTGTGTTTCCTCTGTTCAAACTATGGTCTGTCATAAACAGTCCCCATACAAGCTTTTCACTCTTTCCTAAATGCTGCAAGTGCTGTCACCTGGAGTATTGCTAATGTACCATTAGTGCACAACTTATGAACTTGTTACCACTTCTGAGAATGATACTTGATGCCATCAAATGCATATCAACAGGCTGCTTGACTGCTCATAGCCTGCGCTATTCACCTTGACTTGGAAATATATCAGCTTTCCTTCACTGTCACCGAGGCAAAATTCTGGACCTCCCTCTCTAATAGCACTGTGGGTGTACCTACACCACACGAACTGCAGCAGTTGTGATGCAGCCAATGTCCTGCAAGCACCCGTTAAAACACAAACAAAAGCATCACATCTAAGTCCGACAGTGGAAGCTCTGAGTGAAGACTCTAGGCACTTGATGAATGAGGAATTGGGATTGTATTTACTGGTATTGTAGCTGAGTCAATGGGAACTTGCTGATTTGGCTGCTTGCTGTCCGTGTAGCTGGTGGCAGGGGCTGTATGCTCAATGTCAAGATTGTTGCAGTCCTTTATCATGCATTCTGGCGAGTACTGTGGGCTCCTACAGTGGTCTAGGCAGTAAAAGCATTGTGTAAGTGCCCTAATATCTGTTGTGCCATATTTCATGTGGCAGTACAGCTTTTGTTGTATACATGCTGCACATGAGTGGGTTGCGCACTGAAGTTGCATGGGTTGCCAAGTAGCCATTTTCTGATTTATCAGGGTTTAAATGCAGATGAAACACCAGACTTCAGAATTAGGGATACCTAATTGATCTACAGGTGATGGCCAAATTTATATGCGGCATCTGCGATGCAAAAACCTGTGATCTTCACAAAGCCATTTATAATGCTTGTGTCTCTCTTGTCAAGAAATGTACTCAACTCTCTTCTAATAGAGAGCCTCAGTGACCTCCCTTATACAAGAGAGGATAGGAAACTGGGAGCTGTTGAAAATGTCACTTTGCTGAAGCCTGGAGTAAGCCAGATGCATGAAGGTGATGAAGGCGATGGTCACTCCAACAGTCACTGGTAGTGTCATCCCATCTATTCTGCTGCATTGATGACACTTGACGCAGATTTCAGTGAATGCGGTCTTATGCTGAAAGAGCAGTGGAGGCTGGGACAGACAGATTTTTGATTTGATTTAATATCACGTATTAACATACAGTGAAAAGTATTGTTTCTTATCCACTATACAGACAAAACATATCATTTGTAGAGAAGGAAAGGAGAGAGTGCAAAATGTAGTGTTACAGTCATAGCTAGGGTTTGAGAAAGATCAACTTAATGCAAGGTCCGTCCATTCAAAAGTCTGACAGCAGCAGGGAAGAAGCTGACGTCAGACTTTTGTATCTTTTTCCCAAAGGAGGAAGGTGGAAGGGAGAATGTGTGGGGTCTTTAAGCTGCTTTGCTGAGGCAGTGAGAAGTGTAGACAGTCAATGTGTGGGAGGCTGGTTTGCATGATGGATTGGGCTACGTTTGTAGAACCATAGGACACTACAGCACAGAAACAGGTCTTTTGGCCCTCCTTGGCTGTGCCGAACCATTTTTCTGCCTAGTCCCACTGACCTGCACCTGGACCATGTCCCTCCACACCCCTCTGTTATGTACCTGTAGTTTTTCTTAAATGTTAAAAGTAAGCCGGCATTTACCACTTCATCTGGCAGCTCATTCCACTCCCACCACTCTGTGTGAAGAAGCCCTCCTCATATTCCCTTTAAACTTCTTCCCCCTTTACCCTTAACCCATGCCCTCTAGTTTTTTTCTCCCCTAGCCTCAGTGGAAAAAGCCTGTTTGCATTCACTCTATCTATACCGATCATAGTTTTAAACACCTCTATCAAATCTCCCTTCATTCTTCTACATTAAGATGATGACCCTTTGAAGTTTCTTGTGGTCTTGGGTAGAGCAGGAGCCGTACAAAGCTGTGATACAACCAGAAAGAATGCTTTCTATGGTGCATCTGTAAAAATTGATGAGAGTTAAAGCTAACATGTCAAATTTCCTTAATCTTCTGAGAAAGTAGAGGCGTTGGTGGGCTTTCTTAACTATAGATTTGGCATGTTGGAGTCAAAGTGTGCAGGCAGGAAAGTGGAGTTGAGGCCACATTGGATCAACATTGAGCTTTCTGAATGGCAGAGCAAGCTCAATGAGCCGAATGACCTGCTGTCCCAATTTTGTATGATTCTATTCCATTCATTCATGCTAAAACTAAGGTTGGAGAATTGCTTCCTGAACTTTCTAGGTGGATTCTAGCCCTTGTCCCTCTCCCCCTCATCCCTGCTTTGATAGTCTGACCTGCTGCATTTCTTGTCTACTCTTATGCTCTAATTGAAGAGGGATACAGATTACTGCACCCATGTCTGGGAGAAAGTGGTTTTGTACAGAATCCTTAAAGCCTGGGCAAAAACCTTCAGCATCTGCCACACCACTCTGTAGACTTAGAACTTTATGGAAAGCACCAAACACAACTACAATGGCAGCAACTGCCAGCAGAAATCAATTGGCAACTGACCTGAAAGTGACTTAGTGAGTGCATTTTCAGTAGTTTGAGGTTGAGAGGGTATTAGCTGGAGCATTGAGCTGGTAGAATGATATCACTGGCATCAGATCAGTATCTGACCTCACAGTCTATCTACTGCCCAGGCTTGTGGTGAGCACCACCTGTGTGTACTCTAATTCACTCACCATAAGAGTATCTCAATTGTTTAATATTTTTGATAATCTTTTGACTTTAGCAAGTGTACCAGCTGGATAACCAGCTTGAAGATGCAAGCAAGGTGATTTTTTTTACAGATGTGGTCACCAAACTGGAGTGCTTCGCATTCTACCTACTGTGTGCTAATATGCATTCGTATGGCTTAGCAGCACAAGTCATAAGTGGCACAATAGCTTCTGGTGTAAGTTAATATTTGAACAACAGTACTAAAATGATGCAACATCACAACAAAAAGGATATTAGCCAGTTTTGGTCATGTAACCTTTGAATAATTGCTGCTCTTGCTAATGTATAACACTGCTCCATACAGAGAGCTTTTCATTATTTCACTGTTTGTCAACACAGGCCATTAATGAAATTCAGAATCTGTGTCAACAAGGGCAAAAACTCTGTTTGGAGAAAAAGCTGCTGATGAAAAAACACAAGGCGCTGTTAAAAATAATCTCGGTGCTCTCTGGTGAGACTTACTTTTCACTAATGTAACTGTTAATTTTAGTGGTTTTATTTGAGGTGATTAAAAGTCAGGCATGTTTGAATGGCTTTTTTTAACATTAGTCACCAGTAAAACTGTGCCATGTGGTGCACCATTTTTCATTAGTCATCTATTGTATTCCTCTTTGCCTGAAGCAGCTCTTAAAAATTTGCTCTTAAAAAAAACTTTACAATCTAAGACAGAAAAATTTGGAAATACATAGCAATCCTGTCAACATTTTTAAAGAGAAATCAGCAGCCAGTTTTTCATGTCATCAAGTGTTGATTTTGTGCAGGGTCCTAGTGGGACCATACCTGGGGTACAGTTACCTTTTTTTAAGGAAGGATATAAACGTGTTGGAAACAGTTCTGAGAAAGGTTGAACAGGCTTGGTTTGTATCCACTGGAGCTTAGAGTAAGAAACAATGTGATTGAAACATACAAGATCTGGAGGGGTTTTGACCAGGTGGATGTGGAGTGGAAGTTTCCTGGGTGAATCTAAAACTAGGAATCACTGTTTGAAAATAAGGGGTTGCCTTTCAAATAGAAATGAGGTGAAATATTTTTTTCTCAAAGGATCATGACTCTTATAGCACATTATTCTTGAAAATGTCGTGCAAGTAGTCTTTGAATATTTTTAAGGCAGAGGCGGATAGAACCTTGGTAACCAAGGTGGGTTATCATGGGTAGGCAGGATGCAGCTTTGAGGTTACTATCATATCAGCCACGATCTTATGAAATGGCATAGCAGGCTGGAAGGACTGAATGGCCTATTCCGCTCCTTTGTATGCTTTTCTGAAATAGCTGGATTAAATAGAAATAAGACTATACTCCCATAACAGTACTCCCATTTTCTTCTATTGGTGTTGATTGAGGAATGATTATTGGCCAGGACATTGAGAGTTTGCTGCTCTTCTCTAAATAATGTCCTGAGATCTTTAATGTCCAACTGAACTACTGAAATAAGCTAACAGTCTTGTCTTAACTTTTCATAAGATGGATGATGTCTTGTATTGCTATTGCCTTGTATCGCTATTGCCTTGTATCTGATAATTGCTGTTATTTGACTCCCAAATCTCTGTTCATCCCCAGTTACTAGCTTCTTGCTATTTATAAAATGCTCATTTATCTTACATGAGTCTAAAGCTGAGGCCTCCTACACTCCTGGACAAAACTGTGGCCAGTTCACTATATTCTTTAGGGAAGGAAATCTGCTATCCTTACCTGGCTGACATTAGAGATTTACAGCATGGAAACAGGCCCTTTTGGCCCAACTTTTGGTCCATGCTGCCCTTTGTTTTTTGTGACTAAGCTGGTCCCAGTTGCCCACATTTGGCCCATATCCCTCAATAGCCATCACGCTCGTGTAACTGTCTAAATGCTTTTTAAAAGACAAAATTGTACCCGCCTCTACTACTACCTCTGGCAGCTTGTTCCAAACACTCTCCACCCTCTGTGTGAAATAATTGCCCCTCTGGACTCTTGTATATCTCTCTCCTCTCACCTAAAACCTGTGCCCTCTAGTTTTAGACTCCCCTACCTTTGGGAAAAGATATTGATTATCTAGCTGATCTATGTCCCATGTTGTTTTATAGACCTCTAAAAGATCATCCCGTAGCCTCCTATGCTCCAGAGAGAAAAATTCCATCTATCCAGCCTGTCCTATAACTCGAATTATCAACTCTTGGTAGCAGCCTAGTAAATCTTTTCTGCACTCTTGCTAGTTTAGTAATGTCCTTTCTATAATAGGGTGACCAGAACTGTACACAGTATTCCAAGTGTGGCCTTACCAGTGTCTTGTACAACTTCAACAAGATGTCCCAACTCAACTTATTCAGTGTTCTGACTGATGAAACCAAGCATGTCAAATGCCGCCTTCACCACTCGTCCACCTGTGATTCCTCCACTTTCACAGAGCTGTCAACATTTACCCCTAGATTTCTTTGTTCTATTTCTCTCTCTAATGCCCTAACGTTAACTAGGTCCTGCCCTGGTTCGATTTACCAAAATGCATCACCTTCCATTTATTTAAATTAAACCCATTTAGTATAGGGCTAACGGGAGGACTTTGAATAGTGTGGATGAACAGAGGGATCTAGGTGTATGTGTACATAGATCCCTGAAAGTTGGGAATCAAGTAGATAAGGTTGTTAAGAAGGCGTACGGTGTCTTGGCGTTTATTGGTAGGGGGATTGAATTTAGGAGTCGCAGCGTCATGTTGCAACTGTACACTACTCTAGTGCAGCCGCACTTGGAGTACTGTGTGCAGTTCTGGTCCCCGCATTACAAGAAGGATGTGGAGGCGTTGGAGAGGGTGCAGAGGAGGTTTACTAGGATGTTGCCTGGTATGGTGGGGAGGTCCTATGAGGAGAGACTGAGGGATTTAGGGTTGTTTTCGTTGGAAAGAAGGCGGCTAAGAGGGGATCTTATTGAAACATATAAGATGATTAGAGGTTTAGATAGGGTGGATAGTGATAGCCTTTTTCCTCGGATGGAGAAAGCTAGCACGAGGGGGCATGGCTTTAAATTAAGGGGGGGGTAGCTACAGGACGGATGTCAGGGGTAGGTTCTTTACCCAGCGGGTGGTGAGGGATTGGAATGCCCTGCCTGCTGCAGTTGTAAATGCGTCTAGTTTGGGGGCGTTTAAGAGATCTCTGGATAGGTTTATGGACGAAAAGGGATTGGTATAGGCTAGTGGGTCATTGTTTTTGTAACTGGTCGGCGCAACATCGTGGGCCGAAGGGCCTGTTCTGCGCTGTAACGTTCTATGTTCTATTTGTCAGCCCACTTGATCAAGATCCCATTGCAATCCGAGATAACTTTCACTGTCCACTATGCCACCACTGTTGGTGTCACCTGCAAACATACTACCCGCGCCTCCTAAATTCTCATCCAAATCATTAATATAAATGACAAATAACAATGAATCCAGCACCCATCCCCGAGGCACACCGTTGGTCACAGGCCTCCAGTTTGAAAATCCTCAGATCCTCAGCAATGTGGTTAACTGCTCCTTGCAAGGATGAAGGATAGGTATGGCAAGTTTTGGGAACGTTGGATAATGAGAGTGTGAGCCTAGTCAAAGAGAAAAGGGAAGCATTTGTCAAAGCTAGGAAGCTGGGAATGCACGAAGCAAGTGTGGAATACAAGGAAAGTAGAAAGAAACTTGAGCAAAGAATAAGGAGGGTTAAAAGGGGTCATGAAAAAGCATTGGCCAGCAAGATTAAAGAAAATCCCAAGGCTTTTTATACATATATAAAGACCAAGAGGGTTGGCCCACTCGAGGATAAGGGAGGAAATCTATTTGTGGAGCCGCCAGAAATGGGTGAGGTATTAAATGAGTACTTTGCATCAGTATTCACCAAAGAGAAGGACTTGGTGGATGATAAGTCTGGGAAAGGATGGGTAGATGGTTTGAGTCATGTTGAGATCAAAAAAGAGGTGGTATTGGGGCTCTTGAGAAACACTAAGGTAGACAAGTCCCCAGGTACTGATGGGATATATCCCAGAATACTGAGAGAGGCAAGAGAGGAAATTGCTGGGGCCTTGAGAGAAAGTTTTGCATCCTTGCTGGCTACAGGAGAGGTGATGTAGAGATGCCGGCGTTGGACTGGGGTAAACACAGTAAGAAGTCTCACAACACCAGGTTTAAGTCCAACCAGTTTATTTGATAGTAATCCCACAAGCTTTCAGAAACGCTGTTCCTTCATCAGGTGTGTGGAAGGTTCTGATCAGAGAAGGGCATGTAAAGTCACACACAGTTTACAGAGTACTGATTAGAATGTGAGTCTTGATTAGAACGAGTTGTCCTGTCTGGAGACAATACACATTTCTTTAACTTATGCTAATGCTATCTCCACTCACGTTGTCTGCATCTTTAATACTTGAATAGCAGGTTAGCTGTAAAGACTCATATTCTAATCAGTATTCTGTAAACTGTGTGTGACTTTACATGCCTTTCTCTGATCAGAACCTTCCACACACCTGACGAAGAAAAGACGGTCAAAGAAAACAGGGTAGCAGTGGAAGGGGACGTTTCTGAACGGAGGGCTGTGACAAGTGGGGTTCCTCAGGGATCAGTGCTGGGACTTTGCTGTTTACAATAAATGATTTGGAGGAAAACGTAATTGGATTGATTAAGCTTGCGGACGACACAAAGGTTGGTGGATTTGCAGATAGCGACGAGGGCCATCAGAAGATACAGCAGGATATAGATCAGTTGGAGACTTGGGTGGAGAGGTGACAGATGGAGTTTAATCCAGACAAATGCGAGGTAATGTATTTTGGAAGGTTTGATACAGATAGGAAATATACAGTAAATGGCAGGACCCTTAAAGAGTATTATTGATAGAGGGATCTGGGTGTACAGGTACACAGGTCATAAAGTGGCAGTGCAGGTGAGATGGTAATCAAAGAAGACATACGGATGCTTGCCTACATCAGCTGGAGCATTGAGTTTAAAAATTGGCAAGTCATGTTGCACCTTTATAGAACCTTAATTAGGCCGCACTTGGAAATAGTGTTCAGTTCTGGTCACTACACTACCAGAAGGATGTGGAGGCTTTAGATGGGGTACAGAAAAGATTTACCAGGATGTTGCCTGGTGTGAAGGGCATTAAGAAATGTGGTTTGTTCTCACTAGAGCGACGGAGGTTGAGGGGAGATCTGATAGAAGTCTACAAGATTATGAGAGGCATGGATAGAGTGGATAGTCAGAAGCTTTTTCCCAGGGTGGAAGAGTCAATTACTAGGGGGCAAAGGTTTAAAGGAGATGTACAAGGGCAGGTGCCTTAGTAATTATTTATCAAAATTTGCTGGACTCTGGGGAAGTGCCAGAGGACTGGAAAACAGCTAATGTTACACTGCTGTTTAAAAAAGGTAGCAGACAAAAGGCAGGGAATTGTAGGCCAGTTAGCTTAACGCCCGTAGTTGGAAAAATGCTAGAATCCATCATCAAAGAAGAAATAGCAAGACACTTAAAAAAGAACGGTTTGATCAAGCAGACGCAGCACAAATTTACTGGATTTCTATGAAGATGTGACTAGTGAGGTAGACAGAGGGGAACCGGTGGATGTGGTGTTTTTAGATTTCCAGAAGGCGTTCGATAAGGTGCCTCACAAAATGTTGCTGCCGAAGGTTAGGGTACGTGGAGTTGGGGGTAGCGTGTTAGCGTGGATTGAGGATTGGCTATCTAACAGGAAGCAGAGAGTTGAAATCAATGGATGCTTTTCTGGTTGGCAGTTGGTGACTAGTGGAGTGCCGCAGGGATTGGTGCAGGGGCCTCAACTGTTTACCATTTACATAGATGATCTGGAGGAGAGGGATGACTGTAGGGTAACAAAATTTGCTGATGACACGAAGATGAGTGGAAAAGCGAATTGTGTGGAGGGCGCGGAAAGTCTGCAGAGGGATCTGGATAGGCTGAGCGAGTGGGCAAGGACTTGGCAGATAGAGTATAACGTTAGCAAATGTGAGGTTATCCACTTTGGTAGAAATAATAGTAGGAGGGATTATTATTTAAAGGGCGAAAAGCTGCAGCATGCTAGGTGCAGAGGGACCTGGGGGTCCTTTTGCACAAATCGCAAAAACTCAGTCTGCAGATGCAGCAGGTGATCAAGAAGGCGAATGGGATGTTGGCCTTTATAGCGAGGGGGATGGAATATAAAAGCAGGGAGGTCTTGCTGCAACTGTACAGGGCACTGGTGAGGCTGCAACTGGAGTAGTGTGTACAGTTTTGGTCCCCTTATTTGCGAAAGGATATATTGGCCTTGGAGGAAGTACGGAGAAGGTTCACCAGGCTGATACCAGAGATGAGGGGGTTAGCTTATGAAGAGAGATTGAATAGACTGGGCCTGTACTCGTTAGAGTTTAGAAGGCTGATGGGGGGATCTTATAGAGACTTACAAGATAATGAAGGGGCTAGATCGGGTAGAGAGATTCTGCTTAGAAAGGAAAACAGAACTAGAGGGCACAGCCTCAAAATAAGGGGGGGGGTGCAATTTAGAACAGAGTTGAGGAGGAACTTCTTCACTCAAAGGGTGGTGAACCTCTGGAATTCTGTGCCCATTGAAGTGGTGGAGGCTACGTTGTTGAATATATTTAAGTCACGGGGAGATAGATTTCTGATAGACAAGGGAATTAAGGGTTATGGGGAGAAAGTAGGAAAGTGGAACTGATCCACTTCAGATCAGCCATGATCTTATTGAATGGCGGGGCAGGCTCGAAGGGCTAGATGGCCTACTCCTGCTCCTATTTCTTATGTTCTTATTTTTACACTGAGAGTAGTGGGTGCCTGGAACTCGTTGCTCGGGGAGGTAGTGGAAGCAGATACAGTAGTGACTTTTAAGGGGCATCTTGACTAATACATGAATAGGATGGGAATAGTGGGACATAGTCCCCAGAAGGATAGAGGGTTTTAGTTAAGTTGGGCAGCATGGTCAGGGTAGGCTTGGAGGGCTGAAGGGCTTGTTCCTGTGCTGTAATTTTCTTTGTTCTTAGCTGAGCAAGCCACTCAGTTCAAGGGCAATTGGAGAAGGGCACAAATGCTGGCCTTGTCGGTGACATATATCATAAAAAGAATAAGATGTACCTTTGCATCTTCCTGCTCTCATCTGCACAATTTGCTGTGCCATCTATCTTAGCGTTGTCAGCCAACAGAGGATCACAAAGTGCCAAAGGAAAGATGTCATCAGTCTCTTAACTTAAATAATTAATTCAGAGGAAACTTCTTTAGCCAGTGATAAAAATGTGGAGCTGGCAACCACATACCATAGATATATATAAGGGGAGACTGGATAACGACGGCAAGAGTCTCTTTGGAGACTGACTTTTTTAAAAGGCCATTGGTGATGGTGAGAAGATATGGAATCTCGCTATCTGAGAAGAGAATCCAGAGAAAACAGGCCAGCATGTTCAGTACTCCCTTCCTCTGTAGCAAAAGTTAGAGAGAGGCTCCTGAACCACACCAGGTGATTTTAACAAAGTTGAGCATCACTGTGCAAACCATCTCACAGAATGAAAGGCTACCGAATAAAAGAAATAAGTATATATAGAACAGTACATTGATAGGTTAGGTGAGGAATGTATAAAGACCATTTAGGCGTATAGACTGTTTTTGTGAATTCTATGTAATCAACTACATTTAAGTGCTTTGTAATTTCAAATTTCATTGTGCTGTTTACTGGAACCACACAGCCTGCAGGATTTGATGCGTGAGATGGCAGGAAATCTTAACATTTCCTGTAGCTGATACAGACTCCGCAAACCTGGTTCAGTGAATTATGCTTAAATCTATGTTTTTTTTAATTTCAAAATACAAAGAACAGGAGTTTGGAGAAACACAAAACCTTGTATACAAATTAAATATGAATGTTATGTATTGCACAGGAGAGAAGAAACTTAAAAATCAGAAAAATGATGCTGCTGTTTGTGAGAGGAGTAGTGGAGGTTATGATCGTAATGAAACCTCGATTTCTCCAGGGCATTCTGTAAGTATGAAATGTTTACTGTGCTTTTTGAATTTATCTCAGACTAATGGGGCTAACAAAGTACTTTGGGAGGGAAGCTCACGTGTAAAATAATTGTGTACATTTAAAATGCTTTTACTTTGCTGTGTGTTTTCAGCTACCATCTGTTGTGAAGGAGGGCAATGAAGAATCCACACTGGTGCCAATAGCTGGTAAGATCTATTTTGTGCTTCTTTCAGTGGCTTGTAACAGAATGACCGTTATTATTCACGCTACACTTATCACCAGAGTAAGCCAATTAATAGGCAAGTGGGTGGAGTTTAATGTGCGATGATGCATTTTGGAAGGTCTCATTCAGGAGGGAAGTATACAGTAAACCCTTAGAAGCTTTAACATACAGAGGGATCTAGGTGTACTTGTCCACCATTCCCTGAAAGTGGCAATACAAGTGGATAAGGCAGTCAGGAAGGTGTATGGCATGCCTGCCTTCATTGCTCAGGACATAAGAATATAAAAATTGGCAAGTCATGTTGCAGATGTATAGAAATTTAATTAGGCCACATTTGGAATATTGCATTCAGTTCTGGTTGTCACACTACCAGTAGGATGTGGAGGCTTTGGAGAAGGTACAGAAAAGGTATACCAGGAGATTGCTTGGTTTGAAGGGTTAGCTATGAGGAGAGATTGGACAAACTTGGTTTGTTCCAACTTGTCGAAAGCTGAGAGGTGACCTGATAAGAGTTTACAAAGTTATGAGTAGAATGGATAGTCGGAGTCTTTTCCCAGGGTAGAAATTTCAATTACTAGGGAACATAGGTTTAAGGTAAAAGAGGGAAAGTTTAGAGCTGTGAAAAGCAAGTTTTTTTTTACACAGAGGGTAATGTGAGCCTGGAATGCACTGCCAGAGGTGGTGGTTAGAAGCAGGTAGAATAGCAATGTTTAAGAAGCATCTTGACATACATGAATAGGCAGGGAATAGAAAGATATGGACTGTGTAGAAGTAGAAGTCTTTAGTTTAGAAAGGTGTCATGTGTCAGCACAGGCTTGACTGAAGGGCCAGTTCCTGTGCTGTATTGTGATTGGAGAGCAGCTTTTTAAATGATGCACAAATTTTTTTACAAACACCAGATTCACCGACAGTGGCAGCTGGACATCATTATTATTCTCCTCTCTAACAGCTGCAGCAACATGAAAGCAAATACCTCCCCATATTACCATAATACTAATTCACTTGTAGCACATTCTAACACAGTAAAATATATCTGTACTTCTCAGGATTCTTATCGGAGAAAATTTCAGTTCTTTAAGTTGGCTGAGCTAAAGCAGATAATGTTGGCTTTGTGACTAAAATTTGGTTGAAGAAATTTTAAGAACAGTTAGCTCCTAGACAGCTGAAGGCTTGGCATCCAATGGTGGGATAATGGCAACTGGAGAGGCAGAAGAAGCCAGAACTGGATTCAAGTGTCATTAGCCTGGAGGGTATTAGAGTGTGACTGGGGGGTGGGGGAGAGGCTAGGGAGTGATTTGATCAAGAGGTTCAGAATTTCAAATCCAAGGCAATGCCAGACTAAGGGCCATTATATACCAGCAAAATGTTCTAAAGCAAAAGATGAGTGCTGTGAATGGTAGAAGGGCAGCTTCCACTTTTTACCCCACCATTGCTTAGTGTCCATTTTCAGCTTTGGGGTCATTTTAACATCATAACAAAAAAGGAGGAGTGTTAAAATGGCACTTTAATGAGTACAAGATAGCCCAAAGAGCTTTACAGTCAATAAGTGTTGTAATGTAGGAGCTATTTTGTATGGAACAAGCTTCCTTTGTGATTGAGGAATAAATATTGTCAAGGAACCAGGACAACTCCATTGTGAAATAGTAATGTTCTGGGTTCATTTAGTATTCATCCAGGAAAGTAGATGGCGCTTCAATTTAATGTCTCATCTCTCTGACAATGTAATATTGCTACAGTACTGCACTAAATATTAGCCTGGATTTTATGCTTGGGTCTCTGGAGCAGGATTTGTATCCACAACTTTCTGACTTGGGGGGATAGGAGTGCTACCAACTGAGCCGGAAGTGACACTATTTTTCAAATAATCTGGGTAGTTCGAGTGCAGACAGGGTAGGTCAAATGTTGTCCTCTGTGCTATAACAATCCCGTGATTCTGTAATGTCCGTGGTTAGTTTATTAGGTGCTTTTCCATTGCTGCTTTCTCAGGGAGAGCATTGGATGTTCCCAAGCCCTGCTAGCATATCACATCTGAACTCATCTGACTTATCAAACTGATTTTTAAAATCTTTCACCCCCATGTTCAAATCATTCCATTTCCTCATCCCTCCCATCTCTTTGCAATCTCCTCCATCTCTATATTCTCTAAGAACTGCATCTCCTACTTATTTCCTCCAATCCACCAACAACTGCCCTGCCTCCAACTGTTCATATAAAGCTGGAAGATTTTCTCCTCTCTAGCCAAATTTTAGTTGCCCATTTTAATATCACTATCTGTTGACTTGGTCAGTTTTCTGTCTGATAACCACCATTTGAAGGGCCTTACAATGCTTTACAATTCAAAAGACACTGTATAAATAATGGGGGATGTTGAAGAAAGGCACTAGTAAATGGGGAGGGTGCACTTGCAGAACTGTGAACAAATATGGAATTGGATAAACTGGAGATGCAAAAAAGATTTAGTCAAGTGATAGCAAAGAGCTATCGGAAGGATTGAACAGATTGGGGTTCTTTTTTATTCTAGAGAAATTGATTAGTGACTTCAGAGATCTTTAAGAATTTGAAAATGGTTAATAGGATAGATGTAAAGAATATATTTCTACTGTAGAGGCAACCAGAAGGGGACATAAAAATATGGTAGCCTCAAATAAATCCAATAAAGAATTCAGGAGAATCATCTTTATCTGCAGAGTGGTTAGAACAAGTAACTTGCCACCTCAAGGAGTGGTTTGAGGTGGCTAGTTAGATAAACAGATTATGAAGAAGGAACAAATAGAAGGAAAGCAGGTTAGATGAGGGGGCGGGGGCACAGCATGAATCCATTGGGTTGAATCGCCAGTTTCTGTGCTATTAATATTATGTAATATGACACAAGCTGTTTTTGTCCTCCTCAACCTGTTTGCACTACATAAGGCAGTATTTCACTAGACATGTAGAAAAGTGAAGATGCTGGCTGGAAAATGGTTTACTTGATGTGTGGTGAAATTTCAGTGCCATGATGGTTAAAAATGTAGAAAATAGGAGTAGGAGGTAGCCATTGGGTATGATCATGGCTGAACCTCTATCTCAACGTCCCCCATACCCTTGATGCCTTTCACATCTTGAAATCTTCTATTTCAGCCTCCACTGCCTTCTGTGGTAGAGAATTCCGCAGGTCCAAGAGGAGGCGATAGCCTAGGGATATTATAGCTAGGTCATTAATCCAAAAACTCAACTGCGGACCTGGGTTCGAATCCCGTCATGGCAGATGGTGGAATTTGAATTCAGTAAAAACTATCTGGAATTAAGAATCTGCTGAACACCATAAAACCATTGTCAGTTGTCAGAAAAGTCCATCTGGTTCACTAATGACCTTTAGAGAGAGACATTTACTGTCCTTGTCTGGTCTGGCCTATACGTGACTTCTGAGCCACAACAATATGGTTGACTCTCAACTGTTTTCTGAACAATAGCAACTAGGGATGGGCAAAAAATGCTGGCCAGCCACTGATGCCCATATCCCATGAATGAACAAAAAAAGCTTCACCAACCTCTGAGTGAGGAGGCTTCTCATCTCCTACCCTGTATGCTGAGATTATGACCCTTTGTTCTAAACCCACTCCTCCCCACAGGCAGAGGAAATGATATTCTTGCATCAATCTGTCCAGCCCATTCAGAATTCTAAACTTTTCGATTTGATTCCCCCTCATTCTTCCAAATTTCATTGAATGTAGAGTCAGTCAACCCAACCTCTCTTCAGCTGAAAATTCTGCCATCCCAGGAATCAGTCTCGTGAACCTTCACTGTGGTCCCTCTATGGCAAGTCTGTCCTTCCTTAGATAAGATGATCAAAATTGCACACAGTACTCCAGCTGTAATCTCACCAAGGTTTTGTATAGCTGCAGTAAGACGTCCTTGCTCCTGTACTTGGGTCCTCTTGCAACAAAGGCCGACATACCATTTGCCTTCCTACCTGTTTGCTGCACCTGCACATTTGCTTAATGTAGGATATCCAGGTTCCTTCATACGTCTACATTTGCCAATCTATCGCCATTTAAATAATACTCTGCCAAACTGTTTCTCCGTCTGGAAGTGAATAACATGGCATTTATCCACATTATACTACATCTGCTGTGTATTTACCAGCTTATTCAACTTGTCTAAATCGCTTTCAAGCCTCTTAAGGTTCTCCTCGCTGCTCCCATCAAGTTTCTTATCATGAGCAAACTTGGAAATATTACATTTGATTCCCTCGTTTAAACCCTTAATGTATATTGTGAATAGCTAGGGCCCAAGCACTGATCCCTGTGGGTCACACACATCACTGCCTGCCGCCTGAAAAATTCCATTTATTCCTACTCTGTTTCCTAGTTGCTAAACAATTTTCAATCCATGTCATTATATTATCCCCAATTCCATGCACTTTAATTTTGCACACTAATTTTTTATGTGGGGCTTTATCAAAAGCTTTCTAAAAATCCAAGTGCATTACACCCACTTGTTCACCCCGATCTATTCTTCTAATTACATCGTCAAAAATTCCAATAGGTTTGTCACACGTGATTTCCCTTTCATAAATCCATGCTGACTTTGTCTAATCCTGTTGATTTTTCTAAGCATCTTGTTATTGCATCCTCTGTAAGAGACCCTCGTATTTTCCCTAGGCTAACCAGTCTGTAATTCTGTTTTCTCCCTCCCTCTTTTTTTTAAATAGAGGGTTGCATTCGCCACCCTCTGTTGGGATTCAACAGAATTTCGGAAGATGATGATCATTGCATCCATTATTTTCATGACCACTTCTTTCAGTACCCTGGATGTGGATTATCAGCACTACTTTTCGAGGAATCTTAATTTCCTTCAATTCCTCCTTCTCACGCAACCCTTAGTTCCTTAGGATTTCTGCAAAATTATTTGTGTTTTTCTGTGAAGACAGAATTAAAGTGATTGTTCAATTGCTTAGCCATTTCCTCGCTCTCTATTATAAATGCTTCTGTCTTGGACTGTAAGGAACCCATCTTTGCTCATCTTTTTGTTTTCATATATTCATAGATGCTTTTACATCCCATTTTTACTTTACTTGCAGATTTAAATTTCTAAATTCCCCCTTTTAATCAATCTTTTGCTTCTCTGCTGAATTCTGAATTGCTCCCAATCATCAGGCTTGCTATTTTTTCCTAGCAACATTATGTGACTGTACTTTGGATCTAATACTATCCTAATTTCTTCCGTAAGCCATGGTTGGGCTGCTTTTCTTGTTTTGCTCTTGCACCAAAGGAATGGAAAACTGTTGAAATGCACATATTTGTTCTTAAATATTAGTCATCGCCTAGCTACCATCATGACTTTGAATGAAGTCCTCAGTCTGTCTTCGCTAGCTCGCACCTTATACCTTTGTTGTTTCCTTTTTAGATTTAGGACCCTAGTTTCAGATTTAACTTCTTCACTTTCCATCCTAATGAAGAATTGGTCATGTTTCCTAAAGATTATTAATTAATGCTTTCTCATTGCATAATATCAAATCTAGGATAGCATGTTCTCCAGTTTCTTCCTCAACATACTGGTCTAAAAGAAATCTCAATAACACTCATGAATTCATCCACCACATTGTTCCTAATTTGATTTGTCCAGTCTATCTATAGATTAAAGTCACCCATGATTACTGTAGAACTTTTGTTACATGCACCTCTAACTTCCTGTTTAATGCCATCCTTTTTTTTAGCACTACTGTTTGGAGGCTATAGACACCTTCCACGAATGTTTTCCAACTCTTGGTGCTTCTTAGCTCCATCCAAACTGATTCTCCATCTAGATTTTCTGAGCCAATATCCTCTGTCACTTCATCCTTAACTAACAATGTCACCCCACCTCCTTTTTCCTTTTTGCCTGTCCTTTCTAAATATCAAATATCCTTCGAAAATCAGTTCCCAACCTTCCCTGCAACCATGTCTCCATAATCATATACCAGTGTATACCAATTTGCACTATTGATTTTTCTACCACCTTATGAACGCTTCTGCATTCAGATGCAGTGCCTTTAGATTGTTTTAAAAAAAAGACAGTGTTACATATTTTTGTATTGTGGCCCTATTTGCTGCTAGCGTTTGTTTCCTCTGCCTTCTACTATTGCTTTCTACTTTTCTGTCTTTCAACTCTATCTTTGTTTCCCTCTGTTGTGTCTCCCCAGAGACCCATCCCCTGCTGTTCTTGTTTAAACCTCCCCAACAGCACTTGGAAATACCCATGCAAGCAAAGATATTGATCTTGGCATCCAAGAACCAAGTTGATGTATGAGCAAAAATACTGGTGTACTGCAAAGTAAAATGGGAAGAACATTCAGTACCAAAATCTCATTAGCTTTTGATACGTTACTTTTTTTTTAAATATCAGTGCTTAAAATATAACATTTTCTGATGTGCAGGAACGTGATTGACTTCTTAATTGTCCGTCTGAAATGGCCTAGCAAACTGCTCAGTTCAAGGCAAGCTAGGGATGGGCAACAAATGCTGGCCTTGCCAGAGATACCCATATCGCATGAAAGAGTAAAGAAAAAGAAACTTCTTCATTTTAATCATCTTTGAAATGTATTTGCTGCAGGAACTCCTTTTCACCTTCTCCTTGAGAAAATTGCGGTTTCTCCCCAAGCTGAGGCATTTGGAGAACGAGACTGTGTATCCCAGAGAGAAGCACAGAGTACAAAGGGACTGATGCTGGGCAGTGCTCAGCAATTGGAGAAGTATTCAGCCTTTTCAGGTAAGGAGTGTGATGTGGTGGTTTTGTGATTCTTTCCAAGTTAACAGGTGTTTGTGCATTGCTGACTATTCTTAAAACACAGTGAAGATACTGGGGAAGAGTGGGCTGCTGTTTTCAGTGATGTTTATTGAGGAAACTATTGGCCTAAACTTCTCTAATCTGTTTGGATCTATTATGAGGGGGAGATAATGACCTATTCAAAGGCAGCTCTGACAATATTGCACTGAATTATATCATCTGGATTTTTATGCTCAAGTCTCTGAAGTGGAACCTTCTGATTCCGTGCGAGACATCTAATGAATGAGCCTGAGCTGACACCCGACACACAAGACGCTCTCTGAGCATGCAATAAAACTGAATCTTTGTGTTCTTACAGAAAAGTACATTGTGACTATTTTAACCGCAGATAGGTGAAGGAAAAGGAGTAGAGTTGGTTACTGTCCAGGGAAATCAGTGCTGTTTTGAAATGCTTGTTTTTTAATATTAGAAACTGATCAGCTGAATTTTGTTCATTGCCAGTGCAGGTTTTTTAGTTTGTAATCTTTCTGGCTCAGATGGAGGTTACTTAGTGACCGGTCAGTTCTAACCAACTATACTGAGATCAAGGCTTGGTTTGCATCATTTGTGTTCCTGGGTGTTAATTCATTGCAGATGTTGTGGAAAGCTGAGCACTTTATGGAATCAGCCATGACTATTCTAAATGAAATACTGTGGCACATTTGGAACTGGCCACTGGGCCTGAGCACAGTGAAAGTTTTCTTTTTCGGCACATTCGTAAAATGCAATTTTAATGGTTTTCATATCCACTTCTAATTTTTTTATTTGTTCATGATGTGTTGCTGGCAAGGACAGCATTTATTGCCCCATCTCCAGTTGCCCTTGTGATGTGCTGGAAAATTGGTAATTGTGTTTTTTTTAGGATAGTAATATTGCTCTGTTTTTTTCATGTAGAGGGCTATTCACAAACACCATCGTCAATTCGGCCAAGCGAGGAAATGGTCATACAAAAGCTTCCAAAAACATTAGGAACAGTTTCTGGTAGACTGTCAACATCAGCATTAAGGAACCTTAGACACCTGCAGGATGAAGAACAAGGTGTGAATACAATGGACCAGAATTTCAAATCTACAGAAGACCCACAGGCATCAAATGGAGACCATAAAAAACCAAAGCAGGGCGTTTTGCATTGGTCAAAGTCAACGAGTAAGGACTATGTTACAGACTCTCTGGAAAAGGATCAAGCAGATTCAAGATCAGTAGCAAAAGGGAAACTGCAGCTTATCAGATCAGCAAAAGGGCAGGACATTCTCCAAAAACTGGCTAAGAAGGTGCAAGAGGCTGGAATAAAACCATGGACATGGAAATCAAAACGAGAAGATTCAGAAAATATCTCGCAGAACTTGCTTGAAAGTGAGAGCAAGTCATTGCATTGTTTCCAAAAGGCTTCCACCTCTCTCAGTGAGAGCCCTATTGCCCAGTATGTGTATACAGAGACAACTGAGTTAGTTGTGAAGGACAGAAGTTTGCATAGCTTTCTGCCAGATGCAACTTTGAAGCAGAACTCATCTTTAAACAGAGGGGAATCAGAGCAATTGGAGGGTGAGCTAGACTTAGATTCCGATGGTTCTACAACAGCAACGTGTGCAGTCAGAGAACCCAAAATATTTATATCTTCCGTGGACATTCATTCTGCCAATGAAGCAAATGCAAATGGAGGTTACTTGCTACTCGATTCAACACAGTAGAACAGGAAATGTTCCTAAGCAGAGGATTCTGACTGTAACGCATTTTATTGTCTTCTCTCTGTCGCTGTGCTCGTGATCTTTCCACGCCTTAATAGACTGTCTGAGCCAGAAAGTTTGGGCAGGTTTTGAAATAACTGAGCCCTAACTGGGATTAGGCTCAGCCTGAGGCAAGTTTTTTGAAACTAGTTGCACATACTGAACCCTATACTAATGTTGGATTTGATCAATTCCATGTTTACACACAACCTTTTTAAGCTGTTCTGAGGAGCTGTTTCCTCGGCTGAACAAGGGCCAAGTTCTCA
Organism: Carcharhinus amblyrhynchos; assembly: GCF_965287045.1. Taxonomy (NCBI): domain Eukaryota; kingdom Metazoa; phylum Chordata; class Chondrichthyes; order Carcharhiniformes; family Carcharhinidae; genus Carcharhinus; species Carcharhinus amblyrhynchos. Next base: position 3,233,635 of record NW_027649785.1, on the reverse strand, counting down.
TCCTCTCTCCTTGTTCTCCTTCAAAATTCCTATCCTTCCAGCAACAAGTGTGAAAATGGAAAGGATTAGCTCTATGAGTGAATAAAACTTCAAGTTGTATAGCTGTTGTACTCTCATCACAGTGGGGGAGGGGTGTGGGGTGGGGGGGTGGAATTGAACCAGGTTGAAATTGCTTTGATTTAAGTGAGAATATGTATCAGAACGTTTGTATTTATGGAGATATCAACAGTAACAAACTCGCTGCTCCGTCCCTTCCCACATAGGTCAGTTCTTGAGGCAATCTACTTGATTTGAAAAAACATAAACCGTGGGTGATTTTTTTTTTAAGTAGGAAGAAACATGTTTTGCCTTATTAGGATAACAAAAAGTTACTGCAGTCTGTAAAGAATGAGTTCACTTCACATTAATTTACGAAGACTGGTCCCCTCTGCAGCAAACACTGAAATGCTTGCTGTGCATAACTGGCAGTGGATAAATCATTAAATAGTGCATAACTGGAGGTGGATTTTATACTTCACAGTACAGTTGGAATTTCAGACCCGTTTTTAACCTAGTTTTGTGTGTTAGAATACATTTTGCAGAAAAAAATGTATGCTTGTTTATTTTTTCCTGAATGGATGTTATTTTTCAAATGTGCAGCACTTTGCAATTGTCTTTGAATTGTATTTTAAACTCCAGATTTTCAGTCTGTATTTAAAAAAAAATGTTTAGACGCCTTACTATAATGTTAAAAGAGCTGAAGAGGAGAGAATCCTGAGAATTTTGGTCATTTTTAAAACAGATGCTTGTGGGCTGTAATCAAAAGGATAAGACCAGATTTAGAGAGTGAATTTGTCAGGAACTAGGCAGTGCACCATTACATAACATCACTCATCATCGTGGAAATCTCGTTTTTCATTCTGAACGTCCCTTCTGAGGGCAGTTTATGGACGCATTGTTCACTGTACTTGCACGACTGTGAGATGAATCATTTTCTTTTCATACCGAGTGCGAATATTTGAAACTCTTGGTGCCAGTGCTGGCTAAGATGTTGTGCAGCTTCTTTTCCCACATCACTGGGTTTCTGAAACTATCTGATCACAGAATAGACTCCCAGATCAAGTAGCAAAGGTGGATTTCGGCAGTGGTGAACTTTATGGTCATTCTGGATACATGAGCTAAGTTGAGTCCTTATAATTTATTGCATCCATAATTATCTTGTGACTGACCTTTTGAAGATTGCTGATTCTTTTTCTGGCCCCTTTCAAAGTAACCAGCTTGCTGATGGCAGCTCCAGTGCTCTGTATTTTAGGTACAAATATTCCTCTTCCTTCCACTGTGGTGTACTGGTACATGGCCTACATGGCTTGAATTTTTGGACCACAGTTTATTATAGAGGCTTGCACATAGCAAATATACAAACCTGTTTGACTTGTGTCTTGGGGCTGTGGCTGTGATGTTTCTCCTGTGTCCCTGTTTCTTGTTGTCTAGCACTTGTTATTCATATTGTTCAGTCCCTTTTGTACTTTTGTTTCTTATTTGTTGATTTTCTGTTTGAATTTTGTGGATCTGCTGGTTTGTAAAGGGCTGCTTCACACTCTGTGATGGGCAAATCCTATATTAGGACACCAAGGCTGCCAAGAGAAAGCTTAATATGTGCAAATTAATGATAAACTGGATTTACCTTTTATATCTGTCCCTGAGGCTCCCTGTTATGTATTTCTGCAGCCCAGTAAGGCCCTCTAGAAAATTCCTGGTGCTTTGATTTGTTGCAGTAACCTCCCATGAGATCTGATCATTTCTATCTATTGTGGGTGCTGGTTTCTCCTGATAAATTAGGATATTCCCTTGGAAAAATGTAGTGTGATTTTTCAATTTTCCTCTGAATCTTACTGTGCGGTGTACTTCACTACTGTGTGTGTACATTTCTGTACTGCATCTTTGTATATTTTAGATTGCTGCATGAGGTGTGCATGTTGTCATGAAACGGATTTGAAGTGTCACTGATCTGCTCTACCTCCTCCTAAGTTTGGCCTTGCACTGCCATGAAGAAACTTCCTCAGACATTTCTTTCTGTTCTTGTCCATTTCTGATTTTAATTTCTGTATTCAAACCTTTTCTTGGTTGGTGTTATCTGTTGTATTTCATATTTGGTCTCGAGTCCTTTGCAAGCCTAGTTAACAATGTTGAGTTTTTAAATTCATTTATGGGATGTGGATGTTGCTGGCTAGGCCAGCATTTATTTCTCACCCCTACTTGACTTGGGGTGGTGAGCTGCCGCCTTGAAGCACTGGAAATACATTCAAGTTGGAGATGTGATAAAGTTGTGGAATTGCTAAGACTTAAAAAGAATTGAGGTCGGTCCTTGTTTTGTATAATTTCTAACTTCAGTTGTACATTTTATCTAATGTTCCGATTGCTGCAGAAAAAGCAAAGATTCCAGCTAATCTGGGACCACTACAGCAGAAATTATGTTAAATATATTTGCATAACCAACCACAACACTACTTTAAGTTCTGGACCTGTGTACATTACACTAAAGATTATAGCGTGTACGGTTTGGGTATTTAGCAATTTCTTCTACGTCAGGATGTGAAACCGTGGTTTTGTTAGGAAAAGAAGTAAGTTTGAAACTTTCTAACCTTTTTAAAACAAAATAATTATATTGATTTTTCTTAATGTCATTCCTTTACCAAGTGATCTGAGCCATAATTAATGTAATAGAATCCACTTTGTAATTCTCATTTGATATTTGGTGAAGTAGAAAAGGGACCCACAGCTGTTTTGTGTACTGTATTGTAGGAAGGATGTCAAGTGGTAATTGGAGAGCTGCAGACATTTTTTGTAATCAATCTTTTCCTCCTTCCTCCAAGTAAAAATACACAGCTGGTCACAGCTCCTATACTTATCAGAAAACATCCATGAAATAAATAATTGGGCAGCGAGGGAAGATACCTTTGTTGTAGTAAAAATGTTGACTACCTTTCTCCCTTTCTATTTTGCTGAAAATCTGAATTAACAATGAACTTTTGGAAATGTACATCAGGATTTGTAAAGGGAAAAGACAGGTAATTCTCTTAGTTCTAATTATTGCTGGCTGATTTCAGACTTGTTAATAAATTAACAAGATTCGGACAAATTAGTATATCCAATAACAATCTCAATCATTGGTCCTGTAATGCCCAGATAGAGATTGAAATTATCCTTCCTGTTCCATCACTACAAGTTAAAATCTCCTTCATGTTTTTAATGTGTTGCTTTGGAAAGATACGCGTAAGTGTGCATCTCCAAAAGCTGTCCCCACCCCTCCAGCATGCCTAGTTTTGAATGTAACCTGTTGTTAGAAGTTGTATAGGATGTGGAGCAATTACATGGACAAATTCATGATTGAGTATTAGTTTTTACAACTTGTTTGAATTTGAGCTGCTTCTCGTGAAATATATAATGGTTTAATATTGCGGTACTGTTCAGAAGGAGATCCTCTCGCAGGTGCTTGACTCAAGTTAATCTTGTTTCCATAATAGTGTTTCACTTCGTAGTGGCACACTATTAATGTACGTGTTCTGGGATTAGGGTAATTACTGACCTTGTGGACAAACGGTCTCTCCAGCAAAGAGTTGGAGTCAGTCCATTTCTACACATCTACTTGAATAACCATTCACAACATTGGAAAGCTTCCATAAATTTCATGTTTTTCAATTTCTTATGCGCCCTATAGGTGTTTAGCATTGCCAGTTTTCCAACCTTTTACTGCTGCTTTTGGACAGACAGGTAGCCCAGATTTTCTTAAGAACATAAGAAATAGGAGCAGGAGTCGGCCATCTAGCCCTTCAAACCTGCCCCACCATTCAATAAGATCATGACTGATCTGAAGTGAATCAGTTCCACTTTCTCCCCATAACCCTTAATTCCCTTCTCTGTCAGAAATCTATCCACCCGTGACTTAAATATATTCAACGAGGTAGCCTCCACCACTTCAATAGACAGAGAATTCCAGAGATTCACCACCCTTTGAGTGAAGAAGTTCCTCCTCAACTTTGTTCTAAACTGTGCCCCCCACCCCCACTCTTATTTTGAGGCTGTGCCCTCTAGTTCTGTTTTCCTTTCTAAGCGGGAAGAATCTCTCTACCTCCTACCCTATCTAGTCCTTTCATTTTCTTCCTTCCATTTGCCTCTATTTGGAACCTCGTTGAGACTCACGGAATATGCAAAGTTTGAAACCTGGCAGCTTGAGAAAAGAGGGATGCCAAGTTCATGTAGTAGAGCAAAATGTAATTTCCTATGAACTGTGGCAGTCCAGCCAGCTCCAATGGTTATTTAAAGAAACATTTTTAGTTTCTTAGTTCTAAAGCCTGTCTTCAACATGTTGGACTTTCAGATTCTGTTAGCCAGCAGTGCAAGCAATAAACACTTTCACTGTGAAAGATCTCTGTCACCTGCGTCAGTGATTAGCCTGGGGGGAAATTTGGGTTTGGACATATTTTCAACTTTATTTCTCTTGATGGTTGTAGATGGGATTCAGCCAACTTACCTGGTCCTTAGAACAGCTCCTTCTCCTACCTAAAGCCATGTTGACCAGGTATTAGAATTCCAAAAAGTTGTTTAATCCTGACTTCCAGAATTGTCATTCAAAGAAAGTAAAGGAAAAATAAATTGCATCAGCTGCAATCGCCAACACACTCAGACCTAACATCTATTTCAAGACTTTGAGCCTGTCATTTAGTCTAACCCGCCAACATTTGTGGATTTGGCATTACATGAGGTACAATTTACATGTTGAGGTAGATGTCAGAAACCTGTGTGACTGGAGAAATCTTGTGCTGCCCTAGCCAACATATTTCCATCAACCGGAACCTGTTTATAAATGACTGTTCACATCTTATTGTTAGATCTCGTTTGTCCAAAATGGCTGCTTTTGTTTGCCTATACAACAATCGCTGCAGTTCAAAATAATTGAAAGTGTGAGAGACATTCAAGAAATGTAATGAGACGCTATAAGAATTCAAGTTTTTCTTTGTAATTGTAACATACAAGGTATTTATCGCTGTAACTAATTAATGTGTTGCAAAGAATTCTGTGAAAAGGAGTGGATATAAGCTGGGCTGTAGAACATGACTGAATTGTTCAATGAGGAAAAGCAGAAGTTGCTCCTTACTGTTACTTCACAAAAGTTGTAGAAAACATGACCTTCATTATTTTTAAAACTCATGGTGTGTAAAAGTGCTTGTCTGCATATTGAAAGTTTTTCTTTCACATTGTTGTAGTTCATTGTGACATGGAATGAATATCTTGCTTTTTTAAAAATAGCAAATATTGATTTGCTAATGAATTTATCTGAACCTGTTTGTAAAGTAAAACCAGTGTTATTTGTATTTTTAATACTTTTCAATGAAAGGTGCATCACCTAACAATTGGTGAGAATTATTTTTAGTATGAATACTCTGTAAATTCAGCAAACTGTTGTAATTAAAAAGCCTGTTTGCTGCAAAGTGTTTTTTTTGGCTGGTCGTCGATTGTGTTCACATCCAGCTTCCAGGTGGTAGTTGTCATGATCAAGACACAATGAAGTTTGACATTCGATGGGAAACCCCTTTCACTTCTTCAAGCTTCCAACTGTTTTTCTCTCTATCTTGAAGCCAGTTTCATCTATTCTTCTCTTCTCCCACCTCCATTTCAACCTTTCTAAGTCATGTTCTTAGAAATAGCAGGAAAATTTAGCAATATTAATAAGTTTAGATTCTAGCATGTTATTTAATGCGTTGCCTCTTTTGTCTTCTGTGTGCAGAAGATGAAAGATGTTGAGTCATCCTGTGGTCCAGTCCATGGTAGGTGACAGCCACCTGGTATTTTGATCAACCTGCCATTCTTCATGTAAGTGCCATCCTTAGGCTCATCAAGCTGCAAGGATAGATGATTAGTCTCTTGAATATAGAAAATTAAGGGATTGTCTAATTGAGGAGTTCAAGTTGATTAAAGGATTCATTAGAAACTATCTCCTCTAGTAGGAGAGTTCAGAACAATGGAGTATAATTTTAGAAATAGAGCTAAAATGTTCAGGAATAATCTCAAAGCAGAAACCTATTGTTCAAAACTGAAATTGATGGCTTTTTATTGGGCAAGGAAATGAAGAATCAACTGGGTAGATAAAATCAATAGAGAATCTAGAACTACTTTTAGGGGACTAAATGGGCTACTTCTGTTCCTATTTTCCAGTCACAGTCCAGTCCAATTTTGCCACCTTTTACAGTCAGTGCTGAATCAGCAATATTCCTGAGCCATTAACCTCTCACCCATCTACCACAAACTGTGACACCTTTCTAAATTAAGCATAAATGGCAAATTAAACCATAGAGTACATCTGCTAAGTACAAGAAGGAACAATGTAAAGGTGGTCTGTCTACTTTCTCAACTGGACATAAAAGAACCTCTGGCTTGATTTGATAGGGTAGTTAACTATTTGGTCTAAGTTAGAAAGAAGTCTCACAACACCAGCTTAAGTCCAACAGGTGTATTTGTAGCAAATGCCACAAGCTTTTGGAACAGCCTGTCCCTTCATCAGGTGGGTGGGAGTTCTGATCACAAACAGGGCACAAAGACCAAACTCAATTTACATGAATAGTGATTGGAATGTGAGTCTTTACATCTAATCAAGTCTTAAAGGTTCACACAATGTGAGTGGAGAGAGCATCAAGCACATCTTAAAAAGATGTGTATTGTTTCCAGATAGGAAAGTTAGTGAGATTTTGCAAGTCCAGGCAAGCTGTGGGGGTTCCAGATAGTGTGACATGAACCCAAGATCCCAGTTGAGGCCATCCTTGTGTGTCTATCAGTCTCTGCTCAGCGACTTTGCGCTGCAATGACTATCTAAGAGGTAGGCAGTTTAGGAGTGATGTGAGGGAAGTACCTCACGTGCAGGTAATAGAAATCTGGGACTGTTATAAAAATTTACCATTCCAGGTCTGGTTCTAACAGGGTTTATTTAGTTGTGAATTTAGTGAGAATGTATTTTGCCAATGCTGCAAAAGTCCTACTTACATTCCTTCAATAGGGGGAAAAAAGTCCATGAATGACAATTTAGATAGAATTTAAAATAAAGAAGAAATTAAAATGAAGAAAAAGTGTGCTTATGACAAGTGTCAGGTAGAAAATACAGCTGACGACCAGGCTGAATATAGAAGTTTCAGAGGTGAAAAAGCAAATAAAAGCAGAATGAGTATGAAAAGACTGACAACTAAGATAAAGGAATTCCAAAGTGCTTTATAGGTAAATGAATAGAAAAAGGGATGGTAAAAGTAAGAATAGGAACCAAAAAAGGGATTAGCACTGCAGGCAGGGAACATTGTTGTGGTACTAAATGAATACTTTGCACCAAGGCCACAGTGAAAGAGGAGTCAATTCAGTCACTAGAGTGGTTTAAAAGTGATCAGATGGAGGTATTGGATAGGCTGTCTACTTAAATGTTGACAAGGCACTAGTACCAGATGGGATTCATCCAAAGCTACTAAGGGAGGCGAGTACGGAAACTGCAAAGGCATTGGCCATAACTTTTCAGTCTTCCTTAGACTCGGGTGGTACTAGAGGACTGGAGAATTGAGAACAATGCCCATGTTCAAACAACAGACCTGTTGATTTAACTTCAGTGGTGAGGAAACTTCTACAAACTATAACCAGAATAGCATTAATAATCACATTAATTAAGGGGAGCCAACATGGATTTTGAATGGGAGAATTGTGTTAAGTGGCTGGAGTTCTTCAAAGAGGGTTGATGAGGGCAATTCTAATGATGTAGCCTATAGGGACTTCCAAAAGGCATTAAATACAGTTCCACACAATAGAATGGAGAGAAAAGTTACAGCTCATGCAATGAAAGTTACAGGAGCAACGTGGATATAAAATTGGCTGAGTTTCAAGAAACAAAGTGTAACGGGAGTTTCTCTGAGGATGGTATTGGGACCCTCATATTTCCTGATATAAATGATCTGGACTTTGGTGTACAGGGAACAATTTCAAAATTTGCAGAGGATACAAAAGTTGGAAATATTGTAAACCATGAGTGGGACAGTATAGAACTTCAAAAAGACGGACAAATGGGTGGAATGGGCGGATAGGTGGCCGATGGAAGTTCAATGCAGAGAAAATTAACATGATATCTTTTGGTAGGAAGCAGAGAAACAGTATATAACATTAAGGGCTGCAAGAGAAAAGGAACCAGAGTATATTTGCCTAAGTCATTTAAGGTGCAAGACAAATGTTATATCTGAGGCTTTATTAATAGGGGCATAGAGTACAAGAGAAAGGAGGTTATGCTGAACTTGTACAGGACATCAGTTAGACCTCAGCTGGAGAATTCTAGGACAGTTCTAGGTGCCACATCTTAGGAAGGATATGAAGGCACTAAAGAGAGAAGAGGTTTGCAAGAATGGTTCTAGGGATCAGAAACTTCAGTTATGAAGATAGGTTTGAAAAGTTGGGACTTTTTTCCTTGAATGGCTAAGATGAGATTTGGCAGAAGTATTCAAAATCATGAGGGGCCTGAACAGAGTAGACGGGGAAAGGATGGAGAACAGGAGGGCAAAGATTTTAAAATATTGGCGAAAGAAGCAAAAGCTTTCTTTCACAGAATGGTTAGAATCTGGAATCCACAGCCTGAGGGTGTGTGATGGAGGTCAGTTTAATAGAGACAATTGAATGATTGTTTCTTTTCAAACAATCTTCAGATTTACAGGGAGAAGATTGGCATTTGCTGAAATGCTCATTTGAGAGCTGATGTATACACAATGAGCTAAATGACCTTCTATGAGACTGGAAGATTTTTGGCCATTATTTTTTCACCCTCACTTTCAGTCATATGATGATGAGATGCATTTCAGTGCTTTGCCATGAGGGGGAGGTCCAGTACAGATTATGCAATAAGAACATGGATGAGGAATATAATTTGGCCAGTCCTAATTCAATCAACCCTCAAGCCCCTACAGGCTTTCCCATCAGGGATCAAAACCAGATTTGTTAAAAGTAGCAGAGGGCAACAGCCTTGAAATATGTATCAGACCTGAGACACACTCTTTGGAGAATCGTATTGGACTCAATGTTAACTCTGTTTCTCTCTCCATAGATGTTGCAGACTTGATAGTTTCATTTATAAGGAGAGACTGGATAGACTGGGACTATTTTCCCTGGAGTGTAGGAGGCTTAGGGGTGATCTTATAGAGATCTATAAAATAATGAGGGGCATAGATCAGCTAGATAGTCAACATCTTTTCCCAAAGGCAGGGGAGTCTAAAACTAGAGGACATAGACTTAAGGTGAGAGGGGAGAAATACAGAAGGGTGGTGAGTGTCTGGAATAAGCTGTCAAAGGTAGTAGTGGAGGCGGGTATAATTTTGTCTTTTAAAAAGCATTTAGACAGTTACATGGGTACAACGGGTATAGAGGGATATGGGCCAAAAGTGGGCAATTGGGACTAGTTTGATTATAAAAACTGGGCAGCATGAACAAGTTGGGCCAAAGGACCTGTTTCCATTCTGTAAGCCTTTATGATTCTATAACCTTCTGAGTTTATCCAACACTTTCTTTACAATCAGATTTGAGTTATTTGGCTTTTCTTGCAATAATTTCCTTTTCTCCCTCTTCAGAGTAATCTGAGCCTGCTTAGGGGGATGGGAAGCTATGTAAAGAGGGACCAAGGACAAAATGGGGGAGAAGATTCCAACTACATCAAAAATCAGGAAAAAAGTTAAAAGGAAGGAAAACTCAGGAGATGTTGTTAATGGCTCATTGTTCGACTGGACCAAAGCAGAGAGGGAGCAATTTGTGTCAGGAGTGCTGAGGGTGAGAGGGTAAGAGAGTTTTTTTTTAACTTCATTTTTTATCTGAGTTTTTTTTTCAGTTAAATCAGTAAACCGGAAGTAGGCCGCGTGGTGGCCTTGAAAGGCTTCTGCACAATAAATTTGAACAGGGTGGAATCCCGAGACACTACAAGTGTAGAGTGTCCCACTCTTTCCCCCCCCCCCCCCCAACCTAAAAAAAAAATCAGGTGAGAGCAGGTAAATAAAAAGAGTCAGAGCAAGGGAGTCAGCGAGTGTAACGTGAGCCTGACATCAGCCAGTAGTGCATGGAAGGTTTAAAAAGCAGGCCGCTCTATCCAGCGGGCAGTGGAGTGAGAAGGAGCAGAGTGGGACGGTTTGGCGTGAACAGGCAGAGATGAGGATAAGTTCTGGTAAGTTTTTTTGTTTCTCCAGAGTAGAAAGAATGCTAGGCAGGATGTAGGAATGCTCCTCTTGCAGGATGTGGGAAGTCAGGGAGGCCTCTGGTGTCCCTGACAACCACACCTGCAAAAAGTGCAGCTCCAGCTGCAGCTCCTAACAAACCACGTTAGGGAACTGGAGCTGGATGACCTCTGGAACATTTGGGAGAATGAGGAGTTTATAGATAGTAGCTTCAGGGAGATAGTTACGCCTAAGGCACAGAGCACAGGTAATTGGGTTACCGTCAGGCGAGGGAAGGGGAAAGGGCAGGCAGAGCAGTGTTCCCCTGTGGCCATCCCCTCCATAACAGGTATACCGATTTGAATACTGTTGTGTAGGATGCCTTACCTGGGACAAGCTGCTGCAGCCGAATCTCTGGCACTGAGTCTGGTTCTGCAGCACAGAAGGGAGGGTGGAAGAAGAGGAGAGCGGCAGTGATAGGGGACTCGATAGAGGTACAGACAGGAGGTTCTGTGGTCGTGACAGGGATCATTGGATCGTTTGTTGCCTCCCGAGTGCCAAGGGCAGGGATGTCTGATTGCATGCACAGCGTTCTGAAGTGGGAGGGTGATCAGCCAGATGTCATGGTACAATTGGTACCAATGACGTAGGAAGGAAGAATGAGGAGGTCCTGAAGTGTGAATATAGAGAGCTTGGTAGGAAGTTATAAAGCAGGACCCCAAGGATAGTAATCTCAGGATTGCTACCTGTACCATGTGCCAGTGAGGGTAAGAGTAGGATGCTCGGGTGGATGAACACGTGGCTGAGGAACTGGTGCAGGGGACAGGGTTTCAGATTTCTAGATCATTGGGACCTCTTCTGGTGCAAGTGGGACCTGTACAAGAGAGATGGGTTACACCTGAACTACAATAGTACCAATATACTTGCAGGGAGGTTTGCTAGTGTTATTGGGGAGGGTTTAAACTAGATTTGCAGGGGGGTGGGAACCAGAGTGCCAGAGCAGATGGTGGAGCGGGGGTGAAAATAAATGATGTTAATAGCTCTTGCAAAATCACAAATAGAAGGGTTGTGAACATAATAAGAACATAAGAACATAAAACGTAGGAGCAGGAGTAGGCCATCTAGCCCTTCGAGCCTGCCCCGCCACTCAATAAGATCATGGCTGATCTGAAGTGGATCAGTTCCACTTTCCCGATTTCTCCCCATAACCCTTAATTCCCTTGCCTACCAAAAACCTATCTACCCGTGACTTAAATATATTTAGCGAGGTAGCCTCCACCACTTCAACGGGCAGAGAATTCCAGAGATTCACCACCCTTTGAGTGAAGAAGTTCCTCCTCAACTCCGTTTTAAACTGCTGCCCCTTATCTTGAGGCTGTGCCCTCGAGTCCTGCTATCCTTTCTAAGCGGGAAGAATCTCTCTACCTCTACCTTATCCATCCCCTTCATTAACTGATACGTCTCTATACGATCCCCCCTCATCCTTCTAAACTCCAACGAGTACAGACCCAGTCTATTTAGTCTCTCTTCATAGTCCAACCCCCTCATCTCCGGTATCAGCCTAGTGAACCTCCTGTGCACTCCCTCCAAGGCCAAAATATCCTTGCGCAAGTGCGGCGACCAAAACTGCACACAGTACTCCAGCTGTGGCCTCACCAGTGCCCTGTACAGTTGCAGCAAGACCTCCCTGCTTTTATATTCTATCCCCCTCGCTATAAAGGCCAGCATCCCATTTGCCTTCTTGATCGCCTGCAGACTGGGTTTTTGCGACTCATGCACAAGGACCCCCAGGTCCCTCTGCACCATTGCATGCTGCAGCTTTTCGCCCTTTAAATAGTAATCCCTCCTACTTTTATTCCTGCCAAAGTGGATAACCTCACACTTGCTAACATTGTACTTCATCTGCCAGGTCCTCGCCCACTCGCTCAGCCTATCCAGATCCCTCTGCAGACTTTCCACACCCTCCGCACAATTTGTTTTTCCACTCATCTTCGTGTCATCAACAAATTTCACCACCCTACACTCAGCCCCCTCCTCCAGGTCATCTATATAAATGGTAATAGTTGAGGCCCCAGCACCGATCCCTGCGGCACTCCACTAGTTACCAACCGCCAATCAGAATAGCACCCATTGATACTAACTCTCTGCCTCCTGTCAGACAGCCAATCCTCTATCCACGCTAACACTTTACTGCCAACTCCATGCCCCCTAACCTGAAGCAACCTTTTGTGCGGCACCTTATCAAACGCCTTCTGAAAAGGTTGTGTGTGGTGGTAATCTTCTGAGGTGTGTCTATTTCAATGCCAGGACTATTGTGGGGAGGGCAGGCGAGCTGGAAGGTGTGGATTGACACATGGAATTGACACATTAGAGCCATTAGTGAAACGTGGCTACAGGAGAGGCAGGACTGGCAGCTTAAAGTTCCAGGGTTCCGATGTTTCGGACGTGATAGAGGCAGAGGGATGAAGGGGTGGGGGGTTCGGTGACATTGCTAGTCAGGGAAAATGTTACAGCAGTGTTCAGGCAGGACAGATTAGAGGGCTTGTCTACTGAGGTCATATGGGTGGAGCTGAGCAATAGGAAAAGTATGGCCACGTTAATGGGGTTGTATTATAGACTACCCAATAATGAGCGAGAATTAGAGGAGCAAATCTGCAGAGAGATAGCAGACAACTGCAGGACACAAAGTTGTGACAGTAGGGGATTTTAATTTTCCACATACAGATTGGGACTCCCATACTTTTAAAGGTCTAGACAGATTGGAGTTTGTAAAACGTGTTCTGGAAAATTTTCTAAATCAATATAGAGGTACCAACTGGAGAGGATACAATATTAGATCTCCTATTAGGAAATGAGTTAGGACAAGTGACAGAAGTGTGTGTAAGGGAATACTTTGGTTCCAGGGATCATAATGCCATTAGTTTTAACTTGATCATGGATAAAGATAGATCTGGTCCTCGGGTTGAGGTTCTAAACTGGAAAAAGGCCAAATTTGAAGAAATAAGAAAGGATCTAAAAAGCATGGATTGGGACAGGCTGTTCTCTGGTAAGGATGTAAGTGGGAGGCCTTCAAAGGAGAAATTTTGAAAGTGCAGGGTTTGTATGTTCCTGTCAGGATTAAAAGCAAAGTGAATAAGAATAAGGAACCTTGGTTCCTTATTCTTCAGCCCTTGGTTCCCGAGGGAGATTGGAACTCTGATAAAGAAGAAGAGAGAGCTGTATGACATGTATAGGCAACAGGGAACAAATAAGATGCTTGAGGAGTATAAAAAGTGCAAGAAACTACTTAAGAAATCAGTTTCTACAGGTATATTAAGAGCAAAAGGATAGCAAGAGATAAAATTGGTCCTCTTGAAGATCTGAGTGGTCGGCTACGTATGGAACCAAAAGAAATGGGTTAAATGGGTTTTTTGCATCCGTATTTACTAAGGAAACTGGCATGGAGTCTATGGAACTAAGGCAAACAAGTAGGGAGGTTGCGGAACCTTTACAGATTAAAGGGGAGGAGGTACTTGCTGTCCTGAGGCAAATCAGAGTAGATAAATCCCCAGGACCGGACAGGGTATTCCCTCGGACCTTGAAGGAGACTAGTGTTGAAATTGCAGGGGCCCTGGCAGATATATTTAAAATGTCGGTATCCACGGGTGAGGTGCCGGATGATAGGCAGATAGCTCATGTTGTTCCGTTGCTTTAAAAAAGGCTCAAAAAGTAATCCGGGAAATTATAGGCCAGTAAATTTGACGTCAGTAGTAGGTAAATTATTGAAAGGAGTACTAAGAAATAGGATCTACAAATACTTGGATAGACAGGGACTTATTAGGGAGAGTCAACGCGGCTTTGCGTGGTAGGTCATGTTTAACCAATCTATTAGAGATTTTTGAGGAGGTTACCAGGAAAGTGGATGAAGGGGAGGCAGTGGATGTTGTCTACATGGGCTTCAGTAAGGCCTTTGACAAGGTCCCGCATGGGAGGTTAGTTAGGAAGGTTCAGTCGCTAGGTATACATGGAGAGGTAGTAAATTGGATTAGACATTGACTCAATGGAAGAAGCCAGAGAGTGATAGTGGAGGATTGCTTCTCTGAGTGGAAGCCTGTGACTAGTGGTGTGCCGCAGGGATCGGTGCTGCATCCATTGTTGTTTATCATCCAGATCATTGATATAGATGATAATGTGGTAAATTGAATCAGCAAATTTGCTGATGATACAAAGATTGGAGGTGTAGTGGACAGTGAAGAAGGTTTTCAAAGCTTGCAGAGAGATTTGCACCAACTAGAAAAATGGGCTGAAAAATGGCAGATGGCATTTAATGCAGACAAGTGTGAGGTTGTTTCAGAGGACAAACCAAGATAGAGCATACAAGGTAAATGATAGGACATTGAAGAGTGCAGTAAAACAGAGGGATCTGGGAATACAGATACATAATTCCCTAAAAGTGGCATCACAGGTAGTATAGTGTGTCAAAATTCACAGATGACACTAAGATGGGTGGAAAAGCAAAGTGTGCTGTGAACGCTGAAAGAGTGCAAAGGGATGTAGATAGTCTGTGATTGGGTGACGGTCTGGCAGATGGAGTACAATGTTGGTAAGTGTGAGGTCTTCATTTTGGTAGGAATAACAGCAAAATGGACTATTATTTAAATGGTAAAAAATTGCAGCATGCTGCTGTGCAGAGGGATCTGGGTGTCCTTGTGCAGGAATCTTAAGGAGTTGGTTTGCAGATGCAGCAGGTAATTAAGAAGACAAATGGAATTTTGACCTTCATTGTTAGAGGGATGGAGTTTAAAAATAGTTGAGGGTATGTTGCAGCTGAATAAGGTGCTGGTGAGGCCACGCCTGGAGTACCGAGTACACTTTTGGTCTCCTTACTTGAGAAAGGATATACTAACACTGGAGGGGATGCAGAGGAGATTCACTAGGTTGATTCCAGAGTTGAGGGTTGGCTAATGAGGAGAGACTGAGTAGACTGAGTATACTCATTGGAAATCAGAAAAATGTTGGGAGAAAGATTGGGGGCAATCTTACCAAACAAATTCAAAGTCCTGAAAAAAGGAAAATAGCACCTCTTTTAGAACAAAGAATACTATAGTACAGGAACAGGCCCTTCAGCCCTTCCAAACCTGCGCCGATCATTTTTTTACTATCTAACCAACTGCTCGTATCTCTCTATTCCCCGCTTGTTCATGTGATTAGTCTTAAATGAGCTCACCCCCCCATCTTGAACTTGTGCCCCTTTGCAATTGTCATTTCCGTCCAGGGAAAAAGCTTCCAACTGTTCATCCCGTCTATACCTCTCATACCTATCAGGTCGCCTGTCCTTCCAGAGAGAACAATCCCAGTTTATTCAATCTCTCTTCATAGTTAATACCCTCCATACCAGGCAGCATCCTGGTAAACCTTTTCTGCACTCTCGCCAAACCTTCCACGTCCTTCTGGTAGTGTGTGACCAGAATTGGACACAGAATCCCAAACATGGCCTAACCAACATTTTATACAACTGTAATATAATTTGCCAGCTTTTATACTTGATGCCCTGTCTAATGAATGCAAGCATGCCATATGTTTTCTTCACCATCTTTTCCACCTGTGCTGCCACTTTTAAAGATCTGTGGATCTGTACTCCCAGATCTCTGTGTCTCTCTGCTCCTGATGGTTCTGCCATTTATTTTAAAGCTCCCACCTGAATTGGATCTACCAAAATGCATCACCTCGCGTTTGTCCAGATTAAATTCCATCTATCGCTCAATTTTCTAGTTTAGTTATATCCTGCTGTATTCTCTGACAATCTTCATCACAATCCACAACTCCACCAATCTTAGTATCATCCGCAAACTCAGACAAGCTACATCTTCTTCCAAGTCATTTATATATATTACAAATAGCAGAGGTCCCAGCACTGATCCCTGCAGAACACCACTAGTTACAGACCTCCATTCAGAAAAAAAACCTTTCACCGCTACCTTTTGTTCGATGGCTAAGCCAATTCTGAATCCATTTAGTTAGTTCACCACTGAGCCTGTGAGATTTAATCTTTTGCACAGCCTGCCAGGAGGGACCTTGTCAAATGTCTTACTAAAGTCCATGTAGACAACATCCACAACCCTTCCGTCATCAATAATTTCTGTCACCTCCTCCAAAAACTCAAATTAGTGAGACATGATCTCTCACGTACAAAACCATGCTGTCTGTCACTAACAAGACCATGATGTGGAGATGCTAGTGTTGGACTGGGGTAAATACAGTAAGAAGTCTCTCAACACCAGGTTAAAGTCCAACAAGTTTATTTGATAGTAAACCCACAAGCTTTTGGAACGCTGTTCCTTCATCAGGTGTATGGAACATTCCCCTCACCTGATGAAGGAACAGTGTTCTGAAAGCTTGTGGGTTTTCTATCAAATAAACTTGTTGGACTTTAACCGGGTGTTGAGAGATTTCTTACTGTGTTAACAAGACCATTCAGTTCCAAATTGTATAGGTCCTATTCCTAAGAACCTTCTCCAACAGTTTCCCTATCACTGATGTCAAGCTAACTGGCCTATATAACCCAGGTTATATTTGCTACCCTTCTTAAATAAACTGGATATCCTCCAATCCTCTGGTTCCTCACCAGTGGCTAACAAAAAAACAAAGATTTCTGTTAGAGACCCAGCAATTTCATCTCTTGTCTCCCTCACAATTAGGGATAGATGCCATCTAGCCTTGGGAATTTGTCTTTTGGGTGAGTTAAAAGTCAAATCTTACGCACACTGGGGGAAAAGATCTTCACAAGCTTGAAATTCACCAGTAGGGGGACTGGACAGGGCCCAAATCACTCAAAAGCCAGCTGATAGCATTACAGTGTGCCATTGCGCATGTGCAGGTTTCTGTGCTCTGAAAGCATGGAGACCTGTCATTGCCTCTGTTGCTATTAGCCAGCCTCCATGATCTAAACTGCACCCCCCATCTCTCCCCTGCTACTATGGAGCACTCTAGCTGATCATGAGCCGCCCCCCCACCCCACCTGGAACAACACGACCCCCCTCCCCTCCCCACCGATCACCATTGCAGAGTGGTAGCGATACCACCGCCAATGATCACTGTTGCAGAGTGGCAGTGGTTCCCATCCCACTCCTGATCTTGCCCTGCCCCCTCATTTGGCCCAATTCCCTCAGGTCACATTCTCTTTGGCCAAAGCTGGCAGTGCCCAAGGAGCATTCCCCTGCCCCTGATCTCCCAGGGTGACTCAATGGCTCCTAGTCTACCGGTGAGGTCATTACGTTTAGTCCCCATTGATGGGGCGACCATAAGTGACTCTCGCCGAAGAGAACCTTTTCCGGTGAGGCCACAGAAGTGAATAGGCCCAGACAATTCTGTCCTGGGCTCACTAATTCTATGTAAATAAGCAATTAAATATTTTTAAATATTCAGCCTCATTGCCAATGCTGATAAGATTTGTGAGAGGTGAGAAATCAGACACAACCTTACTGACTTGCCACACCCATTGGCCTCCGGGGGCGAGAAGGTAAGATTGTAGCGTTGTCTCTGTTAACTTTTGCTTGTTGTAGTTTTTCTGGCTTTCAGTACAAATTAGTTATGAGCTAAGACATTTGCAGCTGAAAATGAGCTTGATCCATCATTCATTATGATCATGGCTGATTATCCAACTCAATAGCCTGATCTCACCTTCTCCCATGTCCTTGATTCCCTTCTGCCCAAGAGCTATATCTAAATGCTTCTTGAAGCATTTAATGTTTTGGCCTCAACTGGTAGCGAATTCCGCAGGCTTACCATTCTCTGGGTGAAGAAATTTCTCCTCATCTCAGTCCTAAGGGATTTACCCTCAATCCCTGGACTGTGACCCCTTGTTCTGGAGACCCACACCATCGGAAACATCCTTTCTGCATCTTGTCTTGTTCGAATTTTAAACGTTTCTATGAGATCCCCCCCCCTCGTTCTTCTAAACTCCAGTGAATATATTGCTAACTGACTCACTCTCTGCTCATAGGTCAGTCCTACCATCCCAGGAATCAGTCTGGTAAAGCTTCTTGGAAAGAACATCCTCCTCAGTATTTTCTGCAGTCCAGAGCACAAGAGTTTTCCTTCACAGTTTGCTTCCGAGGCACAACAGCACACGGTTCAAGGCAAAATGTTCAGAGTGAGCATCTCCCAGCCTGAGTGTATTCAGCCAATTAGCAGTAGTCCAAGGCCTAGCAACAACAGTTTTTTGTTTTAATTCTTCTCCCACCGGCTGTCTTGCTGCTCAGCTAGATGAAATCATGTGATTTCATTAAACAGCATCATGCTCACAGACCAAAGTGAGCTGGTAGCCTTCTTAAAAAATTCAAATGTCATTCCAAGTTTTAAAAACACACAGGGTTTAGAGATATGGATTCAGTTCATGAAGATATGGATTCCTCATAATATATTCACAGGGTTGTTATGATGCAGACTCACAGCAGAATCCCCAACAACAGCAGTGAAATGGAGAAACGTTGAAAAGTAAATTATATAGAAAGAACTGGGGACATAGAAGGAAGTGATAGCTCTTTCACAACAAGGACTGACTCACGAAATGTGTGGAGTAGATTTAATTAATTATAGTTTATTAATATATTAATTAATTAAGTAAATATATTAATTAAAATAGGGTTGTTGTAGCAGGAGACTTTAATCTCCCTGGTGTGGATTGGAAGGTGCCTAGGGCTGGGGGTCTGGACGGGGAGGAATTTGTAAAATGTGTACTGGAAGGTTCTTTGGAGCAATATGTAGTTAGCCTGACTAGAGAGGGGGCTACACTGGATCTAGTTCTGGGAAATGAGTCTGGTCAGGTGGTCAAGGTTTCAGAAGGGGAACATGTGGCAAATAGTGACCACAATTCTGTCTACTTCAGGATAGTAAAAAATCTGACAACACCAGGTTTAAGTCCAACCAATTAAACCTGGTGTTGTCAGACTTTTTACTGTGTTTACCCCAGTCCAACGCCGGCATATCCACATCATGACTACTTCAGAATACTAATGGAAAAGGATGAGTGCTGCCCAAAGAGGAGGGTGCCAAATTGGGGGAAGGCTAGCTACAGCCGATTAGGCAGGAACTTATAGCCACTGATTGGGAGAGGTTGTTTGAGGGTAAGTCCACGTCCAGCATGTGGGAGTCTTTTAAGGGACAACTGATAACGTTGCAGGACAGATATGTGCCTATAAAGAGGAAGGATAGGAAAGGTAGGATTAGAGTGCCGTGGATAACGAGGGATACTGAGGACTTGATCGTGAAGAAAAGAGAGGCGTATGTTAGGTCCAAGCAACTGGGAACGGAAGAATACAGAGAGAGTAGAAGGGAACTCAAACAGGAAGTTAGAAGGGCAGAAAAGGGGCACGAAATGGTCTTGGCAGATATGATTAAGGAAAACCCAAAGGCATTTTACTCCTATGTTAGGAACAAAAGGGCGGTTAAAGAAAAAATCGGTCCTCTTAGGGACAGAGGAGGGGAACTATGCTTAGAAGCAGAGGGAATTGGGGGAGATCCTGAATGAATACTTTACGTCATTATTCACGAAGGAGAGGGACTTGTTGTCTGGTAGTGTCTTGGAGGGAGTTGTAGACCCGTTGGAGGAAATATCCATTACGAGGGAGGAAGTGTTAGGGTTTTTAGGTAGTATTAAAACTGATAAATCTCCGGGGCCTGATGGCATTTATCTTAGGCTGCTTAGGGAGATGAGAGATGAAATTGCTGGGCCTCTGACGCAAATCTTTGTCTCTTCTTTGGACACAGCTGAGGTTCCAGAGGACTGGAGGATAGCAAACGTGGTACCGTTGTTTAAAAAGGGTAGTAGGGATAACCTGGGTAATTATAGGCCAGTGAGTTTGACATCAGTGGTAGGGAAGTTGTTGGAGAGGATTCTTAGAGATAGGATGTATACGCATTTAGAGCATGGCAATCTGATTAGTGATAGGCAACATGGCTTTGTAAAGGGGAGGTCGTGCCTTACGAATCTGGTAGAATTTTTTTGAGGAGGTGACAAAAATGGTTGACGAGGGACGAGCCATAGATGTCATCTATATGGATTTCAGTAAGGCATTTGACAAAGTCAAACAAGGACAGGTGGCTAGATGGATTGAGAACTGGCTTGGTAACGGGAGACAGAGGGTAGTAGTGGAAGGGTCTTTTTCTACCTGGAGTTCTGTCACTAGTGGTGTGCCGCAGGACTCAGTACTGGGTCCTTTGCTCTTTGTAATTTACATAAATGACTTGGAAGAGGGAGTAAGTGGTGTGATCAGCAAGTTTGCAGATGACACGAAGATGGCTGGACTTGCTGATAGTGATGAGCAGTGTCAGGTAATACAGCAGGATATAGATAGGCAGATATATTGGGCAGAGAAATGGCAGATGGAATTTAATCCAGATAAATGCGAGGTGATGCATTTTGGAAGAAATAATGTAGGGGGGAGTTATACAATAAATGGTAGGACTATTAAGAGTATAGAAACACAGAGGGACCTAGGTGTGCAAGTACACAAGTCCTTGAAGGTGGCAGTACAGGTGGAGAAGGTGGCGAAGAAGGCTCATGGTATGCTTGCCTTTTATAGGAAGGGGTATAGAGTATAAAAGCTGGCGTCTGATGTTGCAGTTGTTTAGAACGTTGGTTAGACCGCATTTGGAGTACTGCGTCCAGTTCTGGTCGCCGTACTACCGGAAGGACGTGGAGACCCTGGAGAGAGTGCAGAGGAGGTTTACCAGGATGCTGCCTGGTATGGAAGGACTTGGCTATGAGAAGAGATTGGGCAAATTGGGGCTGTTCTCCTTAGAAAGCTGGAGAATGAGGAGAAATTTAATAGGGGTATATAAGGTTATGAAGGGTATAGATAGAGTGAATAGTGGTAAGCTTTTTCCCAGCTTGGATACGAAAATTACGAGGGGCCACGGGCTTAGGGTGAGGGGGGGGGCGAGGTATAGAACATAGAACATTACAGCACAGAACAGGCCCTTCGGCCCACGATGTTGCGCCGACCAGTTAAAAAACAATGACCCACTAACCTAAACCAATCCCTTTTCGTCCATAAACCTATCCACGGATCTCTTAAACGCCCCCAAACTAGGCGCATTTACAACCGCGGCAGGCAGGGCATTCCAGTCCCTCACCACCCTCTGGGTAAAGAACCTACCCCTGACATCAGTCCTATAACTACCACCCCTTAATTTAAAGCCATGCCCCCTCGTGCTAGCTTTCTCCATCCGAGGAAAAAGGCTATCACTGTCCACCCTATCTAAACCTCTAATCATCTTATATGTTTCAATAAGATCCCCTCTTAGCCGCCTTCTTTCCAGCGAAAACAACCCCAAATCCCTCAGTCTCTCCTCATAGGACCTCCCCTCCATACCAGGCAACATCCTGGTAAACCTCCTCTGCACCCTCTCCAAAGCCTCCACATCCTTCCTGTAATGTGGGGACCAGAACTGCACACAGTACTCCAAGTGCGGCCGCACCAGAGTTGTGTACAGTTGCAACATGACGCTGCGACTCCTAAATTCAATCCCCCTACCAATAAACGCCAAGACACCATATGCCTTCTTAACAACCCTATCTACTTGATTCCCAACTTTCAGGGATCTATGTACACACACACCTAGATCCCTCTGTTCATCCACACTATTCAAAGTCCTCCCGTTAGCCCTATACTCAACACATCTGTTATTCCTACCAAAGTGAATTACCTCACACTTCTCCGCATTAAACTCCATCCGCCACCTCTCGGCCCAGCTCTGCAACCTGTCCAAGTCTTCCTGCAAACTATGACACCCTTCCTCACAATCTACCACACCTCCGACTTTGGTGTCATCAGCAAATTTACTAATCCACCCAACATCCAGATCATTAATAAAGATTACAAACAGCAGTGGCCCCAAAACAGATCCCTGAGGCACACCACTCGTAACCGAACTCCATGACGAATATTTACCATCAACCACCACCCTCTGTCTCCTATCTGCTAGCCAATTCCTGATCCAATTTCCTAGATTACCCTCAATCCCATACATCTGCATTTTCTGCAGAAGCCTACCATGGTGAACCTTATCAAACGCCTTACTAAAATCCATATATACCACGTCAACTGCCTTACCCCCATCCACCTCTTTGGTCACTTTTTCAAAAAACTCAATAAGGCACGACCTACCCGCTACAAAACCATGCTGACTATCTCCAATCAATTCATTACTCTCCAAATAACCATAAATCCTATCCCTAATAATTTTTTCTAAAACCTTGCCCACAACAGAAGTGAGACTCACCGGTCTATAATTCCCGGGGAAGTCTCTGTTCCCCTTCTTAAACAATGGGACAACATTCGCTAACCTCCAATCTTCCGGTACTATACCAGAGGCCAACGACAACCTGAAGATCAGAGCCAGAGGCTCTGCAATCACTTCTCTTGCCTCCCAGAGAATCCTAGGGTAAATCCCATCCGGACCAGGGGACTTATCTATTTTCTATTATTTCTATTATCTATTTTCAATCCCTCAAGAATATCCAGCACATCCTCCTTATCAACTGTAATACTGTCTATTCTACTCCCCTGCAACCCAGTGTCCTCCTCAGCTATATTCTCGTCCCCCTACGTGAACACCGAAGAGAAATATTGGTTCAACGCCTCTCCAATCTCTTCCGGTTCCACACATAACTTCCCTCTGCTGTCTATAACTGGCCCTAATCTTGCCCTAACCAACCTTCTGTTCTTGACATACCTATAGAATGCCTTAGGATTCTCCTTAATCCTATCAGCCAAAGTCTTCTCATGTCCTCTTTTAGCCCTTCTTAACTCACTCTTCAACTCCCTCCTAGCCAATCTAAAGTTTTCTAGTGCACTACCCGAGCCCTCAAGTCTCATCCGAACATAAGCCTCCTTTTTCTTTTTAACCAACGAATCAACTTTTTTAGTGCACCACGGTTCCCTAGCCCTACCAATTCCTCCTTGCCTGACAGGGACATACCTATCACGGACTCGCAGTAGCTGCTCCTTGAAAAAACTCCACATTTCGGACGTTCCCAGTCCCTGTAATCTCCTAGTCCAACCTATGCTTCCTAATTCTCTCCTAATGGCCTCATAATTACCCTTCCCCCAGCTAAAACTACTGGCCCGAGGTTCATGCCTATCCCTTTCCATCACTAAGGTGAACGTAACCGAATTGTGGTCCCTATCACCAAAATTCTCACCAACTTCCAAGTCTAGCACCTGGTCTGGCTCATTTCCCAGCACCAAATCCAATATAGCCTCACCTCTAGTTGGCTTATCTACATACTGACTCAAAAAACCCTCCTGCACGCTTTGTACAAAAACTGACCCCTCTAACGAGCTAGAGCTATAGCAATTCCAATCAATATTAGTAAAGTTAAAGTCCCCCATAACAATTACCCTATTACTTTCACTCCTAACCAGGATCGTCTCTGCAATCCTTTCCTCAACCTCTCTAGAACTTTTAGGAGGTCTATAAAAGACTCCCAACAGGGTGACCTCTCCTCTCCTATTCCTAATCTCCGCCCATACTACCTCAACTGACAAGTCCTCATCAAACTTCTTCTCTGACACTGTGATACAGTCCTTGACCAATAATGCTACCCCACCCCCCCTTCTACCTCCTTCTCTACTCCGACTAAAGCATTTGAACCCCGGGACCTGCAACAACCATTCCTGACCCTGCTCTATCCATGTCTCTGAAATGGCCACAACATCAAAGTCCCAGGTACTGATCCACGCTGCAAGTTCATCCACTTTATTGCGAATACTCCTCGCATTAAAGTATACGCATTTCAAACCCTGCTCCGCCCCAGCCCCACGATGCCGTGCATTGCAGTCGCCATCTATGCCCCCCTCACTTTCGCCCCCTCTACTCAGGATCCCACCCCCCCTCCGAATCAGTTTAAACCTCCCTGCATAGCCTTAGCAAATTTACCCCCCAGGATATTGGTTCCCCTCTGATTCAGGTGTAGACCATCACTCTTATAGATTTATATAATTATATAATTCAGATGTTAGAGGGAGGTTTTTCACACAGAGGGTTGTGGGGGCCTGGAATGCACTGCCAAGTAGGGTGGTGGAGGCAGGCACGTTAGAGTTGTTTAAGGCTTACCTAGATAGGCACGTGAGCAAACTAGAGATGGAGGGGTATAAAAGATTGTTCTAAATAAGGATCAAGAGCCTCAGGATGTTCCTGGGAATCAATAGATTCCTATGGACTGTCCAACATATTTTATGGCTCACCTATCTTACGTTTGAGCACCTGGGGATTCCGTGAATGTCTGTATAAGTTGTGTTTGTTGATGGTCTTTTTTTTTAAATTCCACAGGTAATTCGGTCTGCCTTGTTGTCCAACAAGGGGCATACACGCGGTGGGTCGTGCGAGGGCTGCTCTTGGATGTTGCTTCGAGAGTTGCCTAGTGCTTCACATCGTTAGTGTACGCTTAAACTGGACCAGCTGACGGGCAACATGACAGTGCAGTGACTATCACTGTTTGCTGTGCAGATACATGGATTTGGGCAAGTGTCTGTGGGAGTTTACACATTCTCCCCGTGCTTGCGTGGGTTTTCTCCGGGTGCTCTGGTTTCCTCCCACACCCCAAAAAACATGCTCTTAGGCTGATTGGTGTTAACAAATTGTCCCTAAATTAGGCGTCCCTCAATCTGGTTATAATCCTCTAAACTTGCACACCTTTATTGTGGAGTCCAATAGGCATAGACAAAGGTAGAAGAGTGCACTCACAATGTTAAAATGGCGGCACGGGCTTGTTGGGCCGAAGGGCCCGTTTCCTGTTCTGTGTTGTTCTTTGTTCTTTATACAGACAAGTCCATTAGGCCTTAGCTTGCCCCAGCCATTTTTGTGTTTGTGCATATGTGGGAATGGACAGGTCGAGGGGTGTATGTTAGTTATGTCCAGTATTTCTGGCCTCTGCATGTGGCCACCATACTTACAATAGAATCATAGATACCAAAATGATCCTGTCCAACCCAAGATGTTTGTAAAGTAATTAATCACCTTTCCACAAACTCATCATTTTCTGACATTACTTTTAACCGTAGAATTCTGCAATGTTTGATTCTATTCATCCCCAAGTGCTATCTCTAGAAAACTGTACATTTGGCCACTCAAAGTTGAATTGTTTATTGATTGCTGATTTGTCTTATTTGAAGTTTGTAGGCCTGAGGTTGTCTCTTGATGGATAAATTCCAAATCAGGCACCCATGTCTGTTTTTATATTACTGTCATGGCTGACTGGGCCAGCACTTACTATTAATGAACCATAGGGATTTAAATTAGTAACCTCCAAAACTCCATATGCAGCTCAGACAAACAAGAGACTCAACCCTAAGATATTTCCACATCCCAAGAATTAAAAAAAAAAATCTAATAGGACCACTTTGTGATATGGACTCAATATATCGACTGTAATAACCAAAGGAGGAACAGGAAAGTGATGCACAGAGAGTTGTCGGTGTCTGGAACAAGCTGCCAGAGGTAGTAGTAAAGGCGTGTACAATTTTATCTTTTAAAAAGCATTTAGATAGTTACATGGGTATGATGGGTATAGAGGGATATGGGCCAAATGCGGGCAATTGGGATTAGCTTAGAACAAAAAGGGTGGCATGGACATGCTGGGCCAAAGGGCCTGTTTCCATGCTGTAAACCTCTATGACTCTATGCCTAAGATAAAAGAAATATACTGCAGATGCTGAAATCTGAAACAAAAACAGGAAATGTTGGAAAATCTCAGCAAGTCTGATGGCAGCCGTAGAGAAAAACAAACATTTTGAATCTGGGCTCGTTGTCAGAGCCCTTTGCCAGAGAATGAACATCCCTGCATTAACCCATTACATCATCTAACTCCTTGGGCATACTGTTTTAAAGTACGTTTTGTGGCCTTAAAAAATGTAGAAACTGATGTACTGGTTTAACAATAAAATGCCTATCAGATTATTTTTAATGTTCTGAACTTTATGCTCAATAAGCTAACAAGATGTTGAGACAGATTGTTCCACTTAGTTCTCCTGTTTCAGTCAGATAGTCCAAATGCTACAAACACAACAAGCAGTGACTTGTGGGACTCCTGGATTGGAAGAGCTAGTTTTATTGTTAAATGCACAGATAATCACAGTCTCTCCCCACCACCAATGTGAATTCACTTTTTGTGTACTGGGATACTACATCCTTTCTGGTGTTAATATTCACATGTGCCCTGGTCACGTTTTACAAGGTGAAGGTTTCTTTTTTTAGTGAAATGTTAAATTTGGATTCCATCTGCCCTCTCGGGTGCATGTAAAAGGAGGGCAGACCATTTATTCCTGACCGATTATTTTTAACCAACTCATTAAAATGGATTATCTCAACATTATTGCATTGTTGTATCTTTCATGTGCTGGTGGCTGTTGGTAAGTGTGGCCTATCTTATCTAGAGAGACTATAGTTTTACTCTGGCAGTTACTTCAAACTGGTTTTGCTGACAGCAATGTTGAAAAATGTTTTAAATACTTACATTGTATTTCTATTACTCACTTTTACTGATTCTTCCCAAGAGAGAAAAAATTAGGACTCAATCAGGAATCTTCACACTGGGGAAAGACCTGAGAAGTCGAAGGATCTTTCACTCCAATGAAGACTCTCACAGCCACATTATTCACTACTGCATTCTGGACAAAATGATACCAAAGACATGAGATTGCAATGAATCTGGATGAACAGAGAAGAACAAAACAATTCCTATAGACATTGCAGGAAATGAAGAGGTGATTTCCTGATGACGTTTCAGAAAGTACATTCATTTTGTATAGGCAGTGATAACAGTCCCACACTTTTCTCATTGCTTGGGCAATGGGAAGAATTTTAGAGGACTAAAAGTTTACGCAACACCATTTTCCACAACGAATTGAATCTTGAAGACAATATGAAGATGAATTTCTTGTACAGGATTCTGAAGCGGACTCCAAGGATTCTGCCTCAGCTTCTACTCTGGAGAACAGCTCTCGTGGGAAAATGACTTTCAGCTGTGGCTGAAATGTCGTCGTCAACTTACTTTCACCTAGGTGACAGGTTCTATCAACACTCGGACAGTGTGAGCCTCTAGCATGTCATTCTCCCTGGACAACTCTTCATGGTTAACCGGCAATACACAGAGCATCGCATTTGTAGGTTCAGTGGGACAAGGATCTGAACGCTGCTCTGCTGCAGTAGACACAGCTGACTCCTCAAAAAAGAACACACATAGTTTGGCTGTCGATTGGACTTCATCTTGCAATGAATCATCCAAAGCTAGAATGGTTTCTTCCTCATTATCCTCTTCAGAAAAGAGCCAACCCATTCTTGCAGATGGCCAGTGACTATCATACAGCGCCTTCTGTATCCACATCCTCCTGTTCGGCTTCATAAAGAACTGAGAGATCCACAACATTAACCTCTGCCTGGGATCTAGTGGATGGTGTCTCTGTGATGGAGCATGCCACTGCTCAGTGAATAAATTTCAGCTGCTGTAGGTTACAATTCCACTGCTTCTTTGGAAATTTTTCCATGAATAGCATCCAGTTGCAAGTCATCATTCAGTTTTTCAAGAATACTCAGTAGTATATCAACATCTCCACTCAGTAAAATTTATCTATTTGTTGGTTGTAAACAATATGAAGAGAATCAAAAATCTGTCATTCTGTGTAGCAGAAATTGGTAATTAGCCAACCATTTATTAGTAGGTTTTGCCACCTGGATCTTGCAATGTAATATTTGATGGATGGAAGGGTATTGATTGAAGCCAGTGCAGATGATCAGCTAATATGTTAACTACAGCTCCAGTATTAATTCTAAACTTGGTGTCAAAAGTCTTTAACTGCTACTATAACTGACCAATAGTCTTGATCAAGATCATTTTACTTCCCTAAGAACTCTGTAATTTTGTCTCTGTCACTATTTCCAATTTCTTGGATAGTGTGCATTTCATAAATATGCTCTTGTTTTCCTTCTCTGTTAAGGTTGTTAAGCTTACAGAAGTGCTTGAAATGTCCAGTCTTTCTGCTATGGAAACACCCTGCACCCTCTGCTGGGCAATCTTAGTGTCTCTGCTATTTCTTTGCATAATAATGTAAGCAACACAAAGTGGCTGCTCTAGGGTTTGCTATTTTGCCTATTTTGGTGTGTTTTTGAATGGGTGGAGCTATCACCCTTGGCCTATCATTAATGGAGTCAATCAGATCCTCGGTGTTGTGCCAAATTGAAGCCCAATTTATCTCTCTGAATTCTGCCTGCCTTGCAGATTGAACTGTTTGATCCAGAATGAGGTCGTCTTTGGTCTGTAAAAAATCTGAGCACTGTTCATCATGGAACCTGGCAACAATGCGGTTGTGATTAAGTTTCATCTTTTGATGTATCCTAAGTCCTAGCTAGGTGACATTGGTTGTTCAGAAAACATTTGATTGATTCCACTGGTTTTTGGGATCTTTGGTTAAAGTGCACTTGCTCTACTACAAGTTTTCATTTTAGGCTAAAATATTTGTCAAAGAGTTTGTAGTCTTAAAGTCTGCAGAGGTCTCTTCAAACACTGTCTCGAGGTTACAAACAGTGCAAAAAGGACTAGTCATTTTTAACAATGCTTAGTTACAAGATATTCCTTTCATTACATTTCAGTTCTTTAAACTATATACATTCACCAGATTTCACTGTGTGCTGTTGTTTTGTCAGATTAGCACATAGTTATGCAGCCTGAGGGTGTTCTACATTTATCAGGTCCTTGGTCTGCCTCGGCTGAAAGGCTTTAAATGGTAGCCTTTCCCCATTTTGCCTTTGCAGCAGCTGCTCCAAGCTCGAGAGTGTCCCTCAGCACGTAGTCCTGGACCTTGGAATGTGCCAATCTGCAACACTCAGTGAAGGATGAATTTTTGCACTGGAAGATCAGCAAGTTTCGGGCGGAACAAAGTGCGTCCTTCACCAAATTGATGACCTTGCAGCAGCAGTTGATATTTGTCTGGTGTGCGTCCCCGGAAACAGCCCGTAGAGCACAGAGTCCTGCGTCGCCGAGCTGCTCGGGATGAACTTCGACAAATACCACTGCATCTCACTCCAGACCTTCTTTGCAAAGACACATTCCACATGGAGGTGTGCGACCGTCTCATCACCCCCGCAGCCGTTTCGAGAGCAGCGAGCGGTGGTGTTGACTCCTTGAGCGTGCATGAAGGATCTGACAGGAAGTGCCCTTCTCATTACCAGCCAAGCCAAGTCTTGTGTTTGTTTGTGAGTTCTGGTGATGAGACATTCTGCCAGACGACACTGAAAGTCTGCTCAGGGAACCATCCGACAGGATCCGCCGTCTCCTTTTCTCTCAGGGCCCCAAGGACATTGGCCCCTAAATTATTCTCCCCTTTAATCTGGTTTCCAATGGGGGTACCATAAGCATAGACATGGGTCAAGGGTGAAGGAGGAAAAACACATTGTTAAGATGGCAGCGCAGGCTCGTTGGGCCGAAGGGCCTGTTTCCCGTGCTGTGTTGTTCTTTGTTCTGCAGGCCCTTGAGCCTTTTAAATGGGCAGGGTAGGGGGCAGTGACTGTTCACCACTTATCTTCTTCATTTACACCTTCCAGTTTGCTCCCTTCTTAATGTTTGTAGATTCCTCCTTTTACCAGGTTTTACACTTTTTTTGCTGTGGTCCTGTCGATAGCACCAACCCTCCTTTAGATTGTTGGCACCACTGCCATGTTTCACAGATTGGTGGCGTGGCTGCTAGTTGTAGGTATGTGTGGCCTATCTTATTTAGTGAGACTGTAGTCTTAGGCTGATTGATTGGGTACTAAATTGTCCCTAAATTGGACCTCCCTGATCCTCGCACATTAGGCGTAGACTAAAATCATGAATAGGTCACTGAGACAGTGGGACGGCGGCGCGGGCTCGTTGGGCCGAAGGGCCTGTTTCCCGTGCTGTGTTGTGTTGTTGTTCTTTGTTGTTCTTTGTTGTTGTTGTTGTTGTTCTTTGTTCTTACTCTCTGGTAGTAATCAGGACGCCAACAGGAAAGGAACGATGTTTAATTAGAGAAAGTCTAAACCACAAGTCCCATCCATCACGATAGAATATTGGACCTGCTCAGGGGTCCACTTTATCAGGGGCTTGGGATACGAGTTCCACCTGGTTAGGCAATTACCAATCACTGCAAGAACTCTTATTCCACGAGTGCTACTGGGAGGTCAATCAGGAATTCCCCATGTAAGTCCTAGGATTATCATAATTATGTATAAGGTAGGTCACAGAATACATATCTCTTTCATGAGTACAGCCTATTCCATCCTCTCTCCTGAGTATCTAGCACATACTGCTGATCTCCTTTTACATCACTCATTACCATAGATATTGTATTAACCCATTACATTGCACTGTTTGTGAGACCTTGTTGTATGTGAATTGGCTGCCATTTACCCTGCATTATGACATGCCAATGTTTCATAAGATACTTCATTAACAGTAAAATATTTTGAGATTTTGCAGGTTGCTTTATAAATGCAAGTCAGTCTTTCTCTCTCTCTAATGTCAAAAAACTACCAGTATTTAACATTCTTTTATCATTTCCTAAAACACACATCACACCTGTTTTGCAGCAGGAAAACGTTGTAAAATCAGGCATGATGTGACTAGCAGGAATGGCATCTGTTTTGAGCCCATTTCCATTTTACCAACAAAAAAAAATTGGGACCCTGCCCAAAATGGGTGAAATGTCAATTTGCACTTTTTTGCATTCATCATTTAATGTAATTAGCGAGCTTCACTCCCAAATCATCCCAACTCATCTGCCTTAACCACCATGTTCACTGCAGCTGGATCGGTCAGGAAAACACCAAGTATAAAAGTCGCATTCAGGTGCTTGAGCAGAGAGGGAAGTCTCTGCTTTCAAATTGCTCCTGCTGCTGGGAGGGGGGAGGGCAGGGAGTAGTTTGTGACGGCCATGTTGCATTTTGGATCAGAGGGGGGCTATGGGGACTGTGTGGTTCTGGGCTGGGAGCAAGCAGAGTTCTTTAACTTCTCCATCTATATCTTCCCTTCCCCAAATTCCCCCACCACCCCCCGCCTTCAGATTGACAAGATGGCTTTTGCAATGCAACCTGTTGATCTTGCTGTTCTTTTGGTTGCTGTTTGCACTGAGGAGCAGGAGGATGAATTATAGACAGAGGAGGCCCAGGCCTTACCACTCACAGGAGGAGATGGAGATGGTTGCCAGAGGCAGGACAAGGCTGTCATTCGCCCCAAGAGACATGGGGAGGGGCAGGTAAAGAAAGAGGTGGACACCCCAGCAGCTCTGTATGTGAGTGTCCTTTGAACAGCTGTTGGATATTGCATGCCACTGACAGATCTGGCTCCAAAAGGAGATGGTGTGACACCTATTCCATTTGTTGCAGGACCTGGCACCTCGGGGCACAGGGGTTGGGGGTGTGTTGCACCCACTGTCAATGGCTGTGAAAGTGAGGCCTGCCTTAAACTTTTACACCATCTTCCAGTTCAACAGTGGAGACCTTTGTGGTATTTCCCAATCATCCATCCAAGGAGTGTATCAAGGAGGTCACGGATGCCCTGTATGTCTGGGCTGGCCAGTATATTAAATTTCACTTGGACCAGGCCCAGCAGGAAGTCCAGGCTGCAGGATTTGTAGCCATCGTGAGGATGCCAATTGTGCAGAGGGCTATAAATTGCACCCATGTTGCCCTCAAGGCCCCAGTGAAGAATCCAGGAACATTCATGAACAGAAAGGACTCCCATTCAATAAATGTGCAGTTGGTGTGTTACCACAGCTGAACATCATGCACATCTGTGCCAGACACCCCAGCAGTGTGCAAAACGTTTTGTATTGAGGAGCTCCAATGTCTCAGAGGACTTGGAGGAGGAGCCCAAGGTTCAGGGATGGCTAGTGGGGGCAAGGTGTACCTGTTTCGGATTTGGCTGACAACGCCTATGGGGAGGCCTGAGACTGTGGCGGAGACCCAATATAACGAGGTCCGTATTGCAGTCCGTTCAAGGGCTCCTCAAAATGCAGTTCAGATGCCTGGACCGCTCTGGCGAGACCCTCCAGTATAGCCCCCTGATATCATTCTGCACAGTGGAGGTGTCCTGTGCCCCACACAACCTGGCGCAGCAGCAAGGAGACCTTGTGGAGGAGGATGTGGAGGCCAACCAGCTGGGTGTCGGTGGGGAGGAGGCCACCCAGTTGGAGGAGGAAGTGGAAGAGGTGGAGGACGGCGATGATGAGCAACACCACCCAGGCACTGGAGGGCTGGCAACAACAAGGCTCAGGCACATGAAAGTGATGAGGAAGGCCATGATCACCACAGGCTTTGGTTACTAGGAACCTGTGTTGCTGCATATGGGTTGCATTGTCACACCGCCCCCCTGCCCCAACAACATTATAACACCAAAGTGGTGGGCCTGGTTATACTGTGTAGCAAGTTTCTGTGGCGGAAACACTTGCAACACCTAGATAACAATGACACCTATGTTACACTCCTATTTGTTGTTCTTATTCCTGCAAAACCCATCTCTAAACTCCGTGACCTGGGGCTCAGCTCCTCCCTCTGCGACTGGACCCTGAACTTCCTAACCCACAGACCGTAATCAGTAAGGATAGGCAACACCTCCTCCACAATCATCTTCAACATCGGTGCCCCACAAGGCTGTGTTCTCAACTCCCTACTATATACTCCTTAGACACCTATGACTGTGTGGCCAAATTCCCCTCCAACTTGAATTTCAAGTTTGCTAATGACACCACTGTAATGGGTCGGATCTCAAACAATGACGAGACAGAGTACAGGAACGAGATAGAGAATCTGCTGAGCTGGTATGGCAACAATAATCTCTCCCTCAATGTCAAAAAAAGGAGATTGTCATCAACTTCAGAAAGCGTAAAGGAGAACATGCCTCTGTCTACATCAATGGGGATAGAAATGGTTGAGAGCTTCAAAGTTTTAGGTGTCCAGGTCACCAACAATCTGTCCTGGTTCCCCATGCTGACACGATTGTTAGGAAAGCCCACCAATGCCTCTACTTTCTCAGAAGACTAAGGAAATTTGGCACATCAGCTATGACTCTCAGCAACTTTTATAGATACAACCACAAAGAATGCTTTCTATGGTATATCACAGCTTAGTATGGCTCCTGCTGTGACCAAGATCGCAAGAAACTATAAAAGATCGTGAATATAGCCCAATCATCATGCAAACCAGCCTCCCATCCATTGATTCTGTCTGCATTTCTCGGCAAAGCAGCCAGCATAATTAAGGACCTCAGCAGCCCAGACATTCTCTGTTCCACCACCTTCTGTTGGGAAAAAAGTACAAAATTCTGAGGTCACGTATCAACCAACTCAAGAATAGCTTCTTCCCTGCTGCCATCAGAGTTTTGAATGGATCTTTTTCTGCACCCTAGCTATGACTGTAACACTACATTCTGCACTCTCTCCTTCTCTATGAACAATATGCTTTGTCTGCAAAGCATGCAAGAAACAATACTTTTCACTGATATTAACGTATGTGACAATAATAAATCAAATCAAAGGCAGGAGGGTAATGACGATTTGCTATGCCCCATTGTAATGATACCCTGGTGCAAACTAGCCTGACTCCTACCTGTTCTGCATATATGCTGGGCCCACATCTGGGTGGTGGGTAAGGGAGCACTAAACCCCCTACAGGGCCCTGGGGTCAGGTGGGAGTGGGAATTTCTCGTGGGTTCTGGGGATGCCAGGGAAGATGCTGTAAACGCTGCCAATGCATACCACTAATTGTAGCCAGCAAGTTATTTGAGCACCTTGATTTTTGCAGTAGCAGTGGGTTGAGGGGTCTCCCCCACTGACATCAATGTGCAGATGCCTACGGCAACCGTTGGGGTAAACGCATTCCTGTTAGAGGTTAATCAGAGACAAATTAGTCAAAGGTATGGGGTGAAATAACTTAATGGTGCCAATGAAAATGCTTTCAAAGTAAGTAATATGAAAATATGTGAACATGAGACTTTGAGGTGCCTAAATATTCTAACTAGTGTTACCCTTAACCCATGCAATCTTAGTGCCACTACAACAACTTAGTGGCCTACCACTATGGCTCATTGTCTCCCCAGTATGTACATCTGAAGTGGAGGTGACCAGCTGCCTATAGTGCCCAGTGGCCTGTGATGCCCTTGGCAGTCATCATCTGGAGGGCTTGGATCTTGAGGGCCCTGGCCAGCTTCCAGATGTCAGGGAGGTGTCCATGACAGCCTCTTCATTCCGGTGTCCCTGAGATACCCTAGTGTCAGGAAGCTGGAGTCAGAAAGTGTAGATGTGGCTGCAGGCTCCTGAGTGAAAGGCCCTGGCATAAGCTTGAGCCTTTTCTCCTCCCTCAGGGTTCCTGATTCACTCCATGGGATGTGGTGCTTCTGCAGTGAACTCCAGAAGCGCTGGCATCACCTGGCCCTGCCAGTCCTGGGGGACTACCTGGATTCTTGCCGTGGTGGCCGAGCCCTCTTCAATGGCCCTCTGAGTTGGGAGCCACCTGTCAATGGCAGCAAGTGCCCTCTGAGATTGGGCCATGCTTTACAGCCTCTCAGCCACGACCCTCTGTGACTGGGCCACGTTCTCAAAGGCTGCTGCAATAGCCTGCTGTGTCTCAGTGCTGACCCGCTGGGTCTCCTGAAAGCTCTCAAGAAGCCTGCTGAGGCCCTCATCTGTGAGCTGCTGTGACTCGGCCATGGCGCTCTGGGTTGCTCTGACTCCGCCCTTACTTGGACCCTGCCATTCATGGTGAAGATTTCTTGTCCCAGGATTTCCAGCAAGGACACCACCCTTGCAGTGTTGGCCTGAGAACCACACAAGACAGGCAATAGCTGGTCTGCCTGAAAGCTTTGGGACTCTTTCCAATAGCTTTGAAATTGATCCAGTATTGCCATCTCTCCGCCCTGCATTCCCTGGCTCCATTACTGCATCTGCAGAAGCTGAGGGAGAAGTGATTACAGAGGTCCAGCACCTAGCCTGGGCCGAGCTGAGTCCTCACCTCCAAAGGCCTCGGATGTTCCCTCCTCCACCCGATGTACATCAGCAGATGCATTGTGTGCACCAGAGAATAACCCAGATGCCATGCCACTAACTTGATCCACTGATGTGAGAGTCTCTGGGATGGTGATTTGCAAGATGAAAGCGGACACCAAATTGATGTTGCCCTCGGAGATCTCTTCATCTGCTTCCTCCAAGGAGTCTTCTGAGCTGTTGGGGCAGGATGGATGGGAGCAGCCATGTCTGTATAACCTGTTGTATGTTTATTGATGTCTCCTTTTAACATCCACAGGTCCGCCTTGTTGGCCAACAGTGGGCATACACGCGGTAGGTCGTGCGAGGGCTGCTCTTGGATGTTGCTTCGAGAGTTGTCCAGTGTTTCACGTCTGTTAGTGTACGCTTAAACTGGACCAATTGACGGGCAACACGACAGCTCAGTGACTATCACTGTTGCTGTGCAGTTACAGCGACCCAGGTCAGATCTCCAGCTTGGGTCGGTGGCTGTGGGAGTTTGCACATTCTCCCCATGCTTGTGTGGGTTTTCTCCGGGTGCTCCAGTTTCCTCCCACACCCCAAAAACGTGCTTTTTTAAGCTGATTGGTGTCAATAAGTTGTTCCTAAATTGGATCTCCCTTTATCTGGCGCACGTATAATTCTCTAAATTTGCACCCCTTTATTGTGGAGTCCACTAGAGATAGACAAAAGCGTCGTCGGTAGAAGAAAGACTTGAATAAGGCACTCACTGAGTGTTAAAATGGGCGGTGTGGGCTTTAGGGCCGAAGGGCCTGTTTCCTGTGCTGTGTTGTGCTTTGTTCTTTGTCTGCCTGTCTGTCCATCGTTGGGTTTTATATGGAGCAACCCCTTGCTAGGGCCAATCAGTTTGGCTGAACATTTTAGCAAGTTCCATGCAGTTTGCTTGTTACCATTGAGGAGAAGCCAAGTGAGCACTTGCAGGTATGCTGGATTGGGGGAAGCGGGGGGGGGGTGCTGAATTTGTTCCTCTATGATGACGGGGGAATGGGGAGCAGGGGAAGGAGAGGGTCGTGTCAGGTAGCCATCAGGGCTGGGGGGGGGTGATGGGATCCATGTGCAAGTGGGTCCACGATTGGGGTGTGTGGAGGGGTAAGGGGGTTAGTAATGTTGGAGGGGAGGGTCCAATGTCTGTGAGGGACAGGAGGAGGTTGTATCTGGTCCAGGAGGGATCTGGCAGGGGAGCTGCTTTATTTTTTTTCTGCGCATGCGCAGTTTGAGGCTCCAATCAGAGCTGCAGTCTTTCGGGTGCGTTAAGCCCCATTCCTGCCTTCTATAATGAGAAACAGACTCGTCCAAAATTTTGCAGAGAGGGTACATAAGATTGGGCCCGAAAATGCACCCAAAAAAATGGATCTGGAACTCGACACTTAAAAAACAATCTCGTAAAGTTCTGCCTTTTGACTCTATGATTATGACTATGACAATGGCTCACAAACTTTAGGGAACTTCATTTCTGTTGGCACCTGCATTTCCTACTCATCAGTATGACCTATTTGCATTTCATTACTTGGTGTTTTGCTGTTACTGGTAGATAAATTTGAAATCAAATGGCAAGATCTGTTAGTATCAGCGTTGTAAGTCATAGTTTATTCTGAAATCAACTGCTACAATAACAGTTGTTTGCATTGCATTTTTTGTTTGCAATTGAATTCAAATATTTAGATAATTTGAATTTGTAGTGCAAATAAAATACCTGAATTATCAGTAGACTACATTTGCAAATGTCTCCTTTTATTTGTTCAGGAGATCATAGAATCATAGAACCCCACAGTGCAGAAAGAGGCACTTCGGCCCATCAAGTCTGCACCGAACACAATCCCACCCAGGCCCCACCCCCATACCCCTACATATTATACCCATTAATCCCTCTAACCTATGCATCCCGGTACACTAAGGGGCAATTTCTTAGCATGGCCAATCAACCTAACCCGCACATCTTTGGACTGTGAGAGGAAACCGGAGTACCTGGAGGAAACCCACGCAGACATGAGGAGAAAGTGCAAACTCCACACAGACAGGGACCCGAGCTGGGAATTGAACCCAGGACCCTGGAGCTGAGAAGCAGCAGTGCCAACCACTGTGCTACCGTGCCACACAATGTGTTGGCTGGGCTGGCATTTATTGCCCATTGCTAATTGCCCTTGAACTGAGTGGTTTGCTAGGCCATTTCAGAGGGCATTTAAGAGTCAACCATATTTCTGTGGGTCTGGAGTCACATGTAGGCCAGACCAGGTAAGGACAGAAGATTTCCTTCCTGAAGGATATCAGTGAACTAGATGTTTTTTTACAACAATCAATAATGGTATCATGGTCATCATTTTAATTCCAGAATTTTATTGAATTCAAATTTCACCATCTGACGTGTTGGGATTCAAACCCGGGTCCCCAGAGAATTACCCTGTTTATTATCCTAGTGACAATACCACTGCGACACCGCTGCCCCTTAGTTGCAAATGTTGGGAATATTGATTCGACTTCAGAAACAATCTACTGAGCCAAGAAATTTGAATACCTTCAATAACCTCATCAATTACCCAGTCCTCCCGACAAGAAAAAAATCTCTCGTTCAATGATTGCAGAAATCAACCAACTTATTATCATTTATTTTCTATCTCTTTACCCTCACACAGCCAAATAAATGAATACAATATTGTACAGTGTTTGTGTTATTGTAGAGTGGAGACTGTCTGCAGTCTGTGTTTGTATTCATTTACTTTTTATGTTGAAACCCTCCTGCACAGTGAACTTCCAACCCCTTTTCTCCTCCTTGCCAGCTATCCTTGTCTTCCAAAACTTCAGCCAAAGGACTGATCAAATAACGTGGAGCTTGTTTTAAAAATGAAGTCATGGGTTTTAAATAGGACATTTGAACTCAGATAGTGACATCATGATTAATCAGCAGAAAGACTCCTTATACTGTCCATGTAAATATGCCAAGTTCTGCACACATGAGGACGGCCTCAACCGGGATCTTGGGTTCATGTCACACTATCTGTAACCCCCACGACTTGTCTGGGCTTGCAATATCTCACTAACTGCCTTGGCTTGAGACAATTCATACCTCTTTAACTGTACTTAACCCTCTCTCCACTCGCATTGTCTGTACCTTTAAGACTTGATTACCTGTTAAGACTCACATTCCAATCATTATTTTGTAAATTGACTCTGTGTCTATATGCCCTGTTTGTGAACCCAACTTTTCACTCACCTGATGAAGGAGCGATGCCCTGAAAGCTCGTGCTACCGAATAAACCCTGTTGGACTTTAACCCAGTGTTGTGAGACTTCTTACTGTGTAAATATAGGGGGTGATTCTCCCAACCCGCCATGCTACTTTTCTAGTGCAACGGGGTGGGAGAATCTCACATCTGGGCATGCACGGCATTCGCCCATGCGTTCTCGCTGCCCGCGCATCTCCCAACCCAGATTTCTGGTACCCTTGGATCCTTGCTGGAAACTGGCAGGAAGACCAGTTAAGTAATTTTAATCTTGTGTTAATGTTATTTAAATGTGATTAGCAGACCTGGAAATGAATTCTCTGGGTCTGCTTGCCTCTCCCACCCTGTGTTTCACTCCAGCAAGGTTTACAGTAGCTCGCCACTTTTGGGAAACTAGTGGGATGACCCCATTGGGGTGAAGGGTGGCAATCAGGGCCCTCCAAGGGGTTGGGCAGTGGAGATAGGTGTCCCCTGGGCATGGGCACCCTGGCAGTACCAGCCTATGCTCCCTGCCACTGCCTAAAGTGCAAAATGCCAATGCCCAGGGGGCACCTTGCCACTGCCCACCAGCATGGGGCAGTGTCAAAGGGATAGGGCCTGATGGGACAATCTGTGGGGGGTGGCCACTCTGCACGGGGGGAGGAGGGAGGAGGCCACTGATCCGGG
Organism: Carcharhinus amblyrhynchos; assembly: GCF_965287045.1. Lineage (NCBI taxonomy): Eukaryota > Metazoa > Chordata > Chondrichthyes > Carcharhiniformes > Carcharhinidae > Carcharhinus > Carcharhinus amblyrhynchos. The sequence continues at coordinate 3,194,534 of NW_027649785.1, read as the reverse complement.
CAGGGAGGGAATTGTTTGTGGGTGCTGCAAATTGGGGCGGACTGGGGGGGGGTCAGCTGCCTGTGGAGGCGTCTGCACTGCAGGGTGGGATGGGAAGGAGGGTTGAGGGGGGGCTGGTGTTGGAGTTAGGGGCACTCCTGGATGGATGGTAGGATAGGTGGAGGCTGGATTGGGAATGGTCGGGGGGGGGAGGCGTTTGCAATAGGGCTGTGGAGGGGTGGGGGGTAGTGAGGGTTAGGGATGTAGCACTGCTGGGCCCTGGGCTGGCCAGCAAACTGCAGGTTGACTGTGCAGGGCCACTGTGCATACAACAGAGGCCCGCTAATTCAGCCTCCTGGACACGAATAGGCCCTGCCTCCTGCGATTTAATGAGATTCACGCTAGGTACAGAGGCCACCAGAGATTTTTGTCTGAAGTCCCACTGAAAATACCAGCATGAATTACTCTATTTTTCCTGCAAATTCAACACTTAGAATTTTTTTGGGAGAATTCCATCCATAATGTTTACTCAGGAATTCATGCCAAAATGATTGTAAATGCAGTGTTAGAGAGAGGTCTTGTTTACTTTGACATTAATTTTTTTACTCAACTCGGGGATTAAAGGAATTGTGGAATCATGTGTCAATTATGGACAAGAATAGCCTGTCTTCCAATTTACATTAACAAGAATTTGATCCTCTCCCCTTAATTATATTCCTCACAATTTCATGAGTACAGTACTGATCCTAGTAAACTAAGGGGCAGGTAAGATACTTCCCTGGCTAATGGTTGCATAGCATCCATGAACAATATTTATGCCACATTCCTAAAAACTGCTCCAGGCAAGGGCTTGTGAGAACTGGTCATGTTCAGTCCTTCCCTATATTCACTGCACAATCAGACATTATTTTTTAATAGCTAATAGCTGTCCAGAGAGAAAAGGTATGAATGGCCAAACGGCAGAGAAGCTAAAATGAAGATGATGGGGGAGGGAAGAAGAAAATGGATGGGACAGAGGGGCTAGATGGCCTACTCCTGCTCCTAATTCTTATGTTCTTATATTCTTATGAAACGTCAGCTCTTTTCTCTCCTTACAGATGCTGCCAAACCTGCTGAGATTTTCCAGCATTTTCTCTTTTGGTTTCCAATTCTAGCATTCACAGTAATTTACTTTTATCATGTCACTAAGCTGGTACAGTCTCCTGACCAAAGAAAAGCCCATAGCTTGACATGCCTCTATAAAATTTTGATTGAACAATTAAATATTTTGAAGTAGCACATTAAGTTCAAAAGTGACTGAGCTTGAATATTTCATAATAATCAGCTCCAATAGTAAACATCACAGTGGAATTCTTTTGCTAACTACTTTTCCAAAGAAAAATTAAGGACTGGAACGATCTTCTATAAATCCCAATCTTCATGCCCTCTAAGGATTTATTTAAGGAAGATCTGTTGAACTTTTTAATTAAGATGACTGCATAAATTTCCTTCTGGAAGTCTGTGGGGGGAAACCTTAAACTGCCTGACCCTGTTGGGTTGTCAACCTTCCAGGATGGGCCAGAACTTTCCAGGAATTGACAATAACTTCCAGGACACTACTGAGAGCAACTAAGGACAAAGTCCAAAGATCCTTTGTACCATTTTGTTTAAATAAGACATATTAGAGATTGGGGAAAAAGGTGTTTGACATGTAATTAAGATGTGTTTGTTTCCCAATTGGCAGTTGTGGAGGACGGGGCCTTACGAGGACAATTGTGTTAAGCAACCAGTGGTGTGAGCGTGAGGGCAGGGCAACATGATGCACACTCTCATGTGGTGAAACTATCAGGAATACATTCAACCAAAACTGGCAATCCTAGCATAAATATAGCTGCTAGGGCAAGAGGCAAATTGTGGTGGAAGTGGCTCTTGGCATAAATTATACCATCTCTGACACATTTCCTAGAATTGTTCATATATGTGTCAATTCCCAATTTCAACTGTACTGTGAGAGCAGAGATGGAAATGAAGGTGTGTGCAGGGATGGGAGAAATTCAGAGGAGAATTACATCTTCTGCCTCCCAGCTGGACAAAACCACATACTGTGAAAATATTACCAATAAATTCTATTGTAAACCTGCCTCTGTTGCCTTTAAAGGGACAATCACCATACTGACACAAAGGGCAAACAACTTTAAAGCAGACAAATTTAATTGAATGTGTGACTAATAGGTCTGAGGTTACACATCATATCACCTGGGTAACCACATATAGCCTTTCAGATGGATCCACCCTGTTTAAACAAAAAATATTCTGCTCATTGAAAAATATTTGGTGATTTTCCATTAGATTTGCATTTAAAAAACACCTTTTATGCAGTAAAATACCCCAGGATACACGTAAGCATATAGCTAGATTTAAATAAACCAATTTCTTTCATGTAGCCCAAGCAATGCTGAAGAACAGTTTTCTTTTCGTTTAAATTTCTAATATTGGACGCAACCTTAAAAAAACTCTACAAATTAAGAATTGTTTAAATTACTAGTTTCACGTTGAATTCTGTTCTTTCTCCTCTTTCATTGCCCATGAATTCTAAACAAGCCTACACTCACTATGTTAAAGAAAGTACTTGCATCTACTTAGTATCTTTCATGTTTTCATTACTTCCTAGTGCATGCCATTATTTTTGAACTGTTGCTTTATAAACAGCAAACCTATTTATTAGACTGGAAAAAAAATATACAGCAGTTTAAAGTTTCATTTGAAACTCGAGAGTTAATATAAATTTCCAGTGAAATACAGCAGTGCACCCTGCCTCCCCCCCAGGGGTTGGTATTAAAGCCAAGTGCTTTCTGATATATATTAATGATGAAGGAGACACGATTACAAAAATTACAAATGACACAAAACTTTGAAATGTAAACAGCAAGGTGTCAGGTTTGTGGATAGGTTCCAATTGGAAGCAATTCACTGGAAATTCATATTAACTCTCGAGTTTCAAATGAAACTTTAAATCCACAAGGTAAATTCAAAGCAACGTTATTCAAAATAAAATATAAATTAGTACAGAGTTGTAATATTAGAATTTGTTAAATGAAAACATGGTGGTCCAATGGTTAGCACTGCTGCCTCACAACATGAGGGATGCCAGTTTGATTATGACCTTGGAGTGTGCTCCAAACTCTGTGGAGTTTGCTCATTCTCCCCATGTTTTTGGGGTTTCCTCCGAGTTCTCTGGTTTCCTCCCACAATCAAAGATGTGCAGGTTAGGTGGATTGGCCATGCTAAATTGCTTCTTTGTGTCCAAAAGATGTGTAAGTTAGATGGATTAGCCATGATAAATACACAGGGTTATGGGAGTAGGGAGGATGGGCCTAGATAAGACGTTCTTTTGGAAAGTCAGTGCAGACCCAATGGGCTTCTGCACTTCTGTGGTTCTATACATCAATGCAATTAAATTTTCTCTTTTCTCATAAAAATCATTCTCTGTCTTCTCTCTACACTTAACTAATTTCAAGCACATCATATAAAAGGACATGAGCATACTCATCTTTTCACACCTTTTGATCGGCGATAACTTCCATAAAACTGTGCATCTTCTTCCTTCTTTTGGATGAGTATCTTCAGTCAGAATATGGCTAACATCTTATCTTCAGTCCAAATGCAGGGAGCAGTATTTCTAGAGATGGGATTTTTAACCCTTAGGGAAAGTTCAGGATCCTCATGTTAACGGGATCTTGTCATTTGTTTATTGGCTGACATATTCTTTAATTCAGCTTACTTGGTCTTGGCCTTTGCGCAGAATTAACCTGGATAACAGAACAATAAATATGTGCAATGTGTTCTTTTAACCTTATTTTAGACATGTAACTTTATATTTTACATAACGTTGTTTCTAAACTTCATTGTAATTAGATTTAAATACATTCGTTTGTAGCCATTTTGTGTCTACATTTAAACTTAAGGTTTGTGAGAAAACTATTTCAAACAAAAAGTCTCTTTAGGAACATGTGTAGTATTAACTTGTGTAAGTTTAAAGACCAATTTTGTGATAAAACAACAAATTAATTAAGTTATTGAATTATAACTGACCAATCTTGGTTTCTGGGTTAGGGACCAACCATTTATATGACATGATGGATCCAGGTCTCTCAGCTGTCCTGATCTTTTATTTACATAGTTATGTACTTTTGTAGTTTAAAACAATTCTGCCCTATTAAAATGTGCATGATTATGTAACATAACATAGCTAAAGTTACATACCTATAAAAGGTGAATGCCAGTTCTCCTCATGATCCGGGGTTAAATCTTTGTAATTAAAAGACAAACTGCTTGCAATTTTTATACAACTAGCACAAGTTTCTAATACATTGTGATATATTTTACTATGGTAAGCCAAATGCATGTTGAACTTGATAAAAGTTTTCAATATTGCAGTGTCATGCATTTTGTTAAAATTCTTTTAAAAACGGACTTTTGAGTCATTCTAATGTTTTCAGAATTATCTGTTGCCAGTTTGTCCAATTTGACATTAGAATAACAATATGTAAAATGATTACTGTCAAGGAAGATGACTTACTTCTAAGACTTCTTTGGCCCTGTGGTTTTATTCAGTAATTTTAGATTGAGAATGATGGGCTTTTACTAAAAGTAGGAAGTTAGTAGCAGTCTTCTGGGGGAGGGCGTCAAAACTGGTGAAATGTACAGACTCGTGGTAGGAAGATTGAGAGGAGGCAATACAAATTAAATAGTACAAGCTTGAAGAAGGAGTCTTAAACAGGCACAAATCTTTCAGCTCAGAGCCCTCCATCGAGGCCCACTCCATGAGTTGAGTGCAACAATCCAGGTTGATGCTCCACTGCAGAAGTGAAGGAGTGCCGCTGTGGAGATGCTGCAGTCTGAAAGACCCCATGGGCACTATTTCAAACCTATATTTATCCTTCAAGCAACATGGCAAAAAGCAAAGTAGCTGGTCTTTTGTGGGATCTTCCTTTGCGCAAATTGGTTGCTGCATTTCTTACAATTTTGTTCAACCAGTGACTATATGTTTCGATGGCGGTTAAGTACTTTGGCACATGTCTGGTGAGTGTGAAAGGCGCTATAATAGATCCAAGTCTTTATTGTGAAGATGCCAGGACGATATGGGCTGAATGGCCCTTTTGTCAAAGACTTCCACAGGACGAATGGCCAGTTGACCCCCTGAGGAATATAACTGCAGTCCAAAACTCACTGAAGCCTGTACGGAGTTGAGATTAAAAGACAAGTACCACATAAGGTTTTGAGCGCTCCATTAGCTCACTCTTGTGCCAGTGCTGCCCTGTCACTCTACAGTAAAATGTCTGACAACACCAGGTTTAAGTCCAACCGATTTATTTGATAGCAAACTGTTCACCCCAGACCAACTCCGGCATATCCACACCACTGTCACTCTACCTCAGGCTCAGCCAGTCAACCCGCTCTCATCCAATCAGCTAGCCAATGGGGCGGGACCGAATGTCCATGGCTACCCATTGGTTGAACCATACGTCCATCACAGGCGCAGTCCAATCAATAGTTCCAATTACCCCAACGTCCAGGAGCAAGAGGCGGGAAATTCCAGTAGCGGTGGATGATTGGACAATAGGAGTGTCGATCATTCGCCCTCTTCCAATCGCCTGCCACCGTTTGAGTTTGAACGGTGTGCTCGCGCAGGAGTGGCGGTTGGAAGCGGCTGTTGGGGGTTGGGGTTTAAATCTCAGTCAGTGCGAGCGCCGCTGGTTAATAAACAAACTAACAGGAAAAGTTTTCACTCTGCTGGCAGAGTGTGTGTGTGGCAGCTCAGTCTGTACCGACCCGGCTCAGCGGGGGCTATGAGGGCTGCGCTCTGCTGCTGATAACATTATTAATTGTTTGTGGGAAGTTTTTTATTGACGCGAGGCGGAATGGCGGCTGCCGCGGTCGGGAGCAGCAGCATCACCAGCCGCATCAAGAATTTACTCCGCTCCCCGCCGGCCATCAACCTCCGGAGATCACGGACAGGGGCCAGGGCTGGCAGTGAGCGGGTAAGGACCTGGCAGGACCCGGGGGGGGGGGGGGGAGGGGAGGGGGTGTCGAAGCGGGGGGAGGTGGGGGGGAGAGGGGAGGGGTTGGGGGGAGAGGGGTGGGATGGGGGGGGGGGAGAGGGGTGGGATGGGGGGGGGGGGAGAGGGGTGGGATGGGGGGGGGGGAGAGGGGTGGGATGGGGGGGGGGGAGAGGGGTGGGATGGGGGGGGGGGGAGAGGGGTGGGATGGGGGGGGGGGGAGAGGGGTGGGATGGGGGGGGGGGAGAGGGGTGGGATGGGGGGAGGGGAGGGGTGGGATGGGGGGAGGGGAGGGGATGGGGGGAGAGGGGTTGGGGGGAGAGGGGTGGGATGGGGGGAGGGGAGGGGTTGGGGGGAGAGGGGTGGGATGGGGGGAGGGGAGGGGTTGGGGGGAGAGGGGTGGGATGGGGGGAGGGGAGGGGTTGGGGGGAGAGGGGTGGGATGGGGGGAGGGGAGGGGTTGGGGGGAGAGGGGTGGGATGGGGGGAGGGGAGGGGTTGGGGGGAGAGGGGTGGGATGGGGGGAGGGGAGGGGTTGGGGGGAGAGGGGTGGGATGGGGGGAGGGGAGGGGTTGGGGGGAGAGGGGTGGGATGGGGGGAGGGGAGGGGTTGGGGGGAGAGGGGTGGGATGGGGGGAGGGGAGGGGTTGGGGGGAGAGGGGTGGGATGGGGGGGAGGGGAGGGGTTGGGGGGAGAGGGGTGGGATGGGGGGAGGGGAGGGGTTGGGGGGAGAGGGGTGGGATGGGGGGAGGGGAGGGGTTGGGGGGAGAGGGGTGGGATGGGGGGAGGGGAGGGGTTGGGGGGAGAGGGGTGGGATGGGGGGAGGGGAGGGGTTGGGGGGAGAGGGGTGGGATGGGGGGAGGGGAGGGGTTGGGGGGAGAGGGGTGGGATGGGGGGAGGGGAGAGGGGTGGGATGGGGGGAGGGGAGGGGTTGGGGGGAGAGGGGTGGGATGGGGGGAGGGGAGAGGGGTGGGATGGGGGGAGGGGAGGGGTTGGGGGGAGAGGGGTGGGATGGGGGGAGGGGAGAGGGGTGGGATGGGGGGAGGGGAGAGGGTGGGATGGGGGGAGGGGAGGGGTTGGGGGGAGAGGGGTGGGATGGGGGGAGGGGAGGGGTTGGGGGGAGAGGGGTGGGATGGGGGGAGGGGAGGGGTTGGGGGGAGGGGAGGGGTTGGGGGGAGGGGAGGGGTTGGGGGGAGAGGGGTGGGATGGGGGGAGGGGAGGGGTTGGGGGGAGGGGTGGGATGGGGGGGAGGGGAGGGGTTGGGGGGGAGGGGTGGGATGGGGGGAGGGGAGGGGTTGGGGGGAGGGGTGGGATGGGGGAGGGGAGGGGTTGGGGGGAGGGGTGGGATGGGGGGAGGGGAGGGGTTGGGGGGAGGGGTGGGATGGGGGGCGGGGAGGGGTTGGGGGGAGGGGAGGGGTTGGGGGGAGAGGGGTGGGATGGGGGGAGGGGAGGGGTTGGGGGGAGAGGGGAGGGATGGGGGGAGGGGTGGGATGGGGGGAGGGGAGGGGTTGGGGGGAGAGGGGAGGGATGGGGGGAGGGGTGGGATGGGGGGAGGGGAGGGGTTGGGGGGAGAGGGGTGGGATGGGGGGAGGGGAGGGGTTGGGGGGAGGGGAGGGGTTGGGGGGAGAGGGGTGGGATGGGGGGAGGGGAGGGGTTGGGGGGAGAGGGGTGGGATGGGGGGAGGGGAGGGGTTGGGGGGAGAGGGGTGGGATGGGGGGAGGGGAGGGGTTGGGGGGGGGGAGAGGGGTGGGATGGGGGGAGGGGAGGGGTTGGGGGGAGAGGGGTGGGATGGGGGGAGGGGAGGGGTTGGGGGGAGAGGGGTGGGATGGGGGGAGGGGAGGGGTTGGGGGGAGAGGGGTGGGATGGGGGGAGGGGAGGGGTTGGGGGGAGAGGGGTGGGATGGGGGGAGGGGAGGGGTTGGGGGGAGAGGGGTGGGATGGGGGGAGGGGAGGGGTTGGGGGGAGAGGGGTGGGATGGGGGAGGGGAGGGGTTGGGGGGAGAGGGGTGGGATGGGGGGAGGGGAGGGGTTGGGGGGAGAGGGGTGGGATGGGGGGAGGGGTGAGGGGAGGGGGGAGAGGGGTGGGATGGGGGGAGGGGAGGGGGGAGAGGGGTGGGATGGGGGGAGGGGTGAGGGGAGGGGGGAGAGGGGTGGGATGGGGGGAGGGGTGAGGGGAGGGGGGAGAGGGGTGGGATGGGGTGAGGGGAGGGGGGAGAGGGGTGGGATGGGGGGAGGGGGGAGAGGGGTGGGATGGGGGAGGGGTGAGGGGAGGGGGGAGCGGGGTGGGATGGGGGGAGGGGTGAGGGGAGGGGGGAGCGGGTGAGGTGAGGGGGGGAGGGGTGAGAGGGGGGAGTGGGGGTGAGGGGGGTGAGGGGGGAGCGGGTGGGGGGAGGTGAGGGGGGAGCGGGTGGGGGGGAGCGGGTGAGGGGAGGGGTGAGGGGGGAGCGGGTGGGGGGAGGGGTGAGGGGGGAGCGGGTGAGGGGGGAGCGGGTGGGGGGAGGGGTGAGGGGGGAGCGGGTGAGGGGAGGGGTAAGGGGGGAGGGGGAGCGGGAGGGGGGTGAGGGTGAGGGGGGGCGGGTGAGGGGGGAGCGGGGGCGGGTGCCAGCGTCGGGGCTGGGGTGAGGGCGATGCGAGGGGGTGAAGGTGGGGCGAGGGGGCCGCACCGGGGGCAGGGTTGGGGGGGGCGAGGGGGCAGCGTCGGGGGCAGGGTTGGGGGGGCGAGGGGGCAGGGTTGGGGGGGCGAGGGGGCAGCGTCGGGGGCAGGGTTGGGGGGGCGAGGGGGCAGGGTTGGGGGGGCGAGGGGGCAGCGTCGGGGGCAGGGTTGGGGGGCGAGGGGGCAGCGTCGGGGGCAGGTTGGGGGGGGCGAGGGGGCAGCGTCGGGGGCAGGTTGGGGGGGGCGAGGGGGCAGCGTCGGGGGCAGGGTTGGGGGGGCGAGGGGGCAGCGTCGGGGGCAGGGTTGGGGGGGCGAGGGGGCAGCGTCGGGGGCAGGGTTGGGGGGGCAGCGTCGGGGCATCAGGTGGGTCGGGATGGGTGGCATGCCAGTATTGGAAAGGGAAATATTAGGGGAAGGGGACATGTCAAGGAGAACAGAAGGGGGGAAGGGGGAACGTCGTGAGCAGGGAGGCGAACATCTGGGTGGATGGGAATCTCCACAGGAGGTAAGGAGAGGGGAGGGTTAAGGGGATTGTTGGGATCGAAGGAGAACTTTGGTGAAAAGAACAGCAGGGGGAGGAGTGGGGGTGTGTATTGGGGAGGGGGTCTGAGTTTGTTATGTGCTGGGTTATCATTGGGGTGGCAGTGCCCAACTGGCCAAAAGGATGTTGGGTAAAGGTTTAAAGGCCAAGGATGAAAGGTCTGAGGGGTGGACAGCAGTAAATTTTCCCCAGTGTAAGTCCTAGGATTAACAATCATTCATGACTCCAGATTCACAAGCAAAAGGGGGGAATGAAGGAACTTTAATGTTGTTTTTAAAAAGTCACTTTTTATTTATTATTGTCACAAGTAACGTTATACAGTGAAAAGTATTGCTTTTTGCATACTATACGACAAAGCTTGCGTTCGTAGAGTATGTAGAGGAGAAGGAAAGGAGAGGGTGCAGAATATAGTGTTAGTCATACCTAGGGTATATAGCCAAATTGAAAAGATCTGACACCATCTTGGGTTTTAGAAGTTAGAGTCATAGAGGTTTACAGCACGGAAACAGGCCCTTCAGCCCAACTTGTCCATGCTGCCCTTTTTTTTAAAATCCCAATTTTTCGCATTTGACTCATATCCCTCTGTATCTGTCGAACCTATGTAACCGTCTAAATGCTTTTTAAAAGACAAAATTGTACCTGCCTCTACTACTATCTCTGGCAGCTTGTTCCAGACACTCACCTTCGTCTGTGTGGAAAAAATTTCTCCTCTGGACACTTTTGTATCTCATCCCTCTCACCTTAAACCTATGCTCTCTAGCTTTAAACTCACCTATCTTTGGGAAAAGATATTGACTATCTAGCTGATGTATGCCCCTCGTTATTATAGACCTCTAAGATCACCTTCAGCCTTCTACACTCCAGACAAAAAAGTTCTCATAGAACTCTACAGTGCAGAAAGAGGCCCTTCGGCCCATCAAGTCTGCATCGAACACAATCCCACCCAGGCCCTACCCCATATCCCTACATATTATACCCACTAATCCCCCTAGCCTACGCATCCCTGGACACTAAGGGGCAATTTTAGCATGGCCAATCAACCTCACCCGCACATCTTTGGACTGTGGGAGGAAACCCACGCAGACACGAGGAGAACGTGCAAACTCCACACAGACAGTGACCCGAGCTGGGAATCGAACCCGGGATCCTGGAGCTGTGAAGCAACAGTGCTAACTACCGTGCTGGATAGATAGTTCCATTTATCCAGCCTCTCCTTATAACCCAAACCATCAAGTCCTGGTAGCAGCCTAGTAAATCTTTTCTGCACTCTTCCTGGTTTAATAATATCCTTTCTATAATAGGGTGACCAGAACTGTACACTAGTAAGACCATTCTTGGAATACAATGTCTTGTACAACCTAAACAATACATTTCTACTCCTGTAATCCGTGTTCTGACTGATGAAACAAGCATGCTGAATGCCTTCTTCACTACTCTGTCCACCTGTGACTCCACTTTCAAGAAGCTATGAACATGAACCCCTAGATTTCTTTGTTCTGTAATTCTCCCCATCACCCTAATGAGTAAGTCCTGCCCTGGTTCAGTCTACCAAAATGCATCACCTTGCATTTGTCTAAATTAAACTCCATCTGCCATTCGTCAGCCCAATGGATCAAGATCCCATTACAGTAGGAGCTAACTTCACTGTTCACTACACCATCTATCTTGGTATCATCTGCAAACTTATTAACCATGCCTCCTATATTCTCATCCAAATCATTAATATAAATAACAAATAACAGTGGAGTCAGCACTGATCCCTGAAATACGCCTCTGGTCCCAGGCCACCAGTTTGAAAAACAGCTCTCTGCGACTACCCCCTGACTTCTGACAAGAAGCCAATCTTGTATCCATTTTGATTCCTCACTCTGGATCCTGTGAGATTTAACCTTATGCAACAACCTACTACGCGGCATGTTGTCAAAGGCCTTGCTAAAGTCAATGTAGACAACATCAGCTGCAGTGTTGGCAGTGATTTGAGTACAAGTCATTCATTGTATGTGAAGCACTTTTGGGATGTTTTCGCATATAAAAGGTTTGCAGTCATAGTGATATACGGCATAGAAACAGGCCCAGCTCATTCGTGCCAACTGAGTTTGCCAAACTGAACTAGGCTGATTTGCCCCAAATCCCTATAAATCTTTCCCATTCATGTATCTGTCCAAATGTATTTTTAATGTTGTAATTGTACTGCCCTCAACCATCATTCTGGCAGCTCATTTAATATATGCACCATAATTACCCCTCAGGTCCCTTTTAAATCTTACCCCTCACCTTAAATGTATGCCCTCTGGAGTTTTGGAGTTCCCTACCTACCTGGGGAAAAGACCTTGCTGTTCACCTGATCTATGCCTTTCATGATTTTATAAATCTCAGCCCTCATCCTCCTATGCTGCAGGGAAAAAGTCCCAGTTCTTTCCTTATAATTCAAACCTTCCAGTCTCCAGTAACATCCTTCTAAATAAATAAATTCTTGAAGGATGGCATGATGGCACAGTGGTTAGCACTGCTGCCTCACAGTGTCAGGGACCCAGGTTAGATTCCTGGCTTGGGTTACTGTCTATGTGGAGTCTGCATGTTCTCCGCATGTCTGCTTAGGTTTCCTCCCACAGTCTGAAAGATGTGCTGGTTAAGTACATTGGCCATGCTAAATTCTCCCTCTGTGTACCTGAACAGATGCCAGAGTGTGCCAACTAGGGGATTTTCACAGTAACTTCATTTCAGTGTTAATGTAAGCCCACTTATGACACTAATTAACAAACTTAAACTGGAAAGGGTGCAAAAAAAACTTAATAACATCCTTCCTATAGCAGTGACAACAATTGTACACAGTACTCAAAATGTGGCCTCATCAGTTGTACAGTTGTAACATGACGTCCCAACTCAGTGGTCTGACGATGAGAGCAAGTGTGCCAAATGCCTTCTTCACCACCATGTCTATCTGTATCGCCACTCAAGAAACTATGTACCTGCACCCCCCCCCTAGGTCTAGTTGAAGAAGTTTCAGCAGAATGTGCCATGCTGATCATTAGGGCATGCATCTTTGCCAAATAATGTTGGCTAAAGAGTTCTTTCCAGTCCCAGAGAGGAATTTGGATACATTTTATTTTCAGAAGTGATGAAACAAAAATTGAGAAATAATTTAACCTTTTCTGTTCAACTGATCAAAGATTTTGTTTATCAATCATCACAACTGGCAGAGAGTTCATACCAAAAGTGTTAATCTGATCACAGGTTTGACTGAATCTTTTGTGTAGTTTCTAGCTTTTTTTTAAACTCCCTGCAGTATTTTTTTGACTTCCCCTCTTCTGAAAATCTTTGATTGCAGGAGAAAGTTTCCATCCAGTATTTACGTTTCAAATTATGGGAACCACTGGCATGCTTAACGTAGATAGGATGTTCGTGTATAAGTAGCAGTACTAAGTTTGATTATTGTTTCCGAATTGGGGGTAACCCCTTCATATATACTGATTTGTCTAATTTGTTCCTGGGAATTAAACATTCTCTGTCACTTCTGCCAACTTTATTGTTAATGAGCCAGATTTTTTTATTGAGAGGAAAATAACCTGAATCCTTTGCACTGGCTGAAAGAGTGGCGGAATCTCATTGAACCAGATTTTCAAATCTGATTGTTTTTTGGGGGGGAAGAAAATCACAAGGCAGTCATGTGAGAGTTAGGGAGTCTGCCTTTTGAAGATCTGGCATAGGTACAATGTGATGAGCCAAATGGCTTATTTTTCTTAAATGTTTTTAGTTCCTTCTGTTTAGTTCATGTAGGAAATTTGTACACTAAAGTAATTGTTCAACTACGTACTAAAATCTTGCATTGATTGAGGGTTGGTAAGGAACAGGAAACAAAGAAGAAGAATTAAACAGGATATCTTCAAGTTGGTTGGCTGCAGCTAATGAAATGCCATAAGGATCAGTGCTGGGGCCTTAGCTATTTACAATCTATATAAGTAACTTGGGCGAGAGACGGTAATGTTTGCTGACAGTACAAAGCTAAATGGGAACTCAAACTTTATTGCAAGGGAAATTGGAGTACAAGAATAAATAAACCTTGCTACAATAGTATAGGGCTGTAAAACCACACCTGGAGTACTGTGTGCTGCTTTAGTCTCCATATTAAAGGAAGGATATACTTGCATTGGAGGCAGAACACAAAAGAGTTCACTAGATTTTGTCCCTGTGGTGAGGATGGTTTGTGCGATGAGGATTGACCTATGATGCAAGGCTGAGTAAATTGGGCCTATTTTCTCAGGAATTTAGAGGAATGTGAGATGATCTCATTGAATCTTGCAAGGCCCTGAAGTGGTTTGACAGGTTAAACGAAAGGAGGTTTTCTCCCTTTGCTGAGGAATCTCTGGATAAGGGGCCAATCGTTTAGGACGAAGTAAGCAAAATTTCTTCAAAGAAATATGAATCTTTGAATTCCCCACCCCAGAAGTTTGTGGATGTTCTATCATTAAATATATTTAAGCCCAAATTGGACATTTTTTTTTGTTTCTCAGGAAATTGAGCAATATGGAGAGTGGGCAGGAAAGTGAAGTTGACGGCCATAATTGAATTGAATGATGGAGCAGGCTTGAACGGCCGTTGGATCTACTCCTATTTCTTAGCTTTGGCTTATGGTCTGTGTCGAATTTGCACGTTCTCCCTATGTCTGCGTGGATTTCCTTTGCATGCTCCGGTTCCCTCCCACACTCCACACAGTTAGGTTGATTGGTCATGATAAATTGCCCCTTAATGTCAGGGGGATCAGGAGGGTAAATACGTGGGGTAGGACAGTAGCTGGTTGCGATTATTTTCGGCACAGGCTCAGTGGGCCAAATGGCCTTCTGCACTGTAGTTTCTGTGATGTATCCTTTTTGAGATGTGGTGCCCAGAACTGCTGACAGTACAAGAGGTGTGATCTGAACAATGTATAGCAACAGATTAAATTCTATGTCTTTGTATTTTGGACCTTTGAATTATGGCCAGCATTTTGTTTGTCTTTTTGATTAATTTCTGTACCAATACTTGAGGTTTTAATGATCTCTGTACCTGAATTATTGAGTCTCTGTTTTAGCTTTGCTCCATTGCGTCCAAAGTTGAAATTAGTTTGCCACAATTGTGCTCATTCACTTATTCTATCATCTTCACTGTTTATACTGTCACAGTACCACCTGCAAATTAGAGAAGTGGCTTTGTATCCAGTTATCTAGATTATTATATGTAAGGTGAATATTTGATCCCCAAACAAGACCCTTTAGGGACACCTCTAGTCACCTCTTTGCCAACTTATCTGCCTGTTGTCCCTGTTTCCTGCTGCTCAGCTAATTTCTTAACCAGGTCAATAGTTTGCCTTGAATTCCATGAACTTCAGCTTTATCTTACTGAGAGACTTCCTCATAAACCTTCTGGCAATCCATATAATAACCATATACATTCCCTTATCTACCACTTCAGTCACCTCTTCAAAAAATTTATTCAGGCACATCGGGCATGACCTGCCTTTTACAAATCCATGCTTTCTTAAAAAAAAAATTATTTCATGAGATCTGGATGCACTGTCAAAGTCAGCATTGTTACCCATCACTAATTGTCCTGAGAAAGTGGTGAGCTGTCACCTTGAACCATTAGTCCATCGGTGCAGGGACACCAACAATGCTGTCAAGGAATTCCAGAATTATGACCCAGTGACAGTGAGCAAACAGCAATGTTGGACAGGCTTTGTGGAGTTAGGAGGTGAGTTATAATAATGCATTATTAGACTGTTCACATTTTGCTTATTCTTTTGTACTGAAGTTGACATGGCATGTCTCCTTGTTGGTTAGAATCATACAGTGAAGAAGAGGTCCTTCGCCCATTGACTCTGCACTGACACGTTAGAAACACCTGAACTCCCACCTAACCTCATCTGCTAGCACTTGGCCAGTAGTCCTGAATGTTATGACATGTCAGTACTTTTTAAAGGATGTGAGACAACCTGCCTCTACCAACCTCCCAGGCAGTGTATTCCAGACTGTCACTACCCTCTGCATAAAAAGTTTTTTTTCCTCACATCCCCCCTCCAAACCACCTGCCCCTCGTCTTGAACGTTGTCATGTCCCCCCCATTACTGACCACGTAACCAAGGGAACAGCTGCTTCTTATTCACTCTGTCCGCATCTCTCATAATCTTTACGCCTCAATCAGGTACCACCCCCCCCGCCCCCCTCTAAAGGAAACAACTTGAGTGTAACCTAGAACATAGAACATTACAGCGCGGAACAGGCCCTTCGGCCCACAATGTTGCGCCGACCAGTCCTATTTTTTAAAAAAAAACACTGACCCACTAATCTAAACCAATCCCTTTTCGTCCATAAACCTATCCACCAATCTCTTAAATGCCCCCAAACTAGGCGCATTTACAACTGCAGCAGGCAGGGCATTCCAGTCCCTCACCACCCTCTGGGTAAAGAACCTGCCCCTGACATCCGTCCTATAACTACCCCCCCTTAATTTAAAGCCATGGCCCCTCGTGCTAGCTTTCTCCATCCGAGGAAACAGGCTATCACCATCCACCCTATCTAAACCTCTAATCATCTTATATGTTTCTATAAGATCCCCTCTTAGCCGCCTTCTTTCCAGTGAAAACAACCCCAAATCCCTCAGTCTCTCCTCATAGGACCTCCCCTGCATACCAGGCAACATCCTGGTAAACCTCCTCTGCACCCTCTCCAAAGCCTCCACATCCTTCCTGTAATGTGGGGACCAGAACTGCACACAGTACTCCAAGTGCGGCCGCACCAGAGTTGTGTACAGTTGCAACATGACGCTGCGACTCCTAAATTCAATCCCCCTACCAATAAACGCCAAGACACCGTACGCCTTCTTAACAACCTTATCTACTTGATTCCCAACTTTCAGGGATCTATGTACACATACACCTAGATCCCTCTGCTCCTCCACTCTATTCAAAGTCCTCCCGTTAGCCCTATACTCAACACATCTGTTATTCCTACCGAAATGGATTACCTCACACTTCTCCGCATTAAACTCCATCCGCCACCTCGCGGCCCAGCTCTGCAACCTGTCCAAGTCACCCTGCAAACTTCGACACCCTTCCTCACAATCTACCACACCTCCG
The DNA here is from genome assembly GCF_965287045.1 of Carcharhinus amblyrhynchos. Taxonomy (NCBI): domain Eukaryota; kingdom Metazoa; phylum Chordata; class Chondrichthyes; order Carcharhiniformes; family Carcharhinidae; genus Carcharhinus; species Carcharhinus amblyrhynchos. The sequence continues at coordinate 3,178,217 of NW_027649785.1, read as the reverse complement.
ACTTTGGTGTCATCAGCAAACTTACTAATCCACCCAACTATACCCTCATCCAGATCATTAATAAAGATTACAAACAGCAGTGGCCCCAAAACAGATCCCTGAGGCACACCACTTGTAACCGAACTCCATGATGAATAATTACCATCAACCACCACCCTCTGTCTCCTATCTGCTAACCAATTCCTGATCCAAGTACCTAAATTACCACCAATCCCATACATCTGCATTTTCTGCAGAAGCATACCATGGTGAACCTTATCAAACGCCTTACTAAAATCCATATATACCACGTCTACTGCCTTACCCCTATCCACCTCTTTGGTCACCTTCTCAAAGAACTCAATAAGGTTAGTAAGGCACGACCTTCCCGCTACAAAACCATGCTGACTATCTCTAATCAATTCATTACTCTCCAAATAACTATAAATCCTATCCCTAATAATTCTTTCTAAAACCTTGCCCACTACAGAAGTAAGACTCACTGGTCTATAATTCCCAGGGAAGTCTCTGTTCCCCTTCTTAAACAATGGGACAACATTCGCTGTCCTCCAATCTTCCGGTACTATACCAGAGACCAACGACGACCTGAAGATCAGAGCCAGTGGCTCTGCAATCACCTCTCTTGCCTCCCATAGAATCCTAGGGTAAATCCCGTCTGGACCAGGGGACTTATCTATTTTCAACCCTTCTAGAATATCCAACACATCCTCTGTATCAACTGCAATACTTTCTATTTTACACCCCTTCACCCCAGTGACCTCCTCAGCTACATTCATATCGTCCTGCGTGAACACCGAAGAGAAATAATGGTTCAATGCCTCTCCAATCTCTTCCGGTTCCACACACAACTTCCCCCTACTGTCTGTAACTGGCCCTAATCTTGCCCTAACCAACCTTCTGTTCTTGACATACCTGTAGAACGCCTTAGGATTCTCCTTAATCCTATCAGCCAAAGTCATCTCATGCCCTCTTCTAGCCCTTCTTAACTCCCTCTTCAACTCCCTCCTAGCCAATCTAAAGCTTTCTACTGCACTACCCGAGCCCTCAAGCCTCATGCGAACATAAGCCTCCTTCTTCTTCCTAACCAACAAATCAACTTTTTTTGTGCACCACGGTTCCCTAGCCCTACCAATTCCTCCTTGCCTGACAGGGACATACCTATCACAGACCCGCAGTAGCTGCTCCTTGAAAAAACTCCACATTTCAGACGTTCCTAGTCCCTGTAATCTCCTAGTCCAACCAATGCTTCCTAATTCTCTCCTAATGGCCTCATAATTACCCTTCCCCCAGCTAAAACTACTGACCCGAGGTTCATGCCTATCCCTTTCCATCACTAAGGTGAACGTAACCGAATTGTGGTCACTATCACCAAAAAGCACACCAACTTCCAAGTCTAGCACCTGGTCTGGCTCATTTCCCAGCACCAAGTCCAATATAGCCTCACCTCTAGTTGGCCTATCTACATACTGAGTCAAAAAACCTTCCTGCACACTTTGAACAAAAACTGACCCCTCTAACGAGCTAGAGCTATAGCAATTCCAATCAATGTTAGTAAAGTTAAAGTCCCCCATAACAATTACCCTATTACTTTCACTCCTAACCAGGATCGTCTCTGCAATCCTTTCCTCAACCTCTCTAGAACTTTTAGGAGGTCTATAAAAGACTCCCAACAGGGTGACCTCTCCTCTCCTATTTCTAATTTCTGCCCATACTACCTCAACAGACAAGTCCTCATTAAACTTCCTCTCTGAGACTGTGATATAGTCCTTGACCAATAATGCTACTCCACCCCCCCTCTACCTCCTTCTCTACTCCGACTAAAGCACTTGTACCCCGGCACCTGCAACATCCATTCCTGACCCTGCTCTATCCACGTCTCTGAAATGGCCACAACATCAAAGTCCCAGGTACTGGTCCACGCTGCAAGTTCATCCACTTTATTGCGAATACTCCTCGCGTTAAAGTATATACATTTCAAACCTCGCTCCGCCCCACCCCCACAATGCCGTGCAATGCCGTCCCCTTCTATGCCCCCCTGACTTTCACCCCCTCTACCCAGGATCCCACCCCCCCTCTGAATCAGTTTAAACCACTCCGCATAGCCTTCACAAATTTACCCCCCAGGATATTTGTTCCCCTCTGGTTCAGATGTATACCATCACTCTTATAGAGATCCCACCTTCCCCAGAATGAGCCCCAATTGCTCAAGTAATTAAACCCCTCCCTCCTGCACCATCCCCTCAGCCACAAGTTTAAACTTTCCCTCTCCCTATTCCTCTCTAAACTATCCCGTGGCACAGGCAAGAGTCCAGAGATAACCACTCTGTTTGACTTGGCCTTTAGTTTCCATCCCAACTCCATGAAACTCTGCTTAATATCCCCTTCCCTTAGCCTCCCTATGTCATGTGTCCCCACATGAATTATAACTTGGGGTTGATCACCCTCTCCCCTAAGAGTCTTGAAGATCCTCTCTGACACATCCCGGACCCCAGCCCCTGGTAGGCAACACACCAGCCCTGAGTCCCTACCCTTACTACCAACTCTCCGATCCGTCCCCTTAACTGTAGAGTCCCCAATCACGAGGCCCAATCTCTTGCATCCCCTAGACACCTGAGCTTTTACAATAGGCTCACCCCCAGAGTCCTGCTCCCTTTGGCTATCCCCAGTTGATGCTTCCTCAACTGTAGCCTCCAGGACCGAAAACCTATTTTGGAGGGGAACAGCCCCAGGGGATTCTCCTCCCACATGCTTCTTTCCCCTCCTCTTGACATTGACCCAAGACTGATTACTAGGAGTGACTATTTCCTTAAAACTCCTATCAATGTCTCTCTCTGCCTCACGAATTATGCGGAGCTCATCTAATTCCACCTCCAGCTCCTTAACACACTCCTCCAGAAGCTTCAATCTAAGACACTTCCTACAAGTAAAATCCCCTGAAACACAACTGGAGTCCCTCACCACATACATCCCACAGGAGATGCAGCACACTGCCCGAACTGCCATCCCTGAAACAGGTAACAGCAAAAAAGAGTAAAAAATATAAAAAAAAACTTCCCCACACTTATAATTTAGGTTAGAGGAGGTGGGAGGGTGGGATTCTCTACTAGTGTAGAGAATCGGGTATCCTCTCTGGACTAATTTATAACTGGACTAGAAAAAAACTACAAGTACCTTACTCGCACAAAAATCGCTGCCTCTCGACTCTGCTCCAACGGAACAATGAGGCCGATTCGCAGTGGTGAGTGCTTTTAAACCCGAAAAAACTACAAGTACCGGTCGACGCCCTAGTGACGACTTCCGGTTTCTAACTAATTTTTTAAAAAAAACCGCCGAAAAAACTCGCAACTGAAACTAGAATTAAACAGTTAAGCAAAATAAACAGAAAAAAAACGCACCTTTTTACTGCCTCCTTACTCGCACAAAAATCGCTGCCTCTCGACTCTGCTCCAACGGAACCTCTCTCCATTAGTTAAATGCTCCATCCCAGCCAGCATCCTGGTGAATCTCCCCTGCACCCCACTCTCTAGTGCGATCACATTCTTCCTATAATGTGGCGACCAGAACTGCATTTAGCATTCTAGCTGTGGCCTCACCAAAGTTCTATACAACTCCAACAGGACTTCCCTGCTTTTGTAATCTATGCTTCGATTGATAAAAGCAAGTGCCCCACGTGCTTTTCTTCACCACCCTATTAACGTTGCTTTGCTGAGCGCCTTCAGTCTGTGCGCAGTCAGGACCCTCATCTTTCCGTTGTTTGCCATTTTAACATAAATCCTGCTCCCATACCCACATGTGTGTCCTTGGCCTGCTGCAGTGTTCCAGTGAAGCTCAACGCAAGCTGGAGGAGCAGCGTCTCATCTTTCGGCTAGAAGCATTACAGCCTTCCAGTCTCAACATTGAACTCAACAACTTCAGATGATTAGCTCTATCCCACTTCAATTTCTTAACTTTTTATTTTTCTATTGTCTGTTTTTATTTTTCTTTCCCCCACTCTTCCCCCTATTTTATCCCCCTTTTTCTTCCTCTTTACTTCTCCTTCCCCCCTTTTCTTAACTTTACCTTTCTCCTATCCCTTCACCCCCACAATGTCTTCATCTCATCTGTCACAGTTTATCCTCTGATTTCAGCTTCTCTGCCACTTGGCCTTTTGCACCTTGTTTTTCTCTCTATGAATTGCCACCTTTCCCCTTGTTTCTGTGGCTATGATTCATGTTTCATTCCCTCACCCTACAGTATAAATATCTCCTACTTTCTATGCCTTTTAGCTTTGACAAAGGGTCATCTGGACTCAATGTCAGCTCTTTTTCTCCTTAGATGCTGCCAGACTTGCGTTTTCTCTTTTGGTTTCATCATTCCTTTATTCATTAATGTGGTAGAATAATTTTTGAGTGTGAGATTCCTCACCCAAAAAAAACTCTCTTCATTTTGTTGGAAGTCATGATCTTGTATAACAACTTTGGATTGCCTTAGCTTAAGAGCTGTAAGTAAAACTTGGCAGTGTTAGTGGAAGATCTGAGCTCTGAGGCAAGGTCAGAAAAACTGATATGAAATTTAAATGCTTTGGGTTGGATCCAAATTTGTGTTACTGTTGAAGAATTTACCCCAGAAATTGTTCCTCGATTTTATTATCCATGTAAAAAAAATCTCGAGTGATTTTGCAGTTTCTAGTTTGATCTTCCTCTATTAAGAGCTTTGAGACTGTTGCCTGATGCAACATTAAAAGACTTGCCCCACTTTGATAGAAAATTGATTGGATTTAGTGAGGAACAGTCCCTTGAACCTTCTGATCTCTGGTACTTTATCCAAATGATCATTGCTCATGTGATGCTAACTTGTACACGTGCTGAGTGATTGAAGAGGGCATCGTAAACTAAAGTAATCCTATTTTCATCTGTTTGTATACATACTTTTGTTTGTGGAATAATGGAGTAACCCAGATTGAACCTAACTTCCTGTAGTCTGTCCACTGCACACCAGGAACTCTGTTTCTTGTAGTTCATTAGCACACTGCGCGAGGACACTTATTTGTGAACCCTTGGGGATATTAAAGTACTCCAGATTGATATGTGAACATAGATGGGATGTTTTACCAGCAGTTAGTTCATAGCCAACAGAAAAATTTTATGCTGTCTTCTGTGACTGGTCATGTAGTGGTGCCTCTTCTGCTTGTAGAGAACATCACTTGTGATGTTCACGCAATGTTTTTCCTTGTGGCTGGTTAATGACTGCAATTGCAATGGATTGAAGGTGATTTCCTGGCACTAGGACGGTGTAGTGCAGAGATACATTTTTGAAGGCAGGAATGATCAAGAGAACGTAAGCTTGTTGTTAGGATCTAGATAAATATATATTAATTATAATCTAGTCTTCTCCCCCTATGCACAAACTACGCTACACCATGCATTGGCAAAACTTGTCAAAGTTACTTCTACAGCCCATCCCTGTGACCTTTCGTAACTGCTATTCCTTTTCTTCTCAATGTCATGAAAATGCCATGACCATGAAGTTTCCTTCCACGATGCACATTATACTGATACGAACGTTTAATGCCAATCCTTTATTGGTGTTGGATTAATGTTTTGGGGATTTCCCATTTGACCATTGAGAGCATCATTGCCACACAAACTGCAATGGTTCAAGGAGAAGATTAATCACAACCTTCTAAGGGTAACTAGGAATGGGTAACAAATGTGGTTCTGCAAGTATCACCACGTCTGAGGAAAAAATGGGTGTAAAAATCACTGAGTGCAGTCATGGTTGCATAGGTAGTAGAGTACTTTGTTTACTGTATGGTCACAATAGAAAATAAGTACCAGTTAATCTGTTTGAGTAGTGGTTAAGGAAGGCATATTACCAAGGGTAATGGAGAAATTTGCTATTCAAATCCTGCAGCATGATTGTTTATGCATAGGAACAGAAGGCTGTTCAGCCCCTTGTGCTTTTTTTCAATTAAAAATCTTTGGGTATAACTGCTCTCTGGTTGAGGGGTTGCTATGAAGAATGCACCAATAAGTCCACTTGCAATCGGTGCAGTACAACTTGTTGTTCCTTTTGAAACTTGATATTTTTAAATCTGTCCTGATGCACATCAGATGAAAAATATTGACACATCTGTTTGTTTTTAGCAATAACTTGTGTAACACCCATATCCTAAGGTGCTTCAACTGGAGTGTTAGAGCAAAACTAAATACTGAAACATATTAGGGGAGATCATAAAGGTTTACCTGGTAACAGGCCCTTCGGCCCAACTTGTCCGTGCTGCCCTTTTTTAAACCCCTAAACTAATCCCAATTGTCCACATTTGACCATATCCCTCTAAACCCATTGTACCCATGTAACTGTCTAAACACTTTTTAAAAGACAAAAGTACCTGCCTCTACTACTACGTCTGGCAGCTTGTTCCAGACACTCAGCACTCTGTGTGGAAAAAATTGCCCCTCTGGATACTTTAGTACCTCTCCCCTCTCACCTTAAACCTATGCCGTCTAGTTTTAGACTCTCCTACCTTTGGGAAAACATATTGACTATGTTGCTGATCTGTGCCCCTCATTATTTTATAGATCTCTATAAGGTCATCCCTCAGCCTTCTATGCTCCAGAGGGAAAAAGTCCCAGTCTGTTCATGCTCTCCTTACAACGCAAAACCATTAAGTGCGTGTAGCATCCTAGTAAATCTTTTCTGTACTCTTTCCAGTTTAATATCCTTTCTATAATAGGGTGACCAGGACTGTACACGGTATTTCAAGTGTGTCTTTACCAATGTCTTGTACAACTTCAACAAGACATCTCAACTCCTGTTTTCAATGCTCTGACCGATGAAGTATGCTGAATGCCTTCTTCACCACTCTGTCCACTTGTGACTCAAGGAGCTATGAACATGTACCTAGATTTCTTTGTTTTCTAACTCTCTCCAACACCCTACCGTTAACTGAGTAAGTCCTGCCTTGGTTCAATCTACTAAAATGCATTACCTTGCATTTGTCTAAATTAAACTCCCATCTGCCATTCGTCAGCCCACTGGCCCAATTGATCAAGATCCTGTTGCAATTGGAGATAATTTCTTCACTGTCCACTGTGCCACCAATCTTGATATCATCTGCAAACGTACTAACCATACCTCCTATATTCTCATCCAAATCATTAATATAAATGACAAATAACAGTGGACCCAGCACTGATAACCTGAGGCTAACTGCTGGTCACAGGCCTCCAGTTTGAAAAACAACCCTCTACAATCAGCCTCTGGCTTCTGTCAAGAAGCCAGTTTTGTATCTATTTAGTGGGTTTGGAGATAGATAAAAGCCTGGTCAAAGACGTGGCTTTTAAGGAGAGTTTTAAAGGAAGAACAGGTGGAGGCACTGAAGTTTAGGAAGGCAGTTCCAGAGCTTATGGTATAGGCAATTAAAATCTGGGATCGTCAAGAGACTAGAATTTGATGGATGCAGATATCTTGGAGGAAAGTATGCGGGAGGCAATTACAGATATGGGGTAAGGCTAAGAAAGAATTTGGAAACTAAGATGTGAATTTTAAAATCAAGGTAGCACCCAGTCAAGCAACAGTGTTGATCACTGAGTGCAAATGATGGAGATGTTAATTAATGCAAGTAGGAACACAGAAAACAGAGCTTCAGATGACTTCAGGTTTACAGAGGATGGGATGTGGGCCACAAACAATGACGTTAGTTTTGCTGATGTTTAATGGAAGGACATTTCTGCTCATCTTGTAAATTATCAGCGCACTGATAATTTAGCAACAGTGTGTCCTTGATGTACGTATGAACGTTAACTGCGCTTTTGGATGCGGGGCTGTACGTAGAAACAGGGACACCAGTAACAGTACGGGAGAAGGCAAAGAAGCCACTGCATGTCATGTTCCGGCTACAATTAGATGAGAACACTAACTGGCTACAGTTAGATGAGAATAGAAAGGTGAATCAGTTCAACTGAGTTGGATGTCGTGATGGGTTTGGAGGAGGATATTGTGGTCAATTGTGTCAGGCACTGGATTCTGCAAGTGATACTTGTACTAATGATCTGTATATAAGCATATAGGATATCAGCTGCATCTAAAAGAGTGCACATTGCTTTCATTAATCCACTGCTGACTTGATAAAATCTTTCCTTGTTTAAAAAGTCAAGAAATGTGACTAAACATCCTGCTTCCAAACTGTCAATTAATGACAACCAACTACTCGAAGGCTCGAAGGGCTAGATGGCCTACTCCTGCTCCTATTTCTTATGTTCTTATGTTCTTATGTTCTTATGTTCTTATGTTCTTATGTTCTTATGTTCTTATGCCATTGCAGAGATTGCTGTTTAAGGTTTGCAGCACTTGTAACTGTTATTTTGTATGCCTGATTCCTTTTGAAAAATAACTGCAACTAAAATTGAACATTGCCTTAAGTCAAGACAGCAAGAGGCTAACTCCCAGTGCTGCCAATTCTTGCATGGTACGTTTAGAAAATTCATGATGGCAGCACATTCAGGCGTGTGTAATGAATTGGAATAGGACCAAATGTCTTGTTTATGGCTAACTGTGTTTGATGCTAAAGTACTGAAGCAACAGCAATGATTATTGTCAGAAAGGCAAGTCCTTTTGTCCAGGTAAATTTCTGGCCCATGTATGAAGGCAAACAAAAAAGGCATAAACACGAGTGCATCATAAAATCAAAATATTGTGAATGCTGAAACAGAAAAGAGTCAGTGTTCTCACAGTATCTCTGTAGAGGGAAACATAATGCATCAGAGATCAAACACAAGAATAGGTTTCAGTGGCTGGAGTCTTAACAAGTTGGCACCAGGAATCCAATGCTGGATTCCAAATGCCCATCATGGATGCTGCGGACCAGGTGCTATCTAAATTTCCCAGCCCACTGTGCTAAAATAAAAATCAGTGCTGCAGGATGGGAGAACCGCCCCAGAATATCTAGAAATAGATTTAAGCAGATATTTCCCAACATGTATGCATGGTTTTAAGCAACTTTGGACCTTATACTTAGAAATCATAGAAACCCCACAATACAGAAAGAGGCCATTCGGCCCATCGAGTCTGCACCGACCACAATTCCACCCAGGCCCTACCCCCATATCCTTACATATTTTAACCAATTATCCTTCTAACCTAAACATCTCAGGACACTAAGGGGCAATTCAAGCATGGTCAATTAACCTAACCTGCACATCTTTGGACTGTGGGAGGAAACCAGAGCACCCGAAGGAAATCCACACAGACATGAGGAGAATGTGCAAATTCCACACAGTGACCCAAGCTGGGAATCAAACCCAGGTCCCTGGAGCTGTGAAGCAGTAGTGCTAACCACTGTGCTACCATGCCTCCCTAAACACTACTGTATTGTTGCTTGTCAGCTGTTTTATCAAACTTCTGTACAATTTTGTAAGTCAAGAGGCTGGGCCTGGGTGGGATTGTGATCGGTGCAGACTCGATGGGCCGAATGGCCTCTTCCTGTATTGTAGGGTTTCTATGATTTCTAAGTATAAGGTCCAAAGTTGCTTAAAACCATGCATACATGTTGGGAAATATCTGCTTAAATCTATTTCTAGATATTCTGGGGCGGCTCTCCCATCCTGCAGCACTGATTTTTAATTTAGCACAGTGGGCTGGGAAATTTAGATAGCACCTGGTCCACAGCATCCATGATGGGCATTTGGAATCCAGCATTGGATTCCTGGTGCCATCAGCTCCATGCTGGAAATAGGCGCCAGAAAATTTATGTAAATACAAATGTAATTACTATTAGCGGGTCCAGGACTGAAATCTGAGCCTGCTCAGAAGGTTGGGCACTGGGAGGGCAGGGATTGCCCCTGGGCTTTGGCACCTTGGCAGTGCCAGTGTCCACCAGGCATGTAGCATTTACAAAGGGATGGGGGTGGGGGGATCCTGGTGCCACTCTGTGCTTTGGGATTGCGATCAGATGGAGGGAGGCCACCAGGGTATGGTCGTGGTAGGGAGGGGAGAGGGTGGTCAGGGTTGTTGATCAGGGCTCGGGAGTGGGGGAGTGTGTAGCGGTGATCGAGATAGGGGAGGGTCAGGCCTGACCAGGGCATATTTAGGGGCCAGTGATTGGGCTGTGGGCCCTGGAGGACCAGCGATACGTGGTTGTTGTACTGGCCAGCTCAATCGCTGGCCAAAACTCTCAGGTTTTCACAGTAACTTCAATGCAATGTTAACGTAACCTTACTTGTGACACTAATAAATAAACTAAACAATTGGGAGGCCGGCAGACAGGAACCATTGCGCATGCACCAACCTCAGCACTGACAGATTAGTGCATAGGCAGTGGCCGACTCAGCACTATGTTGCCGGCCTCTCCGTTGGGAATAGGACCCGCCTATTGATTTTTTTTTGTTTTTCATGATTTACACTAGTACGGGAGATTCTTCCCTGAACTCCCACTTGAAAAAAAACAGCATAATTTCCTCAAATTTTCACGCGAATTCGACATTTAGAATTTTTTTGGGGAGAATCAGCCTCTTTCTTTTTATAAAGTTTAAAAGCTAATCATTGGAAAGATCTGAGTGGACAGTGGAAGCAAAATCTAGATAGGTAATGAGCTGGGAAGAATATAAACATTTCTCAAATCACTCCATGTTCATGTGACTGTTTCCTCCTGGCAAAATTTCCATCTGTCTGTGGGGACTGAACTTCAGCATCTGGGTGCTGCCTGCCATTTTTTCTTTTGGGGTCCACAGAGTCTTCCTAACTTCATAAAAATCTGACCATTAGTCAAGGCTTAAATCAGGCTTATTAAACAATAATAGAGCTAGCTAACACAGTAATAGCAATATGGAGTTTAAAAGCTCATACAATTTTCTTGTTTTGTCTACATTCTGAGTTCTGTAATTTTTACTGTTAGTTGCCAAATGAAATAAATTTTAAAACCGATTTAAAATAAGTTTTAATTTAAATCAGTAAAAATAAAAACCATCCAATAAAACCAAAAACTTAAAAATCTGAAGATCTAGGATGCGTTGGCTGATAGGGTAATGGAAACAGCTCAATAACCAAAAGGGAATGGGATCTGCATTTAAAAAGGATAATGTTATGGGACAGTGACAAAAGAACGGAGTATCCCCAATTGGATAGCTCTTTCAGAGGCAAATGGTTTTATCCTGTGTTGTATGAGATAAGTCAGTCAAAATTCAAAGATAGAAATCTACTACTGTGTATTCCAAAATATTGCAGTTCCTCACATTTTCTGTGAATCACTGGTCTGGATAAGCATTGAGGAGTATTTTGCCGAGCCAAAAAATTTCTCCTTTCCCCTTCCTAACAGTGACCCACTTGCCTGCCTGCTGTGGTCCCGGTGTGACCACCTGCCTGTAATTCCTATCTATCACCACCTAGTTCTCCCTGACCAGATGAAGGTCCTCGAGCTGCAGCTCCAGTTCCCTAACATGGTCCCTTAGGAGCTGCAGCTCGTTGCACCCGGCGCAGATATGGACGTCCGGGAGGCTAGGAGACTCCAGGACCTCCCACATCTGATGCTGAGAACAACAAACTGGCCTCACACTCATAATTCCCTTTTTCTTCAAAGAACACAGAAAAACTAAGAATTAAACCTTCCTTGCCTCGCCCGTTTCTGCCTACACCCGTTGAGCCAAAGCCCTTTTGCTCTCACTCTGCTACCTGCTCACTCCACTGCCCGCTACTGACACTGCCTGCTGTATAGTGCAGCCTGCCTTTTAAACCTCCTGCGCTTTAAAAAAAAACCTTCCCAGGTCACGCCGTGGCCTACTTCTGCCTTTCTGTTAAAGTAACTTGTAAAAAAGAAAAACCCTGAAAAACTAAAAAAAAAGTCAATCGCTTACCTTCACACTGCAGCCACAAATCGATCCTCCTCTCAGCTTGCTCCGACAAGCAATGAGAATTTAACGTGAAGTTTTAAGTCTGTTTATTAGTGTCACAAGTAGGCTTACACTAAGACTGCAATGAAATTACTGTGAAAATTCCCACATTCATATGCTCTGGTGTCTGTAGAGGTAAACTAAGGGAGAATTTAGCATGGCCAATGCACCTAACCTGTGAGAAGAAATTTATTTTCTTGTGCGTTGTTAATTTTTGGCATTCTGTTCCTCTTGGGTAGTGGGGGCTGGGTCATTAATACAAGCCATGAAGCAGATTTTTGATCAATAATAGAGTTGAAGGTTGTAGTAGGAATGTGAAGCAAAAGACAATCAGAAAAGTCATGATCTTAATGATGCAGTAGGCTCAAGAGGCCAAATGGCACCCCTCGCTCCTGTTTCTTTATTAGAATTTCATAAAGCTGGAATGATGGGATTAGAAGTTAGTTACTTCCCTCCTGCCACCCTCTGTAAATTGCATTGTAACAGAGCAACCAGATTTTTAATGTTCAGTAGTTTTTTCTTTAGAAGATTTATTTTTGCATTGTTTGTGAAATGTTAGATGTTCAACTTGTCTAATTCTGATCTAGAATCTTTGCAGTTGTAAGCAGTGATCTCAATTTCTAGACCTGTAAACCATGCCCTCTCACCTTCTTGAGAAGGTGAGAGGGCATGGGATCCAAGGGCCTTTGGCCTTGTGGATCAAGAACTGGCTTGCCTGCAGAAGGCAGAGAGTGGTTGTGGATGGGTCTTTTTCTGAATGGAGGTCAGTCACCAGTGGAGTGCCCCAGGGATCTGTTCTAGGACCCTTGCTGTTTGTCATTTTCATAAATGACCTGGATGAGGAAGTGGAAGGATGGGTAAGTAAGTTCGCTGATGACACGAAGGTCAGTGGTGTTGTGGATGGTCTGGAAGGATGGCAAAAGTTGCAGCAGGACATAAATAGGATGCAGGACTGGGCGGAGAAGTGGCGGATGGACTTCAACGCGGATAAATGCGTAGTCGTCCATTTTGGCAGAACCAACGGGATGAACGAGTGCACTATCAAGGGCAGGAGTCTTGGTAGTGTTGAGGAGCAGAAGGATCTTGGGGTCCGGGTCCACAGGACTCTTAAATCGGCCTCGCAGGTGGAAGAGGTTGTCAAGAAGGCGTATGGTGTACTGGCCTTCATAAATCGAGGGATTGAGTTTAGGAGTCAGGAGGTAATGCTGCAACTTTATAAGACCCTTGTCAGGCCTCATTTGGAGTACTGTGCGCAGTTCTGGTCGCCTCACTATAGGAAAGACGTAGAAGCTATTGAAAGGGTACAGAGGAGATTTACAAGGATGTTTCCTGGACTGGGAGGCATGACTTATGAAGTTAGGTTGAGGGAACTGGGTCTCTTTTCCCTGGAGAGACGTAGGTTGAGAGGTGACCTGATAGAGGTTTATAAAATGTTGAGAGGAATAGATAGGGTGGATTCTCAGAGGCTATTTCCCCGGGTACGAGAGGACACAGGTTTAAGGTGCGGGGAGGCAAGTACAGAAGTGATGTTGGGGTAAGTTTTTCACTCAGAGGGTGGTGAGTGAATGGAATCGGCTGCCGTCAGTGGTGGTGGAGGCGAACTCGCTGGGGTCTTTTAAAAGACTTCTGGATGAGTATATGGGGTTTTATGGGATTGGGGGTTATAGATAGGTGTTGATGTGATCGGTGCAACTCGTGGGCCGAAGGGCCTGTTTGTGCTGTAGTGTTCTATGTTCTAAACCAATAGTTTTGATTTTGTGTGCATTCTTGGAGTTTGGATGAAGAAGGGCTGGTAGAGAAAAAAACTTCTGGTCGTGAATGAATTGCAGTTCAATTCAATTATCCTTAGTATAACTTTTTGGGCTTTGAATAACCATTACCTGATTCCTTGGGTGCCATTTAATTGTTTCTCTTTTCAGATTACTCTGGACAAAGTCATTGGAATTACAGCTTCCAGCAGCAGTAGTTTAGCCTGTGATTTAACCACAGGACTAGTGGCATATCCAGCAGGGTAAGTGACATTAAGCAACCCCAGATATTGTAGGATTCATATCTAAGAAACAATTAATGTAGGCTTTTGGATTTAATTGGACCCATTTTATAACTCTGTCCTTTTAATTTTATTTTCTACATTTGTTATTTCTATTGCTGGAATATAAAAGCAACTTTGTCAGCATTAATGGTACAATTTATATTAGATAGCTGAAGCTATCTTTAGGAAATGCAATTGGATACAATTTTAAGAACGTAACATAAGAAATAGGAGCAGGCCATCTAGCCCTTCGAGCCTGCCCCGCCATTCAATAAGATCATGGCTGATTGAAGTGGCTCAGTTCCACTTTCCCGCTTTCTCCCCATAATCCTTAATCCCCTTGCCTACCAAAAACCTATCTACCCGCGTCTTAAATATATTTAGCGAGGTAGCCTCCACCACTTCAACGGGCAGAGAATTCCAGAGATTCACCACCCTTTGAGTGAAGAAGTTCCTCCTCAACTCTGTTCTAAACTGTAACCCCCCCCCCCAATCTTGAGGCTGTGCCCTCTAGTCCTGCTGTCCTTTCTGAGTGGGAAGAACCTCTCCACCTCTACCCTATCCATCCCTTTCATCATCTTATACGTCTCAATAAGATCCCCCCCTCATCCTTCTAAACTCTAACGAGTGCAGGTCAGTGGGACTAGGCAAAAAATGGTTCGGCACAGACAAGAGGGGCCAAAAGGCCTGTTTCTGAGCTGTAATTTTCTATGGTTCTATGGAGTACAAGCCCAGTCTATTCAGCCTCTCTTCATAGCTCAACCCCCTCAACTCCGGTATCAGCCTAGTGAACCTCCTCTGCACTCCCTCCAAGGCCAAAATATCCTTGCGCAAGTGCGGCGACCAAAACTGCACACAGTACTCCAGCTGCGGCCTCACCAGTGCCCTGTACAGTTGCAGCAAGACCTCCTACTTTTATATTCAATCCCCCTCGCTATGAAGGCCAGCATCCCATTTGCCTTCCTGACCACCTGCTGCACCTGTAGGCTTACAACTTCTCACATATATAAGAAACGCCCCCACCCACCCATTCGAACTAACACCAAAACACATAAAGAGAAGTATCTTACTTTTTACAAATTATTATAAGGTATGTGTGAATTGGCGTGAGCTGCTCTTCAGGAACTTCTAGTGGTTAAATACAAAATAAGATCATAAGACATAGGAGCAGAATCAGTCCATTTGGCCCATCGAGTCTGTTCCACCATTCAATCATGGCTAAAATTTTCCTCCTCCCCGTTCTTCTTTTCCTCGTACCACTGATCCCCTTATTAATTAGGAACCTATCTATCTCTGCTTTAAAGATACTCAATGACCTGGCCTTCACAGATACGCCACTCTCTGAAGGAATTCCTCCCCATCTCTGTTTTAAAGGATCGTCCCTTTAGCCTGAGGTTGTGCCCTCTAGTTTTTCCTACAGACGGAAACATCATCTTCGGGTCCGTTCTGTCCAGGCCTTGCAGTATCCTGTAAGTTTCAATAAGATCCCCACCTCATCCTTCTAAACTCCAGCGAGTACTGACCCAGAGTCTTCAATCGTTTCTCGTACAACTAGCTCCTCTTTCCAGGGATCGTTCTTGTGAACCTCTAATGGACCCTTTCCAAGGCCAGTGCATCTTTCCTTAGATATGGGGTCCAAAACTGCACACAGTACTCCAAATGGGGTCTGACCAAAGCTTTATACAGCTTAAGAAGTGCATCCCTGCACTTGTATTCTAGCCCTCTCGACATGAATGCCAACATTGCATTTCATAACTAGTGACTGAACCTGCACATTAACCTTGAACAATGACTTCCAAGTCCCTTTGTGTTTCTGATTTCCTAAGCATTTTCCCATTTGGAAAATAGCCTTTGCCTCCATTCCTTTTTCCAAAGTGTTTAATCTAACACTTTTCCATGTTGTATTCCGTCTGCCACCTCTTTGCCCACTTTCCTAGCCTGTCCAAGTCTTTCTGCAGCCCCCCTGCTTCCTCAATACTACCTGTCTCTTTATCTATCTTTGTATCATCTACAAACTTAGCAACAGTCCTTCCAGTTCCTTCTTCCCTATCATTAATGTACATTGTTATGTATATGCACCAACTACATGGTGTTTTTCAACCTGTCAAATCCTTTCAGCTGAAGGATTGTGGAGTGCCCTGCTCATATTTGGCTGCCGTCATAAATTTGTCAGCTTCCACCTCCATGATGACACTTACCACACGTTTTGCTGAAAACTGGGTTGAAAAAGTTGCCATTGCACCAAATTTCTTCTTGGTTTTTCCTCACTGCAAAACTATACTGTACCTCACATCCAGCAACTTGCCCATAGCTTGGAGATAATCTACAGAACAGACAGGAAACTATGAAACCCACTGAGGTATACAGACTCATGAAGCTAGGAAATTACATCATGGTACATGCTGATCCAGTTAACGTTTAAAGTACTGGAACCAAATGCCTTTACCCTAGTTAAACTAACTGGGAAGTTATAAAAGAGGTTCCTATAATATAGTCAGCTAGGAAGCTTAGATTGGATTTGGCTGTGGTTCATACTTAATTGATCACTAACAGCCGCAGAATTTGCATGTAAAGAATTGTCATGGGTAGAAGATACTAGAGACTCCAATTGCCTAATGGTGAGCATCAAAAACTGCTTTGTGTCAGTGGGAAGTGACTGTGCTTTGCTAAAAGAATGTTTAACATTAACCAATGCTCATCTCCCTTATCTAACAGATGAGAGTATAAATGGGTTGATAGAGATTATTGAAGTGCTTATCAAAAAAAAACTTTTTCTGCATCTTAATGTAAAAGTACAATGTTAAATATTGAGATGCATTTATCAAATTCTAAACTGGGTAAATTGCTGATCTAATCATGCCTGATGGGTATGAAATTGTACAGCGGCCTCAGTTTTTAAGACTGATTATAAATATTGATAATTGGATACTGTCTCCTTGAGGGCTTGTATTAGTTCAGAAGTTTCCATAGCAGTATAGAATTCAATTTGTTCTTCCTACTGGAAGATGTAAATAGTGAATTGTTTGGAATATTAATATTATGCATACCAGTTTTAAAGAGATTTAATGTAGTCTGGGCTCTGATTTTGGAGAACATTAGGCAATATACACCTTAGTTTTTGAGCAAAGCATTCTACTGGACTTTTTTTAACCTCTGTACATCTTCAGGCTGTAAAGTGGATAAGAACAAGCACCATATCTTAGCTTGAGAATGAATGCAAGAAATTCTAATTTTACATTTGAACCAAACATTCTAGTTAGAGGAATATGAAGTATTAGATACAATAAGCATTGTGAGAGAGGAAATGGAGGGATTGACATCCTTGAATAAATCACCAGGGCTTGTATGCCAGGCTGCTGAAGGAAGCCAGGGAAGAAATAGCAGGAGGATCATTTTCCAATTCTCACTAGATACAGGTGAGGTACCAGAGGATTCAGAGGTCTGTGTGGTACCATATTGGAAAAAAGTGAGAGGGATGGGCCAAATAATTATATGCCAGTCAGTCTGACTTTGATAGTGGGAAAATTTAGAATCAGTTTTGAGACAGGATAAACTGTCAACTAAAAAGATTAATTAGGTATAGCATGGTTTTGTTAGGGTAGGTCATGTATCATAATATTTGAGTAAAGAGGTTTGAGCAAGCAGAGAAGTGGCAAATGGAATTCAGTATTGGACAAGTGTTGTGAAGTTGGGTTAAAGTAGTTGTAGATTGAAAGGTAGAAAGTTAAAAGGTGATGCTTTTTCTGTGCTTGAAGATTTTTTTTACAAATTGAAAGTACGTTGAGAAGCCAAACTGAAACATTTATATCAAGAGGCCAAGTAACTGTTTTACCAGACTTTTGAATTTAGCCAATCAATTTGAATCAGACGCTTGGATACCAAAAACATATTAAATTTAAATCTGATTGTTTTGATAACCTAGAACTAATCCTATTGTGGGAAATAATGATATCATGGGTATAAAGGAAAGGGGCAGTGGGACAAAAGGTAGAGCAACTGACACCTGTTTCTGCTCCCACTCCCAACAATTGCTGGCTCTCGTAGCTTCATTTATGTCTGAGAGAGAGCGCCATCTAGATAGCAAAGGTACCAAAGAAGAAAGAAGCTCCAGACAGAAGAATCAACAGAGAAAACCCAGAATATTCCAGAAGAGAGAAAACCTGCTTGCAATTTAGAGAGTGACTAATGCTATTTTGTTAATGAGTCGGAGTTGTATTTATTTAAACAACTTACCAGTAGAATCTTGTTTTATTCTGGAATAGTTAACAGAAGGGATTTATTTGGTTTGTTAATTTGCTCACTGTTGGATGAATAAATTGTTGTGTTGATTTTAGAATGTGTGTCAGGGATTTATTTTGTATTTAACCACTGGAAGCTGCTGACGAGCAGGTCGCTCCACTTGATACACTTCTTAAAGATTATAGGGCGAGGCACTCCTCTTTGGGATGTTTCAGCGTTAGTTCTCAGAGGGGGCAATCAACCTCTGCTTTATGATATGATGTATGTAATACAGAAGTAGTGATGTATTGATGTATAAAACACTGGTTAGCCATAGCTGGAATTCTATATACAGCTCTGATCATCACATTATAGGAAAGTCATGATTACTCTGAAGAGAGTACAGAGGAGACTACAAGTATGTTGCTAGGCCTGAAAATTACAGCTAAGGATAGGTTAGGGTTATTTTGCTCTGAATGTAGGAGATTGGGAGGTGACTAATTGAGGGGCCTGGATAGGGTAGACAGGACAGACCCGTTTTCCCCTAGCTGAGAGGCCAATTTCCAGAGAGCATAGATTTTAAGGTGATTGGTAGACGGATTCTCCACCCCTGAACTTTCTTACTCATCAAACTCTCTATACTGTGAACCAGTTGCACAGTTTTCCTGTGCACTTGACCTCTCATCTATGCTACTGAGTTTTAGATGAGCCTTCATAGGAATTAGGAATGAGAGAGGCAATTCAGCACTTCAAGCTTGCTCCGCCATTCTTTATGATCACAGCAGATCTCCATCTCATCCTAACTGCACTTCTCTGCCTTTTCCCCATATACCCTTAATCCCAATTTTGATCAAATATTCATCCATCTCTTTTGTGATTCTGCATCCATTGCAGTTTGGGACAGTGAATTCCATAGATTCACAACCGCCTGTGAGAAGTTGCTTTTCCTTATTGCTGACGTGAATGTCCCCCTTACCCTACAACTATGTTCTTGAAGGGGGAACATTTGGTCTACATTTACTTTATCAATTCCATTGAGTATTTTATATACCTCAATCAAATTCCCCCCTCATTCTGCTGTACTCCAGTAAGTACAGCCCAAGCTACTCAACTGTTCCTGAATAGACAGGTCCTTCAAACTTGGAATCGATCTAATGAATCTCATCAGAACTGCCTCCAGTGCTACCACATCCTTCCTCAGAGAAAGTGACCAAAAGTGAACACACTATTCCAAGGTGGTCTCACTAATGCCTTGTATAATTGTAATAACACTTTTCTACCTTTATACTGTAGACCCATTGCAATAAATACTTCCCTGTGGCAGTCATAGAACGAGATTAGGCCAGTTACTTAATTTGCTGCTTACGCCTGTTGTCCAACAGAAAGCTTTATTTGCTGTGAAGTGTCATCCAGACTCAACGTTGGCTTTATTCTCTCTGCAGATGTTGCCAGATCTGATGAGGTTTTCTCGCATTTTCTGTTTTTGTTTCAGATTCCAGCATCCATATTATTTTGCTTTTACTTAAGTTTAAAAATCACTTTAAATTAAATGCTAAATTACAGCAAGTGATACTAGATTTTACAAAATAAATAGATGTTTGTATTGATGTCCATATGAAATGCCTTGCATCACTACATGCTACCTAATTTGGTGACCTAATTGAGGCATACAAGATGATCAGGGGGTTAGATAGTGAGAGCCTTTTTCCTTGGATGGTGATGGCAAACACTAGGGGACATAGCTTTAAATTAAGGGGTGGTAATTATAGACGGATGTCAGAGGTAGGTTCTTTACTCAGGGTAGTAAGGGCGTGGAATGCCCTGCCTGCAGCAGTTGTGGACTCGCCAACTTTAAGGGCGTTCAAATGGTCAGTGAATAGGCATATGGATAACATTGGAATAGTTTAGGTTAGAGGGTCATTAGATTGCTCCCACTGGTCGGCGCAACATTGAGGGCTGAAGGGCCTGTACTGTGTTGTAATGTTCTATGTACTGGCTTACTACAAAGTATAACCCCACTTTTAAATTTATGCTCTGCTGCACTAATTCCATATACTAATGACGTGCTCTTGACAAGGCTAGAGTGAGGAGAAAATGAATAGAAAGGAATTAATGTAAAAAAAAAAGCAGTGCCAAAAAAGCTGTGGCGATATTTAGTTTTAATGGGCTGGAAAATTGTTAAAGGTTTACGTGACTATTTTCATCTGGCCTGTGTAAGAATTCAACACTGGCTTTAAATACCCTGTAGTGAAACACATGAGCAGAATAATTCAACTTAAGTTAGGAAAATGTTGCTAACAATTTGAAACAAGTGAATTGGTGGCCCAATGTTTCAGCAAAGTTCCTTGCCAAAGTATTAGTAACTAAATTGGAGACTTGGGTAAGAATTTTAGTTTGCTGCTCTTTAAAATTTTGCTTTAATTTTAAGTGCAGGCTTTGTTTCTCAAATGGCAGTAAACTGCCAGTTCCACTGATAAACAGAATTGCTCAAAATAATCAGCTGACCCAGGCAGCAGCTGTGGAGAGAGAAAAACACTCATCATCAACCAGAAATGTTAAATTTATTTCCCCCTCCACTGAGGCTCCCTGATCTGCTGTCATTTCCAACATTTTTTGGTTTGGTTTATTTTGGAATCCAGCATCTGCAGTATTTTGGCTTTAGAATCATAGAAACCGTACAGCGCAGAAAAAGACCATTTGGCCAATTTGAGTTTGCACCGACCACAATCCCACCCATGCCCTACCCCTGTATCCCTTTATATATTTACCCGCTAATCCCTCCAACCAATGCATCTCAGGACTCTAAGATGCAAATTTTAGCGTGGCCAATCAACCTAACCTGCACATCTTTGGACTGTGGGAGGAAACCAGAGCACCAAGAGAAAACCCATGCAGACACGAGGACAATGTGCAAACTCCACACAGACAGTGACCCAAGGCAGGAATTGAACCCAGGCCCCTGGAGCTGTAAAGCAGCAGTGCTAACCACTGTGCTGCCCATGTTTTGTTAATTTGCAAATGCTATCACTCCAAAGGGTGACTCGTATTTGTTCAGAGCTTGTAGTCAATCTTGGCTGACTGTCTTGCAACCCATTTGTCAAAACTACTTGCCTTCCAATCTCTGCTCTGTCATTATTTTTCAACTAAGCTCATTTTAGAAGTCTAAAGTAATTGTATTAACTGTTCAGGAATGAATTTTGATTACTGGTTTTATATTACATACAACATTGCAGTTTTAATCTGAAAATATTTTTATATAGTTGAACTGCAGCTTAATGCCATAGCAACTGGATAAACAGGTCTGTCTATTTTGATCATTTCCTGTAATTGAGGAAGTTCAATTTGATTTTTGGTATGTATGCCATTGGACCCAGACATTGGGTGTGACAGAGTTGGTTCCAAAATTAAGTAATGCTGTGAAGAGTCTGCTTGATGTGTGTAATTAAACAACTTCCATTTAATAAATGACTTGTATAGTGGGTTTTTTTTGCAAATTAATTTCAAAATTTATTGCACATTTTTTGATCATGTCTGTTTGCCTTCCTCTTCCCACCCTTTCTTCCCTCACATCTTCTGAGTGTGTTAACTTCCGCTTGGTATGTTTCATGTGTATCCCTGCCGTCAACTTGCAGTCTATGTCCAGGCTCTGTGCTCTTATTTTTGATCCCTCGTGAAAATTTACTAAATTTAGTTTAGTAATTTGGAGAAATGTCCGAAGATGCTTCCTGCCTACTGTACTACTAACTGTCAATTCAACTAGATTCCACAATTGTAGTTTCTTTTGTAATCAATGGTAGATAAAGTTGCTACAGTCTCTGATGACCGTAGGCTGCTCTCGCCCTCAAAGGTGGGAAGGGAATGGAGTTTTGGGGTTGGGGGGGTAGTGAGGTAATGGAGGCACCTGGGATATATGTGCATAGATCATCGAAGGTGCAAGTGGAGAGTGTAATTAAAGCATAGATCATTGAAGGTGGCAAGCCAGGTGAAGAACTAATAAAACGTACAGTATCCTGGGTTTTGTAAAAGGAGCATAGAGTTCAAGCACAAGGAGGTTATGCTGAACTTCAATAAGACATGAGTTGGATCTCAGCTACATCTGGTCACCACACAATAGGAAGCATGTGAGCGCAGAAAAGGTTTGCAAGCATGGTTCCAGGGATGAGAAACTTAAGCATGAGGTTAGATTGGAGTGTTTGGGAGTTTTTTACTTGGGGAGAAGAAGGTGTTGTGCAAGGGTATTGGGGAAAGGCAGAAGAATGGCATTAAGTTATAATATTCATATGGAAAGAGTGGTGTAAACATAATGGACCAATTGGCTGCCTCCTGTGCTGTGACATGATTGCTCAATGGCAGGAGTGGAATTTTTGTCTTGTGGGCTTTTGTGTTGAACTGATTAGCTTCTTGATTTCATTGTTCCTAGATCTATGAACAATCAAAAGCAAATCACATTTTCTTGCCGTTCAGTTAATCTATTTTTAAAACTCCATCTTGCTTGAGCTTTAAAGCTTTGGTTATCTCACCCTCTGTCAAACCTAGTGACATGTTGACAGTCCAGATAACTCTGATCTCCTTTCATATTGGTCATGATCAGTTGGGGAATGTGCTGCCATGCAAGTACGGTCCTTTTTTAAGGCCACATCCTGTTCAGAGTTGTTTGTTTAGAGCTCAGGACATCAGTTCCTCAGGCCCAACCATTTTCAACAATGAATTTCTCTTCAACATAAAGTTACAATAGGGAAGTTTGCTGAAGATCTCGCAAGTGCTCAAGACAATTCACACCTGACAAAATGATGTGGAGATGTTCCCTCTTGTGGGAGAATCTAGTACCAAGGGTCATTTAAAAAAAAATAAGGGATTGCATATTTAGAACAAAAATAATTATTTTTCCTTGGGGATGAGACTCTTTGGAACTCTGTAAAGTGGTGGATTCAGAGTCTTTGAATATTTTTAAGACAATCCCTTGTTGATCTTCATCGTATAGGTGGAGGTTACAATCAGGTCAGCCAGGAGTTTGTTGAATGGCGGAGCAGTCTCAAAGTACTGAGTGGCCTACGAATTTGCATGAAAGAGAATCTGACAGTCTTCCCGTGAAACAGTGGTATTACTATCATTACTAACCATGCCACCAACTTCCTAAGTTACCATTGACCAGAAATGTAATTTGACCAACCATATTAATGTTGTGACTTCAAGAGCATGTCCAAGGCTAGAAATTCTACAACGTTTAACTCACTTGCTGATTCCCTAAAGCCTGTGCACCATCTACAAGGCACAAATCAGGAAACTGATGGAATATTCTCCACTTTCCTGGATGAGTGCAGCTTGCACACAATTCAAGACAAAGCAGCCTGGTTGATCACTCACCACCTTAAATGTTCACTCTCTACCACCAGCACACAGACAGCAGTTCCTTCACTAGGTTAAAATCCTGGAACTTCCACTCTTAAGAGCACGGTGGATGGGTGGATCTGTATCTTAAGTACTGCAGTAGTTCGAGAGGGCCTTGGGCACTTAAGGATGGGTAGTCAATGCTGCCCTTGTGGGCATTGCTTGCAAAAATATGAAAACACATTGTCATTTTATGTATTTTTCTTGCCTTGGTTATATATGCAAACTCGGTATTGTACTTTTTCAATGGGTAAAAAGCCATATCAACATTTGCATAATAGTTGTAACATCTCTACCCTGTATTTGACCTTGATTGTCAGTAATAAGAAACTAAGACAACCTGATCCCTTCATCCAACTTTTGCCAAGAACACACTGAAACCCAATAACCTTAAAGTTCCCTTTTCTCTGAGCTGTGATCAATTCTGTAGAGAAATCCTGTGATTGTGAAACTAGAAGTCAGTATTTACTCGGTGTAAAAATTGAATGAGAGGCAGTTGTCTCAATTTAAGTTGACAACTGATAATGTTTATCAGGTGAAAAATCAATTTTCTGCAATATTCTGTGTGGGTTTCTTCCGGGTGCTCTGGTCAACGGATGAGTGAACACCGCTCGACAATCACAAGGCAGGAGTATTCTCTTCTTGTCGGAACACTTCAGTCACGGCATTCAGCCTCTGATCTTCGAGTAAGTGTTCTCCAAGGTGGCCTTCACGATACATGACAACGCAGAATCGCTGAGCAGAAACTGATGGCCAAGTTCCGCACACATGAGGATGGCCTCAACGGGGATCTTGGGTTCATGTCACACTATCTGTAACCCCCATGGCTTGCCTGGACTTGCAAAATCTCACTAACCGTCCTGGCTGGAGACAACACATATCTCTTTAATCTGTGCTTAACCCTCTCTCCACTCGCATTGTCTGTACCTTTAAGACTACTTTATCTGTAAAGACTCGCATTCCAACCACTATCTTGTAAGTTGAATTTGTGTCTATATATGACCTGTTTGTGAACACAACTCCTCACTCACCTGGAAAAGGAGCGAGACACTGAAAGCTTGTGCTACCAAATAAACCTGTTGGACTTTAACCTGGTTTTGTTTGACTTACTGTGCTTACCCCAGACCGACGCCAGCATCTCCACATAATTCCTCTCTTGATCCAAAGATGAGGTGAATTGGCCATGCTAAATTACCTTTAGTGTCAGGGGGACTAGCAGGGCAAATATGTGGAGTTAGGGGATTGTTGTTGATGCAGACTCTGGGCTGACTGGCCTGGTTTTGTAATGTAGGTATTCATGATTCTGTTTGAAAAAATTGAGCCAATGCACTTGGTAAATGAGTAATATTGTGAAATGAGGAATTGTTTTACTGACAACCGTATGCATCAATTTCTAGATCAGAAAGGCATAACTTTTGTTAGTAATGTGTAAATGAATAGAATTATATACAATGTAAAAAATTAGTATCCTCCACCATTTCTGTCAATGCCAACATGATGCCACCATGAAATACATCATCTTCTCATACTCCCTGTCAACATTCTGCAGGGACTGTTCCCTTTGTGACTCCCTGGTCTGCTTCTCCATTACCTCAATTTCTAATCCCCTTTCCACGGCACCTTCCCTTGCAACAGCAAAAGGTGTAACATCTACCTTTACGTGCTGCCTCCTCATCGTTCAAGGCATTGAACATGTTCCTTTCAGGTGAGGCAACATTTCACTTGTATCTCCTTCAATTTGGTCCTCTATTTCCAATGCGGTCTCTGTACATTGAACTCACCATCTGCCTGTGCATGCTGCAGTGCTCCAATGAAGCCCAATGCAAATTGGAGAAACAGTACCTCACCTTTTGAATGGACACATTACATCCCTTTGGACTCAACAACTTGCTCCTCCATCTTGACTCTTTTTTAATTCCGAGTGACAATGGTTAGCATTACTGCTTCACAGTGCCAGGGACCCAGGTTCAATACCAGTCTTGGGCGAGTCGTATAGAATTTCTCCTTGTGTCTGCATGAATTTCGTTGAGATGTTCTGATTTCCTCCTACAGTCCAAAGATTGTGGATTGACCATGCTAAATTGCCAAAAGATGTGTAGGTTAGGTAGGCAGTGTTAGGAGGGATGGGCTGGGTGAAATGCAGTTAGTGCAGACTTGATGGGCTGAATGGCCACTTTCTGCACTATGGGGATACTATGAAACATTTTTTTGTCCCAATGCAAGTAACCCTCTCCCCTCTGGCCATTTGTCATTGGTTCTTAAGTTTTGCTTTCATTACTCTTCCATGAACAAATCCTTATCATTATGTAATGACTAGCGCTATTTGCCATTAATACAACCTCTGACTCGCAACCTATGTAATATTTTAATCTTTCCCAGCTCTCTCCAATCACTGAGCTGCTCTGTTCCAGCTACTCCACCTCCCCATACAGTATTCAACACATTTCCCCCTCTCTAACTCTAAAGAGTCATGCAGACTGAAAATGTTAATTCTAATTTTTCCACAAATGCTGCCAGAACTACTGAGTTGTTCCAGCATTTTCCATTTTTGTTTCAGATTCCAGCATACCACTGGATTTTGCTTTAATAAATATTTGTAGTTTTTGTTGGTTCAGTAATTACAATACTAAGTTGATGTATGTAATATTAAATCTTGAGTTCTCATTTTTTTTTCTGTTTTAAAAGGTGTGTGGTGGTGTTCTGTAACCCCAAAAAAAATAAACAGACTCACATACTCAATGCTTCCAGGTAAGGGAGAACTAATACAACATCTATTGTGGAATAATTCAATTGTTTACATGAAAGCAACATTAATTTGGACCACGATGTGCTGCCTTAAGTCCTTGTATGAAAGGATATAGAAACAGTTGAAATGTGGAAAGTAGGATATTGCAAGTGTGATGCTTCTGTTTCTTGTGCAATGCTGCTTCTGTTTTTTGTGTGATCTTTGGGACCTCCCTGATTGTAGGTGTGCAAGTATGTCTAGTAATATATCCTGAGTAATCATGGTTGCCTCATGCTTAATTACCTTTAGAAAAATAGGTTTTCAATAGATTGATCCCCTGTTGCCTTCCTGTGAATTAATATTGCAAGCAGTTGGGAAAGATGCTGCCTGGCCATACACTATCCAATAGATAAGACTAACATGGATGAATTTTTTTTAAACTTCAACTTATTAAGCCTTTTTTGTCTTCCTCATTGCATTGTTTTTTGTTTGGGAGTGCATTCTCAAATGTAGTGTTATTCTGTGACTCTGAATTTATTTCCACTTTGTACTGCAACATAAAATTTGTGTGTTTTCAAATAGGGAGTGAATGATTAATGTAATGGAAATTTCATCCAATTAAGCTTCAGCCTGTTGTCATTAAAGTAAGAAACTAAATGTCGTTATTACAAGTCTATTTCTGACTATTTGATGTAGAGATTTTTTAATCACTGTTACTGTCTGAAGCTTATACCCTCTGAATACGATGTTGCCACATACACCTTTTCTTTAGTTTAATTTTTTTAGCTCGTATAAACCTAAATATCAAATCTCAGCAATATTATTTGAGAATGGCATTTCAGAGTGGGCAGCACGGTGGCATAGTGGTTAGCACTGCTGTCTCACGGTAATCTGGGTTGAATTCTGTGTGGAGTTTGCACGTTCTCCTGGTATCTGCTTGGCTTTCCCCTGGGTGCTCCAGTTTCCTCCCATAGTCCAAAGGTGTGGCGTTTAGGTGGATTGGCCATGCTAGTTTGCCCCTTAGTGTCAAGGGGATTAGCAGGGTAAATGCATGGGATATCAGGGATAGGACCTGGGTGGCATTGTTGTTGGTGTAGGCTTGATGGTCCTGTATTTGTAGGAATTCTATAATTTGATAGAGTGCTGTTGTAAACAGTGTTTCCCATTATATCTGTATATTTGTGATTTACTATTGGCTGCCAAGGAGGGGTAGGAGTTCTGATGCTTTACTCTGTGCCCTATCTGTTAAAAAAAAAATAAAAATTATCCTTCTGGTCTCCAATCTTCTGTAATCCAATTGTCTATCTAACTGAAGTTGCTGACTCTCCTTATAGGGCATTGTACAAGGGTGCTCACATAGCTTGGTCAAGCTGCCAAAACTTTGTATTGGACATTGTAAAACTGAAATGTAAAAGACTGGCCGTGCCTTTCCGACAGATGGCCATGTATCAGTACATTGGTCACGAATTGTAATCGGGTACCAGAAAGCTTAAAACAAACACAAATCTAGGCATGCTACTTTCAATTATGATTCTCCAACTGGGATGAACATAAGCAAAAAAATTGAACTTGTGTGATTCAGTGCACTATCATATTGCACACTTGGGGCAGAATTTTGTCAGTGGTGTACCATACCTATTTGTCTAACCAGAAGTGTGTGCCATTTCCTCTTTTTCCATCTCTTTCATGATCGCAAAGTGCTGGAGGTATGCATGGGAGACGCTTGTGATTCCATGGCAGGGGATGCTTTTCGGTTGTGAAACATGTTGTCAACTGATGATGCAGTTCCCAGTGCGCTCTAAAACAGCCTCCTGGTCAAGCAGGGTGGCTTTTGCCTTGTGGCCAGAATGTGCCTGCTTGACTCCATTGCCATTAACAGAAGACTTATTGAAAGCACAACATTCAGCAAGGAAAATCACTGACCTCAGACACAACCATGCAAAGCTGACTGGTGTACACTCCCTTTAAGCAAACATGAAACATTTACCATGAGATTCTTGTGCGTTGCTGATTTAATCTTGAAGGTAGACCTTTATTTTAGTACGTTTTACCTGGAATGACTATTCATGGACTTGCAAATGTGTTGCAGGTATGAACACCAGTGTGAGGCCTGACATGCTGCAAACACACTGTTGATTTTTGTCTCTGCGTCTCAACTTGCCATCAAGAAATTCAAATTTTGAATCTAGCCTAATTCGGTCAACCGGCATGCCATTTTTCCTGCCTTTGTGGGCTCAATGGGTGTTTTGTTGATGTTTGAGGATGGGTTTGTTAGAGAATTGACCGTTCTATTTTAAAATGTTTTCTGGTTTTTGGGTGTGTATCAAAAAGTATCCTGAACCTTAGGAATTTTTTGCAGTATTTGAGTGTGTATCAGAAAGTATTGTCAACCTTGGAATCCAGTTTTAAGGCTATTGAAATTATGAAAAATTGGGTTGAAGTCTTTTTAGTCCGTTCCCATTTAACTACACAGGTTAAAGGTGACCACCCCATGATTTTTGTTTTAAGTTGTATTTTCATCTGTTAAGTATAACCGTTCCTGGTTGAATCGTACTGAATTACAGATGTTCCATTGTAGAGGTTGCCCAGCAACAAACCAGACCTGTTTTAACAATGTGACTTAATAGCTGATTTTGTAATTGTTGTGTAGGTTGCCTTTTATGACTGTACGGAGGTTAATTGTTAGTACTTGGGCAGAATTGATTAATAAGAAATAAGTTATATCATTTAAGTTATCCCTGCATTCTTCTTGATTTTTAACTCCATTGGAGAAACAGCCAGGTTGCAGCCAAGGTAAGTTCCCCATACTTCAGCAATATAATGTCACGTGATTTTAATATTTGCATGATACCGGCCAGTTGCCCAAAGTTAGCAGGAACCCGTTCTATCTTCGTATCATTGGCAAATTTGGAAACCTTACATTCTATTCCATCTCCTGGTCATTAATTGTCTGAACGGACATTCCATCCATCTACCACTAAAGATTGTGACGTCACTGATGGGATGCGATCAAACAACTATAGTCTTGGGCCTGCCTCTTTGTATCGTATATGTAAATAATTTACTGGTATGCGAGACAAAAACAATTATCTTTACTAGAAGTTGTGCCCTATTAAAAAAGCTGACTGTACACAATTGATGTGGAGATGCTGGCGTTGGACTGGGGTAAACACAGTAAAAAGTCTCAACACCAGGTTAAAGTCCAACAGGTTTGTTTGGTAGCAAAAGCCACTAGCTTTCAGAGCACTGCTCCTTTGTCAGGTAAACAAGTGCTCAGCATTTTGGACCAGCTGTTTGAATATCTGCCTGTGCTTATCTACTGACCTGTATCTTAGCTTGTTTACCTAGTTCACCTTTGACAGCTCCTCCCTCATACCATTATAATTGCCCTTATTTAAGTTGAAAGCAGTGGTTGTGGGCTGATGGCATTTACCCTCAAACTGTATCTAGGATTCTGTCATATTGTGGTCAGTACCCCCTAGGGGTAACTAACTACAAGATCCCTTATTAATCCTTCTTCATTATATGAAACCAAATCTAAAATAGCCTGTACCTGGATAGGTTCTGCAACATATTGCTCTAAAAAGCAATCCTGATGCACTCCACAAATTATTCTTCTATGCTACCCATGCTGGTGTTGTTTGTCCAATCGATATGCAGATAAAAATTTCCCATGATAATTTCAGATCCTTTTGTACATGTCTTTAATATTTTCTGACTTCTTGAGACGTCACGTTTTGGGGGCCTACAGATTACTCCTACCCTTGCCTGCCTTCCCCTGCTATTCATGATTTCGACCCAAACAAATTCTACATCACTATATCTTGTATCAAGATTCAGCACTGCTTTGAAACATCGCTTGATTAACAACACTACCTCACAGTTTTTCTTCTTTGGCCTGTTCTTTTGAAACATTAAAAACCCTGGAATGTTTAGTTCCCTGAATCATTGTGTCGTGGTCAGTTTGCTCATCCTTGCTGCAAGCCTCCTCTCTCTCTCATAATCAGGAATATAATGTTGGCAGTCTAATACCAGCTGAAGCTAATCTTGATGCACTGCCACTGATCATGCAACCACGTTTCTGTGATGGCTAATATGTCTTATTCGTGTTGCAACCTGTACTATCAGCTCATCTATCTTGTTGCAAATGCTTTGAGCGTTCAGATAATTTACATTTGGCTTTGATTTTTATTTACATAGTTTACAACTCTGGATTTACCCTGCGCTGTATATTTTTGTTTCCGTTTCCTGCTCTAGCCTGTCACGCTGAGTCAAGTTGCCCCTCATTATCCTGTGCCACCACTCCCTCATATATACCCTGATTTTTTTTTTTAACTTTCGATTCTTGGCACACTCCTCCTTCCTTGTTAAGACTCTTTTATGTGAGTCCTTGCTGTAATGTAACGTTCATGTGATCTGCCCCTACCTGTAGTTTTCTGTTGACACTCTAACTGATCACTAACCTTTTAACTTTGACTTCCCAATTTTTCAAGCAACTGAAACCTCTCCACCATTCTTTAGTTTGAAGCCCTCTCTACTTCCCCAATTATACAGCCCACAAGATCACTGCTTCCATCATGATTCTAATGAAGGCAGTCCTAATGTTACAGCCTCCACTTTCCCCAGTTCTCATGTCAATATCTCATGAACTGATACCTTTTTTTCCCCACACCAGTCTTTGAGCCATGAATTCATGTCTCTAATTTTACGTACTTTTTGCCAATTTGCATGAAGCTCAAGTAATACGTTAGAGATTATAACCTTGGAGGTTCTGTACTTCAATTTAATGCCTAACTTCTCAAACTGCCAACACAGAATCACCTCCTTTGTTGTGCCTATGTGGACCACAACCACTGGATCCTCACCCTCCTACTGCAAGTTCATCTCTAGCCCAAAGCAGATGTCTCAAATCCTGACATTGGGCAACCAGTGCAGCCTTCAAGACTCTTAATCCTGGCCACAGGGAATAATGTCTATTCCCCTGATTATACTAGTCCCAACTACAACTACATTTCTCTACTTTCCTGCCACTTGAACAGCTCCCTGAACCATGGTGCTATGGTTAGTTTGCTCATCCTTGCTGCAAGCCTCCTCTTTCTCTTATAATCAGGAATATAATGTTGGCAGTCTAATACCAACTGAAGCTAATCTTGGTGAACTGTCACTGATCATGAAAAATATCTTGCATTTGTAGGTTGGCAAAATATCCTGGTTATGTAGACAAGAAATGGGTAGTTTGATTACTCAAAATTCTGTTTGAGACACAGGCTTGCTAATGATGCTTCAAGTCAATCATTGTCCTAATCTTGTTTCTTGATGTAGAAAAGCAATCAGTTCCTTGGCATTCTCTCCAGATGGGAAGTACTTGGTTACTGGGGAGGTAAGTGTGTTTTTAAAATGACTGCTTGCATCATTTGAACTTTAAGAAAATAAGAAATAGGAGCAGGGGTAGGCTTTATAGCCCCTGGAGCAGTGTTATGAATGCACCTTCAGTGGCCATCAAGTCATGGCATGGGGCTTGAACCTAGAACTTATAGCTCAGATCAGGGATGCTATTTATTGTGCCACAAGGTCTAACAATGTGGGTAAAGAGAACTCTATATTTTGTTGTATTGAGATCAATTAATACACTTTTGATTAAAAATAGATAAAATCTGCTATTTCTGAAACCTTTCTAGAAATTTCTTCAGAGTTGTGAATCTTTCAAATTTTGTGAAAATCCGTAGCTTTCTCAGGTTTAAAGCACTAAGGGAATTGAGGAATATAGGTGATCAGCAGGGAAAATGGAGTTTAAGTAGAAGGTCAATCTGGCCAGATTGAGTGGTGTTGAAAAGCTATGCTGTCTACTTCTGCCCTATTTCTTAAATATTTATTCTGACACTATTTCCTTCTGTATGTAAATCTTCTATGGTATTTCCTCTCTTCTTGTCAGTCTCAGGTCTATTTGGATGGAAAATAAAGTTCTAAAAAAAAATTATTACCTGTAACTGTTTGGTAAGGGTGAAGAGACACACTATACTGAATGGGAAAGCAAATAAACTTGTTGCCAGTTTTTGTAAGTGGAACCATCAAGCCAGCAAGCAAGGTTTTAGAGAAGATAGAGAGATGAAGAGATTTGACTCTCAATGCAATTTTTAATTGCTTTTAATTTTATCACTTGGGATTAAAATTTATTGGATGAACTGGAGATAATAAGAGTTGAAAGAGTAATAAATGGTGACAGATAACAAATAGAGAAAAAAGCCATGATAGCCCAACACCAAAATGAAATGTACAATTTTGGAAGGAGGTTTCTAAAGCTATTGATTAGAGTCCTGAAATTAATTTTGTTTGATCCCTGCTGTGTGTTTTACAAATCTTTTCTTTTGAATAGAGTGGACACATGCCTGCTGTTCGGGTCTGGGATGTGTCTGACAAAGTGCAAGTGGCTGAATTACAGTGCCACAAATATGGAGTATCGTGTGTATCTTTTTCTCCCAACATGAAGTATATTGTATCAGTGGGCTACCAGCATGACAAGCTTGTGAATGTTTGGGATTGGAAGGTAAGAACATGGGCATATGTGCGAACACAGACAATATAGCATTATTGGCTTTTGCATTCTGTACCAAAATGTAATTGCATCTGGACATGAAGAGCATGTCAGAAGTTCATATGCTAAGGTTTAAACTCCAGGGAAAAGTATGTATTTCTCGTGTGAAGATCCACAGGTGCTCTACTTCCAAGGGAACATCAAACATTGTTATTCATTATTCTACACAACTATGTACTTGATAATGATCAGTAATAATGATGCAAGTCAGCAACTGTCAAAATATTTTTATTTCTAGCTCAAACTTTTCAACTAGTTTGTGATTTGCCTTGCTTATGTATCTTCTCTCTACCAAGAATGAGGGGAGTTGCAGTCCACCCATCTTGTCTAGTCCCTTTGGAACACTACATTACTGTGCTACTGTTTAAGTGGCAGAGCTTTAAGAGTCAGGTTTTGAAAGTACTAATTCTTTCATCTCTGGTTATATTGGCCTTATTCTCTCATGATTTATGTTTTCAATGATGAAGATTATAAGCTGGACGTGATAAAAGTTGTCTTTAAAGATGCACTTACAGAAATTCACTTGTTTTGACAGAAACATTCCATTGTAGCATCTAATAAAGTTTCCAGTAAAGTTACAGCTGTTTCATTCTCTGAAGACAGCAGTTTCTTCGTCACAGCTGGCAACAGACATGTCAAGTTCTGGTATTTGAATGAATCC
Source organism: Carcharhinus amblyrhynchos (assembly GCF_965287045.1). Classification (NCBI taxonomy): domain Eukaryota; kingdom Metazoa; phylum Chordata; class Chondrichthyes; order Carcharhiniformes; family Carcharhinidae; genus Carcharhinus; species Carcharhinus amblyrhynchos. The sequence continues at coordinate 3,144,737 of NW_027649785.1, read as the reverse complement.
AAAGCTTGCAAGGTAGGTACATTCTGCTTGTCTCTTAAAAATGATTTCAAACATGGTTTAAAATGCAGTTTTGCAGTAATGTAAGTTGATTTAGAGCCAACTGCGTTGATGCAAGAAAATGAGTGGTTTCCTTTTAGATGAAATCACTCTGAGATGTTCTCAATGATTGTAAGGATTTCCATGTGGTGGATGCATTATAAGTTTTGTTGTGTAACTTTTCACCGTTCCACTCTTCTCTAAATCTAGCATCTGTATGTTTTCCAATCTAGGCAAATGTTACTGTTCCCTTAATAGGACGGTCTGCATTGCTGGGTGAGCTGCACAACAACTTTTTTTGTGGAGTGGCATGTGGTAAAGGGAAGATGGCAGGAAACACTTTCTGCATCACCAGTTCAGGTCTTCTCTGCCAGTTCAATGGAAAAAGACTGCTTGACAAGTGGTTGGATTTGAAGGTACTATTTTTCTTATTGATTCAAGCGCACTAATCTCAGATTTTTCGTGCAGATGGAACTTAAAACAAAAGCATGCAATGTTTATTAAGCATTGTTTTCTTGTTGTTTTCAGACTTCTGCAGCGAACTGCATTTCAGCATCTGAGGACTTCATCTTTTGTGGCTGTTCCAATGGAACGTTGAAGTTGTTTAACCCTATGAACCTCCATTTCATCGCCAATCTGCCGAAACCTCATCACCTGGGAGTGGATGTGGCAGCTGGAATTGAACCAAGGTAAAAAGAAGTAAACTCTGCAGTTACTTTTTTACTATCAAGCTCTTGGAACTTGACTACAAGAAGCAGAAGTGAATGATTTCTAAATACGATTGTATCTCCTCAGCCATTTATTCAGCAAGAAGACAGATGCCATATATCCCGACGCTATTGCTGTGGTATTTGACCCTTCCAATCGGTGGTTGTCATGTGTATATAATGATCATAGTCTCTATGTGTGGGACACAAAAGATGTTAAGAAATTTGGGAAGGTTTACTCGGCATTATATCATAGCTCCAGTGTATGGAGCATAGAGGTATGTTGACCCTATACTGAAAATGAAAATTATGTATCCAACGAATTGTTTATTACTCTCAATTTAGTTATTGGTACTTTGGATTTTCTATAGAGTTGGCAAATCAGCTGCTCAGCCTGACAGTCTTGGTATGCCTAGTTCAACAGTGCAACTCAGTATCCAAATGTCCCAATTATATAATAGACATATAGAAATTTTAAGTGTGGACAAAAGAAACCATGCGATTATTTCTAGAGCTTACGTCAAAATTGATGAGTGATTTCCTTTGAAAAGTTTGCATGTGCAACAGGACCTCAGATGCAACGAAGTGGGTAAATTACTTTATCGTGGACACTGTGGGCAGCCTGTGACTCGGGGCCACATGTGGCCCATTTGTCTTCTGACTGTGGCCTGCAAAAAAATCATGTTGAACGTTGCCTCCTCACAGGGTTGCCACATTCTGCTGATTTTCATTTGTGTAGATTTTTTTCCTATTGTATGACTGAAGTGGTATACAAGTAAGGCAGGGACAAGTGAAGTGAGGTGCATGATGATTGCATGCCACATTCATTGTGAAAGCCCTGTGCTGCTTCTGCGTCCAAAGTGTAAATATTTATTTTCTCTTTTACCATTTTGAAGTTGATGGTTCTATTAATGTAGAAAATGCTTAATCATTCATATAGCCTGTTTTGAAATATTTAGTGTGTACAAAATGTAATTAATCTTATTCGTGGGTTCATGGTTAATGAACAAGCCTGATTTCAATCTTGCGGCCTACTTGCACTAATGTGGTCCTCTCACTTGCCAAGGTTGTCCATCACTGTCTTAAGTCTATTTATTAGTGTCACAAGTAGGCTTACATTAACGCTGCATTGAAGTTACTGTGAAAATTCCCTAGTCGCCACACTCTGGCACCTGTTTGGATACACTGAGGGAAAATTTAGCTTGGCCAGTGCACCCAACCAGCATGTCTTTCGGACCATGGGAGGAAACTGGAACTGCAAAAATCCAAATGTAGATACAGAAGAACGTGCAGACTCCGCACAGAGATTGACCCAAGCCAGGAATCAAACCTGGGTCCCTGGCACTGAGAGGCGGCAGTGCTAGCCACTGTGCCACGTAGGACAGTGTACTCTGAACTCTGCCTTGAGTTTGACGTGGGCATCTTCTTTTAGAATGAGGAGATTGACTGACTGCACGTAGCCAAATTTAAAGAGTCATAGTCATTGTGGAGAGGGCTGTTTGGCCCTCGAGTTCATTTGACTCTCTGTAGTGCAATCTGGTCAAACCCATTCCATTGTTCTATCGCTATCGCCCTGCTTTTCCTCTCATGTCTTTCCAATTTCCTTTTGAAATCCTAATTGAAATCCAAGAAACAAATAGAGCTTCAGATTTGTTACATCAGACTGCTTTCAATAACTGTAGGTTCTGAAGCAGTGATAGCTACTAATTCATTTTCTTCCTGGCTTTTTGTTGAAATACCTTCTATTTGGGGAGAAGAATCTGTAATGGTTTGGAGTGCAAATTTCTGTAAGTGATCCTCTGCCTATCACCAACTGAATCTGTTTGAAATGTCAACAGCATAATTTTTTGTACATGGCAGTTGAACCCTTGCTTAAGGATTTAAGACCATATTAAATATATGCAAAATATATAAGCAATTCTTTTTGTTAATCGTGTGAAATGTATTGGTATATTATTAATTTTCCAGGTTTATCCAGAGTTGGAAAGTAGTAATCAGTCTTGTTTGCCACCTGCATCTTTTCTAACTTGTTCATCGGACAATACTATAAGATTGTGGAATACTGATGGTGCTTCTGGATTTCAACTCACTTCGTTCCACAGGAATATTTATAGTACAGTAAGAACTGCCTCTTTTTTCTTTCCCTATCCTAATCTGATGCAGTCAACATGTCCAATGTGTAAAAATTTGTTAAATGGTTAAAACATTTATTTACTCATAATTAATGTTCATTCCATTAGCTACAACATTGTATAATGATCGTACGCAGGGACACCATGCCTAGTCGAGAGAGAAAGAGAGACTTTGATTTTCCTGGAGAAAATCCAGAGGGCAGTGCAAAAATTAGGACCCTTATGCTGTGTATGTTTTGCTATGCACCATTATTAGCATGTGATGAAATAAGGGGAAGTAGTAAATCGCAAATGGGGATGAAGTTAAAGAATTGTTGCTGTGTAGTGAGCTGGATGAGACATGAAACTGACCAGAGGCCTTTAGTCTAGGATTGCAAAATGGAGATCTTGGCTTAATTGCTTAAATCGTGGTGTTTTCAAACGGAACTTTTACTCTGAACGTTAATACAATTGATAAAGTCCAGGTTAGAGGAGATTGTACCTCCTTTGGAGCAAAACCAATGTTGAATTTTAGTCTTTTTTGTCATTTTTTTTTGTTTAAGTAATCATGGCCTGTTGCAACATGGTATTGGTTAGCAATGCATTCTCAGCCGGAGTGCATAATTCTTGTTTGTTCTTCCAGGACTTGATTAAAGTTGTGTATGTTGGTGATAATATCCAGTATCTCCAAGATATGGCCAGCAATGCAGACCGAACTGAAAATGGAGGAACTTCAGAGATAAAGTCGGGAATTCGGGTCATAACCATCAGCCCTGATGGGCAGCACCTGGCCTCTGGAGACAGGATGGGCACCCTGAGGTACAGATGTTCGATTGAAGGTTGCTTTTTGATCTTATGTTGTCATTGTTTTATGTAATTGACTTTTTTTGTGTTCTGCTGAAAATTTAATGATTTTTAGTACTAGATTCACATGAAAAGCATTCTTAGTTTACTGTGCTGAGTAACGTGCTGTTTTAATTGTCTTAGATACTTTGTGGTCCTTTTAAAGTTGTTTTTGCACTCTTGCACATGTATGATGACTTAAAAGGGCAACTTGTGCTCAGCCTGAACAGATACTTTTGGGTTGTTGTGAAGTTTAGGAGGAACATTAGTTCTGAGTTAGTTTTAGAATAAGTGGTGCTATTGTACCACAGCATACATTGAAAACCTTACATCTTTACAGTAATCAAACTGGTTCAACATGTGGCAGGAGCCTATCTGTAGCAAATCAATAGAACGATAATGGCAAATTTAACAGTTAAGGAGAAAATGTAACATTAAATTAAGTAATATATTAATCTTGATCTATATTGATTATGGTGGGAGAAATATAGAAGTATATTTTGTCATTATGCTCTATCAGTTGAATATAAACTGATATGGCTGGCTTGGGATTTTGAATACTCAAACTTCTGGAGCGTTTCCTCTTGGGGTTTTGTTTTTGGATTCCCCACTCTGTTATTTGCTCTTGGGATGTTGCTTTGCTAGCAAAGCTGGCAATTATTGCTTACTCCTTTTGCCCTTGAGTGAGTGATGCTGGCTATCTCCTTGAGCAACCATAATACCTTTGAAGAGGGAATTTGTAACCAAATATTTCAAATGATATCTTTTAAAACTTCATAAAATAGTTGGCTGTCTAATCAGATTTTAACTAGTGTACTTTTGCTTTTAGAATCTTTGACCTGCAATTCTTGGATGAACTGATGAAAGTTGAGGCTCATGATTCAGAGATTCTATGCCTAGAGTATTCTAAACCAGAAACAGGTGAGTAATTGTGTGAACCCTTTGTTTAAAAAAAGTACTGGTGCTTATTTGAATTTCTTTCTGTTTACTGACCTGCTGATGGTCTTGAACCTATGAAGTAGGGCATTTGGCCCCTAGACCTGTTCGCTATTCAAGAAAATCATGGCTGATCTGTTTTTATTGAGTTCCTCATTCTCATGCCTAACAAAAATCAATCTATCTCCACCTTTAAAATATTCAGTGATCCTGCTTCCACCTCTTCTGAGGCAGAGTTCCAAAGTTGTATAACCCTCAGAGAAAAAATTCTCCTTGGCTCTGTCCTAAATTTTTCCCTACGGCTCTGAGCAGACAGTGGCCTTCTGAGTTTTCTTACCTGTGGGAAATCTTTGGCCATGTCTAATTGCTTCAATATAGTAACATGCTGAAGTAGTTAGTCACATATCTAAATAGAGCTTAATAATTTAAATGTTTTGTTAAGTACAGGTACATTTAATTTTAAGTAATTTAACAATCCTCACTGGAGTTAAGGTTTCAGTTTGTTAATTACAGCTTCATATTGCCACTTCCCAACCAGAGTGAAGAACTGAGGCTGAAAGAATTGGGCAAATCTGATTTTGTAATTGTAAAATTTAATGTGGTTATTTGTTCATATTGCATACAAGTTACTGACTAACTCAAATTAGTTCACTCAGTTGACCCTTTTTCTTTGTGTCATTGTTGGGTAAATTGTTCCAAGTACTTTGTTTAATGATCATAGAACCATGTGTTCATTTTTAACATGCAATCATTGTGTAGGAATGAACCTATTGGCAACAGCAAGTAGAGACCGCTTGATTCATGTACTGAATGTGGATAAACAGTACACCCTGGTGCAGACGTTGGATGACCATTCCTCATCTATTACTGCTGTGAAATTTGCAGGTACAATTTTGGAGCCAAAGTGGCTACCCTGAATGTTATCTGACCCAAATATATTGAACTTAAATTCTTGTATAGCTGTACATTTTTTAAATAAATGATATGTTGACCAAACTTCATCTTTGAAGTGAAATTAGTTCTTGGCTTTTTGCTGCGAATAAAGTTGAAGTCATTAGGGTGGGTGTTACCCAACTGGAATTGGTATAATAATAATGGTCATCTTTCTGAAAAAGATTGAAAGCAGTATCTGGCCTCAGGCCGCTGACTGTATTGGAGAAGTTTTGAAGCATCACTGCTGAACCTGATGCTCTTCCTATCTGTGGTATTTGGTACCACATGCATTATCTTTCTAGGAGATTTAGAACATGAACCATGGCTGTTACGTTTTCATTTCTCCATTGATTTGAAAAATTGAAATCAACATACTTGCATTTTGCTTATAAATGTATTTTTCTGTTAAAACAGACGCTGAATTGGGACTGTAATGGGATTCCACATTTATAACTCATGTTTTGCAAACCTTGCACACACGGAAATTACTTTCTTCTAAATAATGAAAGACTGCGCAGGCAAAAGAAAGGAAAAAAATCTTTTTAATAGGATACATCAACAGAAATTATGTGCTTATATGTCAGTACTTGTAGAAATCTGATACAGAAGTGAGAGAAGTCTGACGCTGTGAATCGTCTACAATTGCCTCTGGTATCTAGGTTGCATAGTTTGAAAAATTACATTGTATGTAAAGGTGCTGGTAAAGAAAAAATCATGAGAACATATTTATTAGCTCATGATACAGCACCAATCCTACTAAGCTAACCAATTATGTTTTAATCAAGAGGATGCAGCTTAATGGGACAACACACTATAATTTTCTGGCTTACGTTTTTGATGTGAAGATGCAGCATTGGTCTGGGGTAAAACAAAGGAATCCCACAACAACAGCTTAAAGTCCAACATATTTATTTGTAGCAAATGCTGCAAGCTTTCGGAATAGGCTGTCCTTTCGTCAGGTGATTGGGAGTTCTGATCACAAACAGGGACACAAAGACACAAACTCAATTTAAATGCATAATGATTGGAATGTGAGTCTTTACAGTTCTTAAAGGTACAGACAATGAGAGTGGAGAGAGCTTTAAGCACAGGTTAAAGAGATGTGTATTGTTTCCAGACAGGAAAGCTAGTGAGGTTTTGCAAGTCCAGGCAAGTCATGTTACAGATGATGTGACATGAGCCCAAGATCCCAGTTGAGGCAGTTCTCACATGTGCGGAACTTGGCTATCAGCCTCTGCTCAGCAACTTTGCGCTGTTCTGTGTCGTGAAGGCCGCCGTGGAGAATGCCCATGACCGCTGAAGCGTTCCCCAACAGGAAGACAACAGTCTTGCCTGGTGATTGTCGAGTGATGTTCATTCATCTGTTGTCGTAACATCTGCATGGTCTCCCCAATGTACCAAGCCTAGGGACATCCTTTCCTGCAGCATATCAGTTAGACAACGTTGGCCGAGTTGCGAGAGTATGTAGTGTGTACCTAGAGGATGGTGTTCTCACGTGAGATGATAGCATCTGTGTCGATGATCCGGCACGTCTTAGAGTTTGCTGTGGCAGGGTTGTGTGGTGTCGTGGTCATTGTTCTTCTGAAGGCTGAGTAGTTTGCTGTGAACTGTGGTCTGTTTGAGGTTGTGCAGTTGTTTTGAAGGCAAGAAGTGGGGGTGTGGGGGTGGCCTTGGCAAGATGTTCGACTTCATCAATGAGATGTTGAAGACTCTGGAGAAGATGTCGTAGCTTCTCCACTCCTGGGAAGTACTGGACAACGAAGGGTACTCTGTCCACCGTGTCCTGTGTTTGTCTTCTGAGGAGGTCGGTGTGGTTTTTGGCTGTGGTGCGTCAGAACTGTCGATCAGTGAGTCGACCAAAGAACACACCCGTTAACTCAACACTCTGATGAAGACCTTTGATCCGGACTTTCATCCCATGTACTCCCTGCGTTGGAGATCTCTACTGCCTCACAAAGGTACACAAGTCAAACACACTCAGCTGTTCCATCATAAGTGGCAATGGGACCCTGTGTGAAAACCTATCTGGCTATGTCAAGGGCATCCTGAAACCCATTGTACAAAGAACCCCTAGTTTTTGTCACGACACTATGGACTTCCTACAGAAACTTAGCACACATGGAGCAGTTGAACCTTGAGCACTCCTTGTCACAATGGATGTCTCGGCTCTCTACACGAGCATCCCCCACAACAATGCATTGCTGCAACTGCCAGTTTCCAGATGCAATTTTACAACTCATCGGCTTCATCTTGGACCACAATGTCTTCACCTTCAACCGGTTCGTCATCCAGACACACGGAACAGCCATGGGGACCAAATTCGCGCCTCAATATGCGAACATCTTCATGCACATAGGTTTGAACAAGACTTCTTCACCGCACAGGACCTTCAACGATGCTATACACTAGATACATTGTTGACATTTTCTTTCTTTGGACTCATGGTGAACAGTCACTGAAACAACTATATGAGGACATCAACAAGTTCATCCCACTATCAACTCACCATGGACTACTCTCCAGAATCAGTTACATTCTTGGACACGCATCTCCATTAAGGACGTTCACCTCAGCACCTCACTGTACCGCAAGCCCACAGATAACCTCACAATGCTCCACTTCTCCAGCTTCCACCCTAAACACGTTAAAGAAGCCAACCTCTACGGACAAGCCCTCCGTATACACAGGATCTGCTTAGATGAGGAGGATCGCGGCAGACACCTCCAGAATTTGAAAGATGCCCTCATAAAAACATGATATTTTGCTGGACTCATCGATTGACAGTTCCAACACGCCACAGCGAAAAACCACACCAACCTCCCCAGAAGACGGACATGGTGGACAGAGTACCCTTCGTCGTCCGATACTTCCCCGGAGTGGAGAAGCTACGACATCTTCTCCAGAGTCTTCAACATCTCATTGATGAAGAAGAGCATCTTACCAAGGCTATCCCCACTCCCCCACTTCTTGCCTTCAAACAACCGCACAACCTCAAACAGACCATTGTTCGCAGCAAATTACCCAGCCTTCAGAAGAACAATGACCACGACACCACACAACCCTGCCATAGTAAACTCTGTAAGATGTGCCGGATCATTGACACAGATGCCATCATCTCACGTGAGAACGCCTTCCATTAGGTACACATTACATACTCTTGCAACTCGGCCAACACTGTTTACCTGATATGCTACAGGAAAGGATGTCCTGAGGCTTGGCACGTTGGGGAGACCATGCAGGCGCTACGACAACAGATGAATGAACACCGGTTGACAATCACCAGGCAAGACTGTTGTCTTCCTGTTGGGGAACACTTCAGTGGTCATGGGCATTCGGCCTCCAATGTTCAGATAAGCATTCTCCAAGGCAGCCTTCACAACACACAACAGCGCAGAGTCGCTGAGCAGAAACTGATAACCAAGTTCCGCACACATGAGTACGGTCTCAACAGGGATCTTGGGTTCATGTCACATTATCTGTAACCCCCATGACTTGCCTGGGCTTGCAAAATCTCACTAACTTTCCTGTCTGGAAACAATACACGTCTCTTTAACCTGTGCTTAAAGCTCTCTCCACTCATTATCTGTATCTTTAAGAACTGATTAGCTGTAACAACTGGCATTCCAGTTATTATGCATGTAAATTGAGTTTGTGTCTTTGTCCTGATTTGTGATCAGAACTCCCAGCCACCTGACGGAGGGATAGCTTGTTCCGAAAGCTTGCAGCATTTGCTACAAATAAACTTATTGGACTTAAAGAAATCCCACAACACCAGCTTAATGTCTTTGCCAGACATGATTTTGGATTTTGTTGGAGTAAAGGTATTTAAAATACCATCTGTTTGATAGGAGTTAAAGCAGCTGCCGTAGATTTTTATATAGCATGTGCAAGTTATCTGTATATAAAGAAGCACTAGGTGTTTTGGGTGTTATATACTTCTAATCTCCATTGATAACCAGAAGAAAACTGCTCAAGTCATGTATATGCATTATGATGGTAACTTTTAACAACATTCTGAATGATTCCTTTTGTTCTCCCTTTTCTATAGCTAATAATGATGTCAAAATGGTTAGTTGTGGTGCTGATAAAAGTATCTATTTCCGTACGGCACATAAGGTAAACTTTTTTTTAATTATTTAAACTTTGTTTCATTTCCAGGGTACACCAAAGCACCTCACTTTGGGTACAGTGACTCACATTACTGAATTATTGCTTGGTTAATAATGCCAGAATAATTTGTAGCAGTATAAGTAATATGAATTCAGTTGATTTTTGTTTTTGCTTTGGTTTTTCGGCCTGAAGGTAGGGATCTCGTTGTGCTAAGAATTACTGAGAAATTCTGCATTGAGAAATGTGCAACTTAACTATTGAAAAGTGCTCCTTGCCTTTTGTTATTTACAAGCCCTGCTCCTCAACTTGATTTATACACAAATGGACTTTCCAAAGGCTAGGAGGCTGGGAACACACAAAGCAAGTGTGGAATACAAGGAAGACTAAAGTCTTCCACACTTCAAGTAAGAATGACTAAAAGGGTCACAAAAAATCATTGGCCAGCAGGATTAAGGAAAATCCCAAGGCTTATATAAAGAGCAAGAGGGCGGCCAGGGAGAGGATTGGCCCACTCGAGGGCAGGGGAGGGAATCTATGCGTGGGGACAGAGGAAATGGGCGAGCTATTAAATGAATACTTTTGCGTCAGTATTCACCAAAGAGAAGGACTTGGTGGATGATAAATCTGGGAAATGGTGGGTTGATAGTTTGAATCATGTTGAGATCAAAAAAGGAGGTGGTATTTGGGGTTCTTGAGACAAGTCTCCAAGGCCTGATGGGATATACCCCAAAATACTGAGAGACAAGGGACAAAATTGCTGGGGCCTTGAGAGAAATCTTTGTATGCTCACTGGCTATAGCAGAGGTCCCAGAGGATTGGAGAAAAGCTAATGCTGTTCCTTTGTTTAAGAAGGATAGCAAGAATATCCAGATAACTACAGGTTGGGAGCCTTACATCAGTAGTAGGAAAATTATTGGAGAGGATCCTTCGAGACAGGATTTATTCCCACTTGGAAATAAGTGGACGTATTAGCAAGAGGCTACATGGTTTTGTGAAGGGGAGGTCATGTCTCACTAACTTGATTGAGTTTTTCGAGGAAGTGATGAAGATGATTGAGGGTAGGGCAGTGGATGTTGTCTACATGGATTTCAGTAAGGCCTTTGACAGGGTCCCTTATGGCAGACTGGTGCAGAAGGTGAAGTCTCATGGGATTAGAGGTGAGCTGGCAAGATGGATACAAAACTGGCTTGGTAGCAGTAGAAGGGTGTGTTTCTAAATGGAGGGCTGTGACAAGTGGTGTTCCTCAGGAATCAGTGCTGGGACCTTTGCTGTTTGTCATACATATAAATGGTTTGGAGGAAAATCTAACTGGTTTGATTTAGAAAGTTTGTGGACGACACACAGGTCAGTGGATTTGCGGATAGCGATGAGGACAACATCAGAGGACAACATCAGAGGAAACAGCAGGATATAGACCGGTTGGAGGCTTGGGCGGAGAGATGGCAGATGGAGTTTAATCTGGACAAATGTGAGATAATGCATTTTAGAATCATAGAAACCCTACAGTAAGAGGCCATTTGGCCCATCAAGTCCACACCGACCACAATCCCACCCAAACCCCACTCCCATATACACCAACTAATCTCTCTGATCACTAAGGGCAATTTTTTTTTAGCATGGCTAATCAACCTAACCCGCACATCTTTGGACTGTGGGAGGAAACCGGAGTACCCAGAGGAAACCCACGCAGACACGAGGAGAATGTGCAAACTCCACACAGACAGTGACCCAAGCTGGGAATCAAACCCAGGTTCTTGAGCCGTGAAGCAGCAGTGCTTAACCACTGTGCTACTGTGCCACCCTTTTGGAAGGTCTAATACAGATAGGAAATATACAGTAAATGGTAGAACCCTTAAGAGTATAGATAGGCAAAGGGATCTGGGTGTACAGGTACACAGGTCACAAAGTGGTGGAGAAGGTAGTCAAGAAGGCATACGGCATGCTAGCCTTCATCTGCTGGGGTATTGAGTTTAAAAACTAACAAGTCATGTTGCAGCTTTGTAGAATCTTAGTTAGGCCGCACTTGGAACATAGGGTTCAATTCTGGTTGCCTCACTACCAGAAGAATGTGGAGGCTTTGGAGAAGGTACAGAAAAGATGTACCAGGATGTTGCCTGATATGGTGGGCATTAGCTATGAGGAGAGTTGGAAAAGTTTGGTTTGTTCTCAGTGGAATGACGGAGGTTGAGGGGTGACCTGATAGAAGTCTACAGGACTATGAGGGGCATGGACAGAGTGGGTAGTCAGAAGCATTTTCCCAGCATGGAAGAGTCAATTACTAGGATGCATAGATTTAAGGTGTGAGGGGCAAGGTTTAAAGCAGATGTATGAGGCAAGTTTGTTTTTACAGTGTGGTGGGTGGGTGCTCGGAACTCGCTGCTAGAGGAGGTAGTGGAAGCAGATACGATAGTGAGTTTTAAAGGGCTTCTGGACAAATACATGAATAGGATGGGAATAGAGGGATATGGCCCACGGAAAGGTTAGGGGGTTTTAGTTAAATCGGGCAGCATAGTCGGTGCAGGCTTGGAGGGCTGAAGGGCCTGTTCCTGTGCTGTAATTTTCTTTGTTCTCTCTACCTGCGCAGCTCTGAAAGCATGACATAGAATTGTGAAATGGTTACTACATAGAAGAAAGCCTTTTGGCCTGTGGTGTCTGCACTGGCTTTCCGCAAGAGCCACTTGGCTAGACCCACTCCCTTATCTTTATCCCCGTAGCCCACCAATTTTTTTTTTCTCTTGAGTACTGTCCAGTTTGCTTTTGGAGGCTGCACTGAATTTGCCTTCACTCAAGCAGCGCATTTCAAATCTTAGCCACACTTTTTAAGAAAAAAAAATCTTCATGTCACTGTTGCTTTTTTTTACCATAACAAATAGGAATAAGAGAAGTCCATAACAAGTTCTCAAACCTGCTACACAGGTTTGGCACAGTGGTTCGCACTGCTGCCTCGCAGCGCCAGGGACCTGGGTTCGATTCCCGGCTTGGGTCACTGTCTGTGCGGAGTCTACTTGTTCTTCCCGTGTCTGTGTAGGTTTCCTCCGGGTGGCTCCAGTTTCTTCCTGCAGTCCAAAAGATGTGCTGGTTAGGTGCATTGGCCATGCTAAATTGCACCTCCATGTACGCGAACAGGTGTGGTGACTAGGGGATTTTCACACTAACTTCATTCTAGTGTTAATGTCGGCCTACTTGTGACACTAATAAATAAACTTAAATAAGGTCATGCCTGACCTGATCTTTGTTTCACCTCCACTTTCATGCCTGTCTCCCATAATCTTATGCATTCTTTATGGTTCAAAAATCTAGCTTACCTTTTGAATGTAAGCAATAACTCAGTCTCCATAGCTGTTTGAAGTTGAAAATTCCAAAATCTTCTGAGATGCAATTTTTCCTTGTCTTTGTGTTATTCTGAAACGGTGCCCTCAGTTCTAGATCCCCCCTCCCTCCCTCCATGGGGCAAACATCCTTTCAGCACTATGTTGTCAAGCCCCCTCAGAATCTTCTGCTTCAATGAGAAGATCACCTTTCATTATTCTTAATTCCACTGAGTGCAGCCCAACCTACTCAGTCTTTCCTCATGGGAATCAAACTAGCAAACCTTCTTTGAACTGCCTCCAATGGAAGAATGTTCCTCTCTTGAGAGACCAAAGCTGTGAACAGTACTCCAGGTATGGTCTCCTCTGTGCAGTGGTAGCAAGACTCCCCTACTTGCAATAAAGGCTAAAATTTAATTTGCTTTCTCAATTTCTTGTACCAGCATGACAGTGTGCTTCATGTACAAGTACACCCAGATCTCTCTCTAATGTAGCATTCTGTATTCTCATTCCATTTGAATAAGAAGCCTAGTTACTGTATCTTGGTGCATTGGGGGTGTTGCTCTAAGCTGTACTGTCCTTCAAGAGTCATTTCAGTTTTTTCAAAAAAAAGTTAAAACTCACTTCTTACATATTTATTCAAATAATATTGGAATACTTAATGGGAAATGTAGAAAATTGGAGACATTTCAGAAATTGTTCTGGTTTCAGTAAAAACGGGTAACCCTCCACGCATGAAACTGATTATTGTATTACCCTCGTGGCTGCACATATTTGTCTCCATACTCTCCTGGTTTTTTACATGCTTCTTCCTCATCTCAGAAAACTAAAGGCCAAAGCAAAGTTGGGGGAAAGAAAATCTCTTGATTGCTGGGTTTGTGAACGTCTTAGTGATCATGTCCCAAAAATATTTACTCTAATTGTTATTATCTATGGTTAAGGTTTGACATTGTTTGGTGTAATGGGTGATAATACAAATCTTTATGAAGCTTTGGAATGAGAGATTATAGTGCTTGTACCTAGCTTTATTAAGTTGGGTATATAGGACAAGAGCAAGGAGGTTATGCTGAACTTATATAAGTCACCAGTTAAGGCTCAGCTGGAGGATTGTGTACAGCTCTGGGTGCCGCAGTACAAGAAAGATGTGAACACATTGGAGAAAGTACAGAAAAGGTTTATAAGAATGGTTTCAGGGATGAAAAAGTTGTTATGAAGATGCATAGGTGAGTTTGGGACTGTTTTCCTTGGAGAGTTTTGATAAAGGTATTCAAAATCATGAAGGGGCTGGACAGAGTAAGTGGGGAGAAACTGTTCAGTTTGTAACAGGATTGAAAATGATAAATTTGATTTTGTAAAAGGAACAAATGTGATGAGAATTTTTTTTACATAGCAATGGTTCAAGACTGAAATATTCGGCCTGGAAGTGTGGTAGAGGCGTGTTTAATTGAGGCATGCAAGAGGGAATTAGATGCTTGAGAAGAAACAGTGTGCAGGGGTATAAGGGAATGGCACAATTTCAAATGCTCATTTGGAGAGTGGGTCCAGACATGATGGACCAAATGGCTTCTGTCTGTGTCCTAACAATTTTGTAATTCTGTCTTTCAGTCAGTATAAATTTTCTTTTGGCAGTCTGTCGATGGAATTCAGTTTACACGAACTCATCATGTAGTTGGAAAGACAACCTTGTACGACATGGATGTTGATATCACGCGGAAATACGTAGCTATTAGTTGCCAGGACAGAAATATTAGGTATGTTCCATTTGATGGTAGGTTGCAGATGGTGACAAATGTTAATATTGAGAATTAAACATTTACCTATATTTGGTACCTACTGATGCACAAAAGAATTTTCTCTTCCTTGATGAACCCCGCCTAAGTCAGACGCTATGATTTGCATGGAGTAAAATTAATTTGCTCTTTTCCTTGTGTTAATGAGTGGAAGAAACATTGCGAGTGATTAAATTGTTAAGCTAAGTATGAGTGACAACTTGATTAACCAGTTTGTATGGAGTACTACTGAAAAGCTAAAATGTTGCACACATTGTTATTGTCTGTTTATATATTCAGGTTTCACTGTGCCATGTATGATCTGCAGACAGAAAGGCAGAGGTCAGCTGCCAATCTCTATCTCTGAACTAACCAACAGAAGTTAACAAGAGCTCAGTCAGATTTCCTTCCTTGTCACTGTAGGAAGCCACAACCTACACCTACTTCCCAGGGTCATCCTGACTCGAAGCATTTGCTCTATTCTGTCTCCATAGATATTGTTAGACCCACTGAGATTTTCCAGCATTTTCTGTTTTTGCTGCATGTACTTTATATTGGCATTCTGTTAATTCATCCTCTCTCTCTCTCTCTCTCTCTCTCTCTCTCTCTCAGAACACAGTTCTGACAGCACGTGCTTTCCAAATTGAAGTGATGTAGTTTACATCTTAAATTATTTGGAGAAAAGATAATTGAGGAAGGACCTGATCTAGGTGTTTAAATGAAGTGGGCCACACTAATATGAAATACAAGTATAACATTTACGAGTCTGTAGTTTTTTTTTGACCATTTGTGGTATTTGCTACTTTGGCGAAGCCAAGAAGGTGAGCTGCCATGGGTGCTGTGATTAGTTTGACATCAATTTTGGTCAACACCACTTCCTCCTTTGGTACTACTCTCTCCAGCCCATTGTTGCTGATCATCAGTTCATGGCTGATACAAGGATGGAAACTGAGATACAGCTGTCATAGTCAAAATTTAATAGTGCAGTATTACTGTATATGGTTAGGTGTGGGGTGTCATTTTCTAAGCACGGCACTCTGCTCATCATAATGGAATACTGTGCTGCAGCACATTGTTTCAAAATGGATCAAGGATTTTAAGGAGAATGAATTTTGTTTTCATTGTCAAAGTTTATTTATTAGTGTCGGAAGTAGGCTTACAGGGCGGCACGGTAACACAGTGGTTAGCACTGCTGCTTCACAGCTCCAGGGACTTGGGTTCGATTCCTGGCTTGGGTCACTGTCTGTGTGGAGTTTGCACATTCTGCTCATGTCTGCGTGGGTTTCCTCGGGTGCTCCGGTTTCCTCCCACAATCCAAAGATGTACGGGTTAGGTTGATTGGCCATGCTGAAATTGCCCGTTAGTGTCCTGGGATGCGTAGGTTAGAGGGATTAGTGGGTAAATGTGTAGGGATATGGGGGTAGGGCCTGAGTGGGATTATGGTCGGTGCAGACTCGATTGGGCCGAAGGGCCTGTTTCTGCACTGTAGGGTTCTATGATCTATGATGATGATTGCAGTAGTAATGAAGTTACTGTGAAAATCCCCTAGTCACCACACTCCAGTGCCTGTTTGGGTACACTGAGGGAGAATTTAGCATGGCCAGTGCACTTAACCAGCACGGCTTTTGAACTGTGGAAGCAAACCAGAGCACCTGAAACTCACGCAGACGCAACGTGTAGACTCTGCACAGAGAGTGACCCAAGCCAGGAATCGAATCCGGATCCCTAGCACTGAGCAACAGTGTGATGTGCCACCAGGCCACCCATGTTGATCAAGAGTTTGAATTTATGGAGCTAATAGCTGAGCTATAAAGATCACAGATATGGATTTTGTGTATTGATCTTGTCTGGGATTATATTAGAAGCTTTCAGACTTGGTTACTCTTACTAGGTTAAGGAGGGAGAAGATTTATTGGGGCCTTTCTTGATGGCTATCCATATATATCCTTGCTGAAAGTACAAAGCACAGAATTCAGCCAAACTTTGATATTGCCAAGTCAAATAGTGTGATGCTTGTTGCTATTGAAGCTCCAATAGAATTGACACCCCTTGCAAATTGGTGAGCAATAGAAGGTGACCAATGCTCATGAAACTATTCTTAGCAACAGTAACTGTTATTAGGGGAAGAGTGAAGAGGCACAAAGAGAATCCATTTCTTTTATAAAGCTGAATGTTTAATAAAATTACACTTTTTTTTATATCAACATTGCAGAGTATTTGCCATCAACAGTGGAAAGCAAAAAAAATGTTTCAAAGGTTCGCAGAGTGAAGATGGAATCCTCCTCAAGGTAAGGAATGAGTCTCTGCAGCATTTGAAGTAGGACAGGATTTCTTTATTGCAGTCTTTTCTTTAGTTTTATAAGGAAATGATAATATACCAAAAACAGTGTATTGCACTTCAGGTGTTAAGAACTGGTTGCAGAGATGGTGGATGTATTAGTTGTATTCCTAATGGCATTTTATTCAAGAAACACATTGCCCCTTTAATCTGTAGATTAAATTGCAGTGTGACGTCCATTGGGAGATTCATGTACTAGCTTAAGTAATCTGGTTAAACATGCAAACATTGCAATATTCTCCTACTCAAGGAAGGAGGGGACAGAAAGCAGGAAACTATATAGACCACTTTACCTAACATCTGTCGTTGGGAAATACTGGAATTTTTTTTTAGGAAAATAACAGGATATTTAGAAAATCATTGTACAAGCGAGCAAAGTCGACATGGCTCTGTGAAAGGGATAGTGTTTACTAAATTTTTTTAGCGTTGATTTGAGGATATTGTTGGGTACCAGGAAAACTCCAAGGTATGTTATGAAGTTAGCTTAGACTGAACTATTTTCGATTTTTGGCATTAGTGTTGGCGCATAGGTACAGTTCTCAAATCTGATTATCCAAAATCCAAAATTTTTCTCTTGGTGTTGCTTCCAGAACACAGGATGCTTGGAGATGGAAGAGGCCGTTCTCTGGTTGACCCAGAGAATGGAATCAGTGAGAGTTGTGCACAGACAGGATCTGAGTCACTTGCAGCAATTATAAGACCATATGACATAGGAGCAGAATTAGACCACTCAGCCCATTTGAGTCTGCTCCACCATTCAATCATGGCTGATATTTTTCTCATCTCCATTCTTCTGCCTTTTTCCCATAGCCCCTGATCCCCTTATTAATCAAGAATCAATCTATCTTTGTCTCAAAGATACTCAATGACCTGGCCTTTTGAGACAGAGTTCCACAGATTCAGCACTCTCAGACTGAAGAAATTCTTCCTATTCTCTGTTTTAAAGGATTGTCCCTTTAGCCTGAGGTTGTGCCCTCTAGTTCTCGTTTTTCCTATTAGTAGAAACATCCTCTCCACACCACTCTAACCAGGCCTCGCAGTATCCTATAAGTTTCAACAAAATCCCCCCCCTCAGCCTTCCAAACTCCAGCAAGTACAGACCCAGAGTCCTCAACCGTTCCTCATATGACAAGCTCTTCATTCCAGGGATCATTCTTGTGAACTCCTCTGGGCCCTTTCCAAGGCCAGCACATCCTTCCTTAGACTGCTCACAATACTCCAACTGGGGTCTGACCAGAGTCTTATACAGCCTCAGAAGTACATCCCTGCTCTTGTGTTCTAGCCCTCTCGACATGAATGCTAACATCGCATTTGCCTTCCTAACTGCCAACTGAACCTGCATGTTAACCTTAAGAGAATCTTGAACAATGACTTCCAAGTCTCTGTTTCTGATTTCCTGAGCAATTCATAGTCTGCCTCACAATGTGGACAGAGAGGGATCTTATTTAGGTTAGCAAAATATAACTATTTGGGTGCTACAGGGATCAGTCTGTAGTATCAGCTATTTACAATCTATTTATATGAAGTTTTGATTTCCTTACCCAAGAAGGGATATGTCATCAAAGGTGCGCAGCAAAGGTTCACCAGAATGATTCCTCTGGCAGGGTTGTCATACAAGGAGAGATTGGTCAACTGGGCTTATATTCACTGGAATTTAGAAGAATGAGAGGGAATCTAATTGAAACATATTAAAATTCTGACACAGCTGGAAATACTTGATTTAGGTTTGTTGTTTCCCCAGGCTGGGGTGGGGGGTCAGTCTCAGGACACTGGCAGGCCATTTAGGACTGAGATGAAGTGAAACTTTCTGCATTCAGAGGATGGTGAACCTACGGTAATTGAGAAAATAATGGGTGTGCCAAGTTTTTTGAAATCCAGAATTCAGTCTGCAGATATTTCTGGGACTCTTGAATGAGAAGTTTCAGAACATTTCATATATTTGTTGACTTGTTAGAACACTGAAAAATGTTTTCTGTGCAAATTTGATAGTAGCCTAACTGCCTCCAAAAAGGAATGTCACCAAAAACTGAAGTTAAAAATTGTAGGGAGATGGGTAAAGAATGAGGGAGTGAGGCTAACTGGATTTCTTTTCCAAAATACCAGCATGGACTCGATGGGTCCAACACTGCAATGGGTTTTCTTCCCATTCCCACATCATGACCCCAATTCCCAACGCTTTTATCCTTGGTTCCCTCTCATTTCTCATCTGTAAGCTGCCTCTTGGCTTCGTCTGAGAACAGTGTAAATTTCTATATGTAGACTGATGCAGCCTGACCTCACTATCCCAACCCTTGTACTCTCACTATTATCAATGTTTTTCTGACATCCAGTGCTGGATTTTTTTTTATTCGTTCATGGGAAAAGGACGTTGCTGGCTAGGTCAACATTTATTGCCCATCTCTAATTGGGCTCTTGGAAAAGACAGTTAAAAGTCAACTATATTGCTGTGGATCTGGAGTCACGTAGGCCAAACCAGGTAAGGATGATGGGTTTCCTTCCCTCAAGGACACTAATGAGCCAGATGGGTTTTTAGAATAATCAACAATGATTTCATCATCATCATTAGACCTTTACGTCCAGATTTTTTTAAAATTCAAATTCTGAGTTCGAATCCGACCATCTGTCACGGTGGGATTTGAACCCAGCGTCCCCAGTGCATTACCCTGGATCTCTGGATTACTAATCCAGTGACAATACCGGTATAGTGGTATAGTACCGGAAGATTGGAGGTTAGCGAATGTTGTCCCATTGTTTAAGAAGGGGAACAGAGACTTCCCCGGGAATTATAGACCAGTGAGTCTCACTTCTGTTGTGGGCAAGGTTTTAGAAAAAATTATTAGGGATAGGATTTATAGTTATTTGGAGAGTAATGAATTGATTGGAGATAGCATGGTTTTGTAGCGGGTAGGTCGTGCCTTACTAACCTTATTGAGTTTTTTGAGAAAGTGACCAAAGAGGTGGATGGGGGTAAGGCAGTTGACGTGGTATATATGGATTTTAGTAAGGCGTTTGATAAGGTTCACCATGGTAGGCTTCTGCAGAAAATGCAGATGTATGGGATTGAGGGTAATCTAGGAAATTGGATCAGGAATTGGCTAGCAGATAGGAGACAGAGGGTGGTGGTTGATGGTAAATATTCGTCATGGAGTTCGGTTACGAGTGGTGTGCCTCAGGGATCTGTTTTGGGGCCACTGCTGTTTGTAATTTTTATTAATGATCTGGATGAGGGTATAGTTGGGTGGATTAGTAAATTTGCTGATGACACCAAAGTCGGAGGTGTGGTAGATTGTGAGGAAGGGTGTCATAGTTTGCAGGAAGACTTGGACAGGTTGCAGAGCTGGGCCGAGAGGTGGCGGATGGAGTTTAATGCGGAGAAGTGTGAGGTAATTCACTTTGGTAGGAATAACAGATGTGTTGAGTATAGGGCTAACAGGAGGACTTTGAATAGTGTGGATGAACAGAGGGATCTAGGCGTATGTGTGCATAGATCCCCGAAAGTTGGGAATCAAGTAGATAGGGTTGTTAGGAAGGCATACGGTGTCTTGGCGTTTATTGGTAGGGGGATTGAATTTAGGAGTTGCAGCGTCATGTTGCAACTGTACACAACTCTGGTGCGGCCGCACTTGGAGTACTGTGTGCAGTTCTGGTCCCCACATTACAGGAAGGATGTGGAGGCTTTGGAGAGGGTGCAGAGGAGGTTTACCAGGATGTTGCCTGGTATGGAGGGGAGGTCCTGTGAGGAGAGACTGAGGGATTTGGGGTTGTTTTCGCTGGAAAGAAGGCGGCTAAGAGGGGATCTTATTGAAACATATAAGATGATTAGAGGTTTAGATAGGGTGGACAGTGATAGCCTTTTTCCTCGGATGGAGAAAGCTAGCACGAGGGGGCATGGCTTTAAATTAAGGGGGGGGTAGTTATAGGACGGATGTCAGGGGTAGGTTCTTTACCCACAGGATGGGGAGGGATTGGAATGCCCTGCCTGCTGAGGTTGTAAATGCGCCTAGTTTGGGGGCGTTTAAGAGATCTGTGGATCGGTTTATGGACGAAAAGGGATTGGTTTAGGTTAGTGGGTCATTGTTTTTTAACTGGTCGGCGCAACATCGTGGGCTGAAGGGCCTGTTCTGCGCTGTTATGTTCTATGTTTAATACCTCTAACACTGCCTTCCCAGAAATTTCCTTCAACTAAATATTGTGAAGACTGAAGTCATTGTCCTTGGTCACTGCCCCAAACTCCATTCTTTAAGCTGCATAGTTGCCAGGGAAGAATCAAAGTTGGTTAATCAGAAAATGCTGGATATGCTTAAGTCCAGCAGCACCTTTGAAAAGAGAAACAGAGTTCTTGAGAGCCTGATGAGAATGACTTGAAACGTTAATTCTGTTTCTCTCTCCATAGATGCTGCCAGACCTGCTGTGTTTATTAAGCGTTTTTTGCTTTTATTTTGGATTCCCAGCATTCACAGTTTTCCGCTTTAATTTGTGGCTTAATAAAATTGTTCATTTGTGCACATAATCTTGGTGTCGTATTTAATCTTGGGTTAAACTTCTGACCACAGCTGCGCCATCTATGAATTTCCACCTCTAATGTTACTCAGCTGTTTCACTCATTGACTCATCTGCTGCTGAAACCCTTTTCCTTGCCTTGAGATCTAGTCTCAACTATTCCAGTGGTTGGCTGCCTATGTTCTGGTTAATTCTGCTTTCTGTATCTGTTTTCGTACCAATTCCCCATAAACTTTCACCCTCCGCTCCTTGCCCTATGTTGGTTTCTGGATTAGTAATATCTTGAATTTATTTTTAAAATTCCCGCCCTCGGTTTTCAAATCCTTCTATAGCCTTACTCAACTTCATCCAGCTTTACTAGCCTCCAAGATAGTTATAGTCATCGAATTCTAAAATGAAAAGTGTTGGAAATACTGAACAGACCTGGCAATGTCTCTGAAGAGAAACGCAGATTTAATACTTAAGATCTGACTATCTAATGCTAGCCTCTTATGCATCCCTGATTTTTAATTGATGTGGAGATGCTGGTGTTAGACTGGGGTGGGCACAGTAAGAAGTATCTCAGCACCAGGTGAAAGTCCAGCAAATCTGTTTGGACTCACAAGCTTTCATGATTGTAAGATCACAGCATATGTAGACAGACACACAATTGCAAGATGTCTATGTATGCCATGTAAGTGAACTTGTAGAAGTGCCGAGCAGATGATCCATCTTAGCCTCGTCCAGTGGTCCCTAATATCTCATGCCAACCTCCAGCCAATTCAATTCCACGTGAGATCAAGAAACGGTTGGAAGCATTGGATACTGCAAAGGCTCCAGAATTTGCTGCTCCCCTAGCCACTGGCATCTATCCAACAAGTGGAAAATTTGTGACAACTCAGATACTGAAGCAATCCACGTTCAAATGCAACGAGATCTGGACAATATCCAGGC
Source organism: Carcharhinus amblyrhynchos (assembly GCF_965287045.1). Lineage (NCBI taxonomy): Eukaryota > Metazoa > Chordata > Chondrichthyes > Carcharhiniformes > Carcharhinidae > Carcharhinus > Carcharhinus amblyrhynchos. The sequence goes on along the minus strand of NW_027649785.1, from coordinate 3,122,213 downwards.
TTGGGCTGGCAAATGTAAGTAACATTCACGCCACACAAATGCCAGGCAATGACCATCACCAATAAGAGACACTCTAACCACTGCCCCTTAATATTCATAGAAACACAGAACATTACAGCATAGTACAGGCCCTTTCACCCTCAATGTTGTGCGGAGCTATGTCCAATCCCAAGATCAAGCTATCCCCTCCCTATAATTCTGGAGTGCTCCATGTGCCTATCCAATAACCACTTGAAATTTCCTAAAGTGTCTGACTCCACTATCACAGCAGGCAGTCTGTTCCACACCACAACCACTCTGAGTAAAGAATGTACCTCGGACATCCCTCCTATATCTCCCACCATGAACCTTAGTTATAGCTCCTAGTAACAGCTACATCCACCTGAGGAAATAGACTGGACATGCAGAGACTATCAATCCCTCTCATCATCATCTTATAAACCTCTATTAAGTCACCTCTCATACTTTTCCGCTCCAAAGAGAAAAGCCCCAGCTCCCTCAACCTTTCCTCATAAGACCTACCCTCCAAACCAGGCCGCATCCTGGTAAATCTCCTCTGCACTCTCTCCAATGCTTCCACATCCTTTTTACAGTGAGGTGACCAGAACGGAACACAATATTCCAAATGTGGTCTCACCAGCGTCCGTATAGTTGCAGCATAACCCCACGGCACTTAAACTCAAACCCTCTATTATAAATACTAACATTCTATAAGCCGCCTTCACGGCTCTATCCACTTGAGTGGCAACCTTCAGAGATCTGTGGCTATGAACCCCAAGATCTCTCCTTTGCTCCACATTCCTTAGAACCCTGCTGTTGACCCTATAATCTGCATTCAAATTTGTCCTACCAAAATGAATCACCTCACACTTATCAGGGTTCAATGGTGTTATCATCACTGAATTCCTCACTGTCAACATCTTTGGGGTTACCATTGACCAGAAACTTAACTGGACTCGCCACATTAACACAGTAGCTACAAGAGCAGGTCAGAGGCTAGGAATACTGCGGCAAGTAACTCACCACCTGGCCCACCAAAACCTATCCACCATCTACAAGGCACAAGTCAGGATCTGATGGAATACTTCTGCTTGTCTGGATAGGTGCAGCTCCAATAACACTTGCAGCCCAACACCATCCAGGATAAAGTAGCCCACTTGATTGGCACCACATCTACAAATGTTCGTTCCCTCCACCACCGATGCTCAGTAGCAGCAGTGTGTACTAACTACAAGATGCACTGCAGCAATTCACCAAAGATCCTTGAGACAACACCTTCTGTTCCCATCTAGAAGGACAAGGCGGCAGATAAATAGGAACACCACCACCTGCAAGTTCTCCAAGCTACTCACTATCCTGACATGAAAATATATCACTGTTCCTTTGGCAGTCGCTAGGTCAAAATCCTGGAATTCCCTCCCTAACATCATTGTGGATCAACTCACAGCACATGGACTGCAGCAATTTAAGAAGGTGGTGACACTACCTTCTTAAGGGTGACGAGGAATGAGCAATACATGATGGCCAGCCAGCGACGCCCATATCCCACGAATGAATTAGAAAAAAACACCCCTCCAGCGCTCCAACAGTTAGTGGTTCCAGATAAACCTGTTGGGCTTTAACCCGGTGTTGTGAAACTTTTCAGTTGTTCATCGTTGGCTACTGTGCCTTCAGCCAACGAGGCCGTAAGCTGGAATTCTCTCCCTAAACATCTCAACCTGCCTTTAAAACTTACCTCTGTAATTAAACTTTTGGTAATTTGTATAACAGTCTCGGGATGTCTTGTATGAAAAGCATTACCTAAATAAATAGGGTGGCACAGCGGTTAACACTGCTGTCTTATGTCACCAGGGACTCGGGTTCAATTTGGGCCTCGGGTGACTGTCTGTATGGAGTTTGCACGTTCTCCCCATGTCTGCGTGGGCATCCTTCCGGGTAATCTGGATTCCTCCCATAGTCCAAGGATGTGTGGGTTGCCCCTTAATGTTGGGGGATTAATAGGGTGAGTACATAGGATTATGGAAATAGGGCTTGGGTGGGATTGTTGTTGTTGCAGGCTCAATGGGACAAATGACCACCTCCTGCACTGTAGGGATTCTATGAAAAACATGCAAGGTTATTGTGTTGTAAACTTACCTTTTGTAAATTAGGATTAAGTTCTGTAGGTGTGTGCAGCACTTTGGGGATCTCTCCCACTGAATTTGAAAGACCACTACAGGTAATGGTGAATTTTAAAGCCATAAAGTTGTTCCAGTGCAGTTTGCGACTTCTTTTTTATTAGTCTAGTACACTGCGCAATCCATTTGTACAGCTATGCCATCTTGATGACTCATTTTCACTGCTCCACATACTCTGTCCATCTTTTCAAATTAGCTCATCTGGTTGCGGGTAGTTCAGTTTTCCGGGTCCAGGGCCTAACTTTGTGCTCAGCATATTTCCCTGCATCATCTGACATCTCCAATTCCATCTGACTGACTTAAAGTTAGTTTGTGGCACTGTTGGCTAATCGGACCAAAAGTTGAGCTAGGGCACCCTCTGCTGCTGAAGTAATGGAAGCATTTGAAGACACGTAAATTCACGTGAAATGCCTTTTAAAAAGTGATTAGTTTCAGTGGTGGTTAAAAGAAAGAGAATATTGACACTGGAAAAAAACATTTTCTTAATCTTCAGGTGACGATTGATTTGTACACTGTCTGCAATGGCTTTTGATTTTTTACTTTTTAGTAACATGTTTCTTTAAACATGGAGGAATTTCCTTGTAGCTATTTCAAACTTTAGTTGCGATACCTAGTATTGGTTTATCTGTTTGTTTCTAGGTTCAGATGGATCCCTCTGGAACATTTGTAGCTACTAGTTGTTCTGACAAGAATATTTCCATCTTTGACTTCTACACTGGAGAATGTGTCGCCAGCATGTTTGGGCATTCAGGTATTCTTATGACAGTCTATAAACAAGAATTATTTAACTTTTAACATTTCTCTTCTATTTTGGATTTTAAAAAATTGTTCCCTAAACCTAGTGAATAGAATTGGACTGCCCAGGGAGTGGGTGCAGAGTTTTGTTGGTAGCATGTCATTCCTGAAAATGGAACTGGAAGTGAGCCACTTCTGCGGTCTTCCTGTTTTTCACACTATTACAATTTCTGAAAACTGCTAATGGTATGTGATTCTGCAGGAGATGTCTGATGAAACCTGCTGTCAGCTAACAAAGCTGAAGCTACAGATGACCTGCAATAGCACCTGTGGTCAAAACATTCCTGCCCAACTCCATAAGACTTGTGCACACAGTGGTACACATCTTTTTTCAAAATTAAAGTTCACTTGTAAATATTACAGTATCTCGGTTTCACTTCATTCATATACGCATCATTGTTGTTTGTTGAGACGAACCTAGTCACACAGAAATGTATTAGAAATCTCATGGTTGGCACACATTGGTTGGAGGTGGGGAAGGTTAAAAACATTTGTATTTATTGTGGCAGGAAGTTTTTGTTTTCTTCAGTATTTATTGAATGCTCTCATTCGTGCCAGTGTTGTACTTGCCACTCTGACACATGGCTGATTTTGCTAACTATGTATTGTAAAGGAGATTTGCCCTGTAAGGACCTTGCCAGCCAACACAGTGAGAGAGATCCACATTTGGATGATGCTGCCCTTTAGGTCCCTCGTAAGAACCTTGACTGACTGCTCCCACTGCACCTTTCGCTTGGATAACTTTCTTAATTTCTCCTGTCTCCCAATTCCATCCCAACCATCTCCACCTCCAACACTGACTCACCTTGCTGCAGCCGAGCTCCATGCAAACTGCTATTCTCCTGCTCCCGTTGCTTGTGCTGCAGACCACCGACACACACAACTGCATAAACACAACCTTAAACCAACATAGACGGGTGCACCATGATTTTCGTGCACTACTGACTTTATCTTAAAAGTAGGACTTTATGCTAATGAGCATTAATACCATGCAAAGTTATTGCAAGTAAGATCCCACCATAAGTGCTAGGTGATTCATTTTGGTAGGACAAACTTTAATGCAGATTACAGGGTCAACGGCAGGGTTCTGAGGAATGTGGAGGAACAGAGAGATCTTGGGATTCATATCCACAGATCTCTGAAGATTGCCACTCAAGTGGATAGAGCCGTGAAGAAGGCTTATAGTGTGTTAGCTTTTATTAACAGGGGGTTTGAGTTTGAGTCGTGGGGTTATGCTCCAACTATACAGGACCTTTGAGGAAAGGTTGAGGGAGCTGGGGCTTTTCTCTTTAGAGCGGAGGAGGATGAGCGGCGACTTAGAGGTTTATAAGATAATGAGGGGGATAGATAGAGTGAACGTTCAGAGATTATTTCTTCGGGTAGATGTAGTTGTTACTAGGGGGCATAACTTTAAGGTTCATGGTGGGAAATATAGGAGGGATGTCTGAGGTAGATTCTTTATTCAGAGAGTGGTTAGGGTGTGGAATGCATTGCCTGCTGTGACAGTGGAGTCGGACACTTTAGAAACTTTCAGGCGGTTGTTGGATAGGCACATGGAGCACACCAGAATGATAGGGAGTGGCATAGCTTGATCTTGGGTTTGGACATAGCTGGGCACAGCGTCGAGGGCCTGTACTGTTCGATGGAACGACGGAGGGTGAGGGGTGACCTGATAGAGATTTACAAGATTGAGCGGCATGGACAGAGTGGATAGTCAGATGCTAAAAGTCAAGTACTAGGGATCATAGGTTTAAGGTGTGTGGGGAAAAGTTTAGAGAGATGTGCGAAGCAAGTTTTTTGTACACAGGGTGGTGAATGTCTGGAACATGATGCCTGGGGAGGTGGTGGGAGCAGATATGATAGTGGCATTTAAGGCAACAAGATAAATACATAAATAGGATGGGAAAGGAAGGATACAAACTCTAAGTGCATACACTTTTAGCTTAGGCAGGCATCATGATCGACACAGGCGTGGAGGGCTGAAGGGCCTAGTTCTGTGCTGTGTTGTTCTTTTATACCTTCCATGGTGTTATGTGACACTACCAGCATACTAAATGGGGTAGACATTGAGCAGATCTACACTTTTGAATCTGGGCACAGTGGGCCATTAGCAGCAACAAAATTGTACTCGATCACAATCTGTAAGCGCGTGGCCCTGCATATTCCCTACGCTACCATTACCACCAAGCCAGGGATCAACCCTGACTCAGTGTAGAGTGCAAGAGGGCATGTCAGGAACAGCACCAACCATGCCTAAAAATGAGGTGTCAGTTTGGTGAAGGTACAAAATAGGGCTATTACTTCAGTGCCAAACAGCATAAGCAACAAATAGGCCTGTTAAGTGATTCCACAACCAAAGAATCAGATGCAAACTCTGTAGTCCTGCCACATCCAGTCATGAATGGCAGTGGACAATTAAACAATCACTGGAGGAGGAGCTCCACTAATAACCTTATCTCCAATGATGGAGGAGCCTGGCGAGTCACCGCCAGGCTGAAACAATCTTGAGCTAGAAATGCTGAGTGGATGATCCATCTCGGCCGCCTCTTGAGATGCCAATTTGATTCACTCCCAGTGATCAAGAAATGGTTGCAGGTGTTGGAAAAGCTGTAGGCCTGACAATATTCTGACAATGGGACTGAAGACTTGTGCTCCAGAATTTGCTGCTTTAGCCAAGCTCCTGAACTTATTGCAGCATCAGTTCAAAATGGACAGAAGAGCTGAATTCCAGATTTGAGGTGAAGAGAACCTTCCACTTGGAGTCATTTTCACAAAAGAAGATGGCTGTGGTGGTTGGATGTCAATCGCCTCTGTTCCAGAAAATCACTGCAGGAGTTTCTCAGGATGATGTCCTATGTCCAGTGATCTTCAGCAGTTTCATCACTGACCTTTCTTCCATTGTAAGATCAGAAGTGGGCATGTTCACTGCCCATTTTCACCATTCACAACTCTTCAGATATTGAAGCTGTCTGTATCCAAATGCAGCAAGATGTGGACAATATTCCAGTTTGGGCTTACGAGTGGCAAGTAATATTCATGTGCCGCACAAGTACCAGGCTGTGATCATCTTCAAGAGAATAACCATCATCCCATCAATGGATCACCATTGCTGACTTGCCCCACTGTTAACATCCTTGGGGTTACCATTAACTTGAAACTGAACTGGACAAGCCATATAAATACTTTGGCTACAAGAGCAGGTCAGAGACGAGGAATCCTGAGGTAAGTAACTCACATCCTTATTCAAGGTGCCCCTTAAAAGTCACTATTGTATTCTCTTCCACTACCTCCCACTGGCAGAGAGTTCCAGGCACCCACCACCTCTGTATAAAGAATAAAACCTGCCTTATACATCTCCTAAAATTCCTCAACCTGTCCATCATTTTCAAGACACAAGTCAGACATGTAATGGAACACTCACCCCATGCCTGCTTGGCCCCATCCAGAACAAAGCCCTTTTGACTGGCACCTCCCTCCTTCCCCCTTCATCTCCATCATCAGAAACATCCTTCCTGCATCTACCCTGTCTAGTCCTGTTAGAATTTCGTAGGTTTCTGAGACCTCCCCTCATTCTTCTGAACTCCAGCAAATATAATCCTAACCAACTTGATCTCTCCTCATCCAGTCAATCCTGCCATCCCAGGAATCAGTCTGTTAAACCTTTGCTGCACTCCCTCTATAGCAAGTGCATTGATCCTCAGATAAGAAATAATTTGTGAATTTCTACGCTGAATTTTAATTTGATATCTGGATCTTCAGAAACTGTTTAAAACTGCTGCACGCAGTTTAGGATAACTTTGAATTCTGTAATAATGCAGACAGATTACAAAAAATTGTATACATGGTTGTAAAATTAGTTTTAATTTTATTTTCTAGAAATTGTAACAGGCATGAAATTTAGTAATGACTGCAACTATCTGATCACAGTATCAGGAGACAGGCAAGTACTTTCTACTGGGTTACATGCCATTGGTAAAATGAATTTTTTAAAAACGTGAAGGAAATTAATGTGACATGTTTTAGTTGTAATTAGCTATTGAAAGCCTCTATTATACTTTTTGTAGGCCAATATGTCAAGCACATGTACAATGTGCAATTTCTTTCACACATCACTCAACAATAACCTTACAGTTGGAGGCTGATGTGTTTTCTAAAGTCATGACTTGTATCCACTGTGCAACTGAAAAAACGCCCATCCTCTCTCTCTATTTTCGCTGTCTCCATTAATCTGTCATTGGTATATTCTTCATCACGTTGGAAAGTGGAGCTCTGTCATCTTGTATATTTCTGTAACTACTGAATAACAAATTACTGAGGATTGTGGTACATTAGCATATGGGCTTTTCCCATTTATCATGACCATTGTGACAATTCCTCTGTATCCTATTTTCATTTTTACGCTGTCAACTAACTGTGCTGTTTATTCAGTATTTCTCATAGTCCTTGCATACAAGGCTGAATTTGTGTTCTGTCAATTCTATGAAGAAAACTAGCTTCTATAACTGCATAGCAAATCAACATCATCAAACCTTTTAGTCTTGAGTGCAATATTAAGTAAAATAATAATGTCCTACTGTTACTGAATATTTGCAGGGTTTTTCTCATTTTCTCACCTACAGTTGCATTTTCATATGGCGCTTGGATACCCAGTTGACAAATTGCATGAGACATCGTCTGTCTGAAATTAAACAGATTTCTAAAAAAGACAAGACGCCACCTACCAAGCCACCTGCACCAATCAGGTATATTTATTAAAACTGCTGTCTTACTTGCAAGATACTTCAGATACTGAAATTTAGAAAATCAGACAGTTCTCTGTTTCAGCTGGAATTTTGTGTACGGTTCTGTCGTCATATTACAAAAGATCACGAGAGAATGCAGAGGATACTTTACAAGAATGTTGCAGGGCTTGAAAATTGCATCTGAGGAACGGTTGGATAGACAAAGTGTTGCTTTCTTTAGAAAGAGATGGCTCAGGGGTGGACAGAAAATGGTTGTTTCCGTTGGCAGAGGGGATAATTATCAGGCGGAAAACATCTAAGGTCATTAATAAAAGGATTAAAGGGACAGGAGGAAAAACATTTGTTCACTGAGGGTAGTGGGTGTCTGGAATTAACTGCTTACAATGGTGATTTGAAGCTGAAATGCTCAACTCAGCATTAAAAGATACCTGGATCTGCATCTAAAGTGCTATAACCTGCAAAACTATGGACCAGGTACTGAAAAATTGAATTAAAACAAGCAGGTGTTCTTTTTCTTTAGCTGGTGCAGACACACTGGGCTGAATGGCTCCTTTCTGCATTAACATTTCTGTGGTTTTATATTACTTTCATCCTGATGTAAGTGCTTAAGATGCAGGAGAGTAGGTCTGTGTGACTTGGCAACTTCCAGCTTCCTTATTATGTTTCTGTTTCAACTTCTATCCCCACCCTAGATAAGTCTTGATGCACTTCACTCTGATTACTTAATGACCTTTAGAGTTGGAAAAGAATGCTCGTGTGGAAACAGGAGACCTAAATATTTTATCGTGATTTGCTACAACGCCATTGCTATCTTGCCAGCCATTGATTTTGCTGAACTAAAAATTTTGCACTGCCCAGACAACTGTAGCAGCTTAAATCAGGTGGAAGACTTAGAGCTACTGAGTACTATTACAAATCTGTAGTTTATATTTCATGACCTACATAAGTGATTCAACTTGGCCCTGGAAGAGCAACCTTACAATATAAACCCATTAAATTGAGAGAGATCCTCGGTATGTAGCCTTGTATTCATTGGTGTGATATCAATACAACCTCAGCGATAAAAGTAAAAAAAGGCTTGTGTTTGTTGTACATTTCATGGTCTCAGCACTCTAAAGCTCTTTACAATCAATTGAGTGTTCTCAAGGTGTCGTCACTGTTGTAATGTAGCCAATTTATGTATAGCAAACTTCCCACAAGCAGTATTGTCTAAACCAGGTATTATGTTTATTATGCTTCTGGGATTAAAAATTGGCAAGGCACCATGGAGAACTCTTCTCTTTACCAAGTCTTTAGTGTGTGGCAAAGATGTCACCCATTGGTGAATAGTTGACCGAATTAGACTTGGAAGTACCTATTGCTACAGTAACTAGTTGCGCATGCAATGCTTTGGAATTCTCCAAACTCCATGTGCCACCATATGCATTTGTACACCCTTATGCCCAGTGCAGCATTTGGGCCTTTTATGGAATGCCCACTTTTGTGGTCACAAAATTGATGGCTGCGATTTGGAAGTACTAAATTTTGACATTTTCTCATATGGAAAATAGGGCTTTACTTTCAGTATGTAATTATTTTAGGAGAGAGACCTTTATGGTGCGAAAGTTAACTTCAGAGGATCAGGAAGATGATATGAGTGAGGATGATGCAGATGATGAATCATTCCGAACCCCTCTAAAAGAGCAGATGGATAGAGGTAGGAGCTGTTTTGTATATACTGTACAGTACGTGGGATGGATGAAGTAGACCCCAAAAATTAATACCTCAGTGGCTTTATATTTCAGTATATGTATTGTGCCTTCCTTGAGCACAAACTATCGCAAATATATCATAGCCAGTACGATACTTTTTAAAGTATAGTTGCTGTAATTTAGGAAATGTGATGGCTAATTTTGCATTGAAAGCTCTAACAAACAGCATGATAATGTTCAAATTATCTGTTTTGGATTTTAAGGGATAAACATTAGCCAAGGCACTGGGATTAACTCCTATACTCTTCAAAATAGTTATATAATTGTTAGTGCACACCTATGAGCACAGATAACATTCCTACCTTTCTTTGTGTAATCAGCAGATTTAGCCACCATATCTTTGCCCTAAGTTAATTTGAGTTTGTCTATTTGGTTGGTGTCAAAAAGAGACACCTTTGTTTCTTCCATCCAAGTAATTAATATAAATTATAAAAAAAAAGTTGAGGCCCCAGCACTGATCTCTGGCATGCACTTACCCATTTATGCCTGCTTTGTTTTCTCTTAGCTAGCCAATCTTCTATCCACATTGATATTTTACCCACTACAGCATTCACTTTTATTTCCTGCAATAGAATGTAGAACACTACAGCACAAACAGGCCCTTCGGCCCACAAGTTGCGCCGATCATGTCCATACCTACTAGGCCTATCTATATCTCTCAATCCCATTAAATCCCATGTACTCATCCAGAAGTCTCTTAAAAGACCCCAGCGAGTTTGCCTCTACTGCCACCAACGGCAGCCGATTCCACTCACTCACCACCCTCTGAGTGAAAAACTTACCCCTGAAATCTCCTGTGTACCTACTCCCAGCACCTTAAACCTGTGTCCTCTCGTAGCGACCATTTCAGCCCTGGGAAATAGTCTCCGAGAATCCACCCTACCCATACCTCTCAACATCTTATAAACCTCTATCAGGTCCCCTCTCAATCTTCGTCTCTCCAGGGAGAAGAGACCTAGCTCCCTCAATCTATCCTTATAAGGCATGCCTCCCAATCCAGGCAACATCCTTGTAAATCTCCTCTGCACCCTCTCAATAGCTTCCACATCCTTCCTGTAGTGAGGCTGCGCACAGTACTCCAAGTGGGGTCTGACAAGGGTCTTATAAAGACCCTTACCTTCCGACTCCTAAACTCAATCCCTCAATTAACGAAGGCTAGCACACCATACGCCTTCTTGACCACATCCTCCACCTGTGAGGCCAATGTAAGAGTCCTATGGACCCGGACCCCAAGGTCCTTCTTCTCCTCAACACTGCTAAGAGTCCTACCCTTGATACTGTACTCCTTCATCCCACTGGACCTGCCAAAATGGACCACTACACATTTATCCGCGCTGAAGTCCATCTGCCACTTCTCTGCCCAGTCTTGCATCCTATCTATGTCACGCTGCAACTTCTGACATCCCTCCAGACTGTCCACAACACCACCAACCTTCGTGTCGTTGACAAGCTTACCAACCCATCCCTCCACTTCCTCATCAGGTCATTTATGAAAATGACAAACAGCAAGGGTCCTAGAACAGATCCCTGGGGCACTCCAGTGGTGACTGACCTCCATGCAGAAAAAGACCCATCCACAACCACTCTCTGCCTTCTGCAGGCAAGCCAGTTCTGGATCCACAAGGCCAAAGCCCCTTGGATCCCATGCCCTCTCACCTTTCCAGGAAGTCTTGCATGGAGGATCTTATCAAACGCCTTGCTGAAGTCCATGTAAACCACATCCACCGCTCTTCCTTCGTCAATGTGTTCAGTCACATTTTCAAAGAACTCAACTAGGCTCGTAAGGCACGATCTGCCCTTGACAAAGCCATGCTGACTATTTCTGATCGTACTAAACTTCTCTAAACATTCATAAATCCTGTTCCTCAGTATCCTCTCCATCAACTTACCAACCACTGAGGTCAAACTCACCGGTCGGTAATTTCCCGGGCTATCCCTGTTCCCTTTCTTGAAAATAGGAACCACATCCGCAATCCTCCGAACCTCTCCCGTCTCCATCGACGACGCAAAGATCATTGCCAGGGGCTCTGCAATCTCTTCCCTCACCTCACCACAGTGACCTGGGGTACATCCCATCCGGTCCCGGCAACTTATTTACCTTGATAGAATTTAAAAGTTCCAACACATCCTCTTTCTTAACATCCACATACTCAATCTTTTCAGTCCGCCGCAAGCCAGTACAACCTCCCAGATCATTTCCCACCGTGAATACTGAGGCAAAGTACTCATTAAGCACCTCTGCCATTTCTTCTGGTTCCACACAGACTTTTCCCCCTTCACCTTTTATAGGTCCTATCCCTTCACTTCTCATCCTTTTACTCTTCACATAATTGTAAAATGCCTTGGGGTTCTCCTTGATCTTACCCGCCAAGGCCTTCTCATGACCCCTTTGCTGTGGCACCTTATCAAGTGCCTTCTGAAAATCTAAGTACAGTCCGCCCACTGGTTCCCTTCATCCACAGCACGTGTGATTCCTTCAAAGAATTCCAATAAATTGGATCAACGTTGTTATGGGGCTGTTACGGTAGTTTAAAATGCCACAAGAAAACCATCATTCCCCTCAAGTAGCTAGACAAAGCCAGTGTGGTTTAAGATGATTTATTAAACAAGACTACAACTATAGGACTCTAAATGAGACCATTCAGAGTGGAAAAAGTTAGAAGTTCATAGGCAATTAGTTTCAGTTTCGATTACAAATAATTTGAATACACCAACAAAAATCCAGAGTTATCTCCATCCAATCATAATTAAAATCACATCATATGAAGTGCAGTTTTTAAAGTCAATTACATTTACCTTACATTTGCTTAATTGTAACATCCAATTGATAAAAGGTTTCTACTTTCCTCAATTAAGTATTGTTTTCCCTTATAGGCATTCCTTGTCTGGTTATTAGAACATGAATCATTCTGTTGTCCAATGCATGATTTAAATGCCTTTTCCCATCATAGTATCTTTCTCTCTCTTTCTTATCTGAAGGTCAGGTGTCTGGAACTAGCTGTTTATTATCCTGCAGTTAAACGTTGTGTAGGTTTTGGTGATTACTTTCTGTTAAGCCTTTCATTGGACACAGTTATTAATATGACTTATTTTCCTCCAATTATTAGTATGGGTATTAATCCCCCTCAAACATAATTTCCTTGTCTCAACCATGTTGGACCTGTGATTGATTTGAATTTATGTAAGTGCCCTGCCATAACATCGTTAATAATTTATAATTTTTTCCAAAGACAAATGTTAAACTAACTTGTCATCTGTACTTTCTTGCTTTTATGTCGCCCTTTTTGAATAAAGGGATAACATTTGTTTTCCAATCAAATAGAACCTTCCTTGAATATATTGAATTTTGGAAAATTAAAATTAACACAGCAACTGTATCACCAACCATTTATTTTAAGAACCTAGGATAAAGTGTATCAGTAGCCAGGACATTCAGTCCACAGTTCCAACAATTTGCTAAGTACCACTTTCCTCTTGATTGTAATTTCCTTGTGTCCCTCCCTCCTATTCATTTCTTGATTTGAATCTATTTTTGGGATGTTACTTGTATTTTCTGTAGTGTCGTGGTATTGTCACACGACTAATAATCCGGGGACCTGGGTTCAAGTTCCACCATGGCTGATGGTGAAATTTAAATTCAGTAAAAATATGCAATTAGAAGTGTAATTATGACCACGAAACCATTGTCAGTTGTTGTAAAAACCCATTTGGTTCACGAATGTCCTTTTAGGTAACTAAATCTGACATCCTTACCTGATCTGGCCTCTGACTGCAGATGCATAGCAATGTGGTTGACTTTCAAGTACCCTCTGAAATGAGATGGTATAGCAAGGTCCTTTTATTCGAAAACAATGAAGGATGGGCAATAAAGGTTGGCCCAGCCAGTGAAGTCTACATTCCAATGAATCAAATAAAATGATGCAAACTACTTGCTCTGCTATCTCTTTTCATCTTCCATGATAGATTCCCCAGACTCCCCTTTCTATAAAACCTACACTCACTCTTCTTATTTAAATAATACAAACTCTTACCCATTTACATTTGAATTTCTCTCTCCTTACTCTGAAGAATTATCAGAACACGTGATCAAACCATAGGAGTTTACAGTACAAGTAAAAATTATTCATCTACTTCCTGTCATACGGATGCTAGTTCTGTTAGAATGATCCAAATGTAATCCTACTGCTCCATGTTTTCCTTGCATCCTTGTTATTTTCTCTGTTTCAAATGTTAATGCAACTTCCTCTCAAACTGAAAAAAAAGTCCATTTTTATTACTGCTGCACAATTTTACAGTTAACACTGAAGATACTCTGTTCCTGATGACTAATGGGAAACTTCCACTGTGGGCAAAGAGACTGGTAAGTTCCTCATTTTAACTTGAATGCATGTTATCCTCTCCTCTTTACTCTTTGAGATACAGGTGTGACACAAAACCTGTTCAAATGGTGTACTTCCACGTGGAAAAATCTATTTCCCAGGCTTATCTGTTGCGATGGCCAAACGTTGATTGATTGATCAGAATATTTAAAGGGGCGGGGGGGATGTTTTAGATAGGAAAGTGGATTTGGGACCATGATCAGATCAACCATAATAATGAAGGGTGATACGGATTTGAAGAGCTGATTGGCCTACTTATGCTCCCAATTCTGTTTCTGTATGAGCCTGAAGGAGAGAGGGAAGATGTGAATCAAGATCACATTTTTCTGAAGGATGTTGTATAACAGTTTGTACATTGGATTGATGCTTTTTTTTATTGTCCTATCTCACTACAAGGGAACTGTGTGCACTTCAAATGCATAAGAACATAAGAACTAGGAGCAGGAGTAGGCCATCTAGCCCTTCGAGCCTGCCCCGCCATTCAATAAGATCATGGCTGATCTGTCATGGCTCAGTTCCACATTCCCGCCCTCTCCCCATAACCCTTAATCCCCTCGCTTATCAAAAACCCATCAACCCGCATCTTAAAAATATTTAGCGAGGCAGCCTCCACCACTTCAACGGGCAGAGAATTCCAGAGATTCACCACCCTTTGAGTGAAGAAGTTCCTCCTCAACTCCGTTCTAAACCGCCCCCCCTTTCATCTTGAGGCTGTGCCCCCTAGTCCTACTGTCCTTTCTGAGCAGGAAGAGCCTCTCCACCTCTATCCTATCCATCCCATTCATCATCTTATACGTCTCAATGAGATCTCCCCTCATTCTTCTAAACTCTAACGAGAACAAGCCTAGTTTATTCAGCCTCTCCTCATAGCTCAACCCCCTCAACTCCGGTATCAGCCTAGTAAACCTCCTCTGCACTCCCTCCAAGGCCAAAATATCCTTGCGTAAGTGCGGCGACCAAAACTGCACACAGTATTCCAGCTGCGGCCTCACCAATGCCCTATACAGCTGCAGAAGACCTCCCTGCTTTTATATTCAATTCCCCCTCACTATGAAGCAGTAAAACAATGATTTGCTAGATTCAGATATGATTTGCAAAGTATACCCATTGTAGCAGCACATTAGTGTCTTTAATAGCCTGCTGCACAGATTCAGCTAACAAATATCTGATTTGATTAGTCATTTTGTTGGAATAGTGAGTGTATGCTTAAAATGTTCTGGGGTGTGAAGAGAGGTCTTCACTTTCGTAGAAGCAGCATTAAGAGTCTAAACGTTTCCCCACAGATGCTGCCAGACCTGCTGAGTTTATCCAGCACTTTGTTTTTATCATATTGAGATTTTAAAATTCAATTATATAATTATTTCAACTAAACATTACAATTGTCCTGAATTCTTTCCTCATAGCGTCCAGATCGCATGGAATTATGCAGAACTGCAATTACATATCTACATTCTGTTATGTGCCAAATGAAAAGGTTCATGTTTGACCCGAAGCAATATTGTTGACTCATTTTTTTTTAGTCTTGGGAGGGACTTAACAACTGAGTGTCATTCTACACCTCTACTTTTCACTCAAGAATTGCCTTGTTACTGAATGGGAATCCTGGCTATTTTGAGTCCCTCAGTCTAAGAAGTTGAGGCTGATGATAGAACACTAGCTGAAATAGATGACCCAATTATACATAGAATCTCTTCAGTGCCAAAGGAAGCCTTTCGGTCCATCAAGGCTGCACTGACCCACCGAACATCCCACCAAGGCTGCTACCTCTGCCCCATCCCTGCAACCCAGTGCATCCACTATAACTAATGCACCTAATCTACGCATTAAGGGCAATTTAGCATGGCCAATCCATCTGACCTGAATATCTTTGCATTGTGGGAGAAAATCATAGTACTTGAAGGAAATGCATGCAGAAACGGGGAGCCTGTTTGTGTGGCGTTTGCATAGTCACCCAAGGCCAGAATCAAACACAGATCCCTGGCATTGTGAGACAGTAATGCTAATCACTGCCAGATGTAATGTGACATTCTAACAAATGGAAATTGCTCCTCTCAGGCAGTCCCATTGAGTTGAGGATGACTTGTTTCCATGTTAAAATGAATTCTCAGGTGACTGAAGAGTCCAGTGCGTGACCTACAGTCTCTGTCACAGGTGGGATATATGGTGGTTGGTGGGTGTCCAGGTTCTCTCATGCTCTTATTGCTGCTGACGCTTGGTTTCAGCTTGTTCTCAGTGATGAAACTTGGTGTTCAGTTTTCCAGATACTTTCCTCCACTTCAGCCAGAGATTCCCAGGGATCGGTGAAAATGCTGCAATTTTTCAAGAAAGCTTTGAAGATGGCCTTGAAACTTTTCCTCTGCCCTCCTGGGGCTCACTTGCTGTGTTGAAGCGCTGAGTGAAGCTCTGAGTAAAGCTCTCGTTTCGGAGTCTTGTGGCATGCAGAAATTGTGGCAAGTCGAGCGGAGCTGATCGAGTGGGATCAGTGCATTGGTGCAGAGAATGTTGGCCTGAGCGAGAACATTTATGTTGGTGCTCCTATCCAGCCAATGAACTTGAAGGATCTTGTGGAGGCAGCGCTAGTGGTATTTCTCCAGGGGTTTTGAGGTGCCTGCTGTACATAGTACATGTCTCGGAACCGTAGAAGAGGACACGTATCACTACTGCGCCGTAGGCCATGAACTTGTTGCTGGATCTGAGATCCTGGTCTTCAAGCACTGTCCCTCAGGTGACTGAAGGTGTGCTGGCACACTCGATTTGATGTTGAACCTTGTCGTTGATGTCTGCCCTTGTTGGTGCATTCCCAGATATGAAAAGTAGTCTATGTTGTCCACAGCCTCGTCATGGGTTTTGATAATCTGGGGCAGTGCTGTGTGTTGGGGTAGATTGCCAAGGTCCATGGTCTCGTGCACCTTAATGAAGGTGTTGATGATGGCTCGGAACTTGGTCTCCAAATGTACATACAAGCAAGCATTGTCTGCATACTGTAGTTCCATGGTAGAGGATGGGGCAACTTAAGATCTGGCCTGCAAGTAGCAGAAGTTGAACAGATTCCCATTTGTCCAATAGTTTAGCACCAATCTAATGAGATTTTTGAGGCTGAGATGGAGCATTGCAGCAAGGAGGATCGAGAAGCACATGACACAACCCCAGTCCGAACGTAATTTGGGTCTGGTGGATCTGTTGGTCAGGTTCATGGCTTGCAGGCAGAGGAGGATGGTGGCAACCATTGGGGACGATGGAAACAGAGGAGGATGCCCTATAATCCTTTATGGTTAACCATGTTAAAGGACGTTGAGGTCAAAGAAGGATTGGTGCTATTTTCTGCACTTCTCTTGTCTCTGCCATGGCATTTCTCTTGTCTCTGCCATGTGGTGAAGCACATTGGGCAGAATCCACAAATGTAACTTGGAGGAGCACTTCAGCCACAGAGCTGAAGCAATTTAACGAAGACCCTTGCAATGATCTTCCCTATGGCCAACAACAGGGAAATTCCTCTGCAGTTAATGCAGTCGGTCTTGTTATCTTTCCTGAAGATGGTCACAATTTTGACAATCGATATCCCCTGGCATGTTCTCCTCCCCCCAGATGAAGGGAATGAGGTCATGTATTTGTGCCAAAAGTGTTTATCTGCCATGTTTTACTGCTTTGGCTATCCCATCTGTTCTGAATGCCTTGTTTCTTAGCTGGATCTCTCAAAATTTCAAACTGTAATCTACATTTAGCTTTGTACGTTTTGCAGTGTAGGAAACCGTTCGGCCCATCAAGTCTGCATCAACCATCCAAAAGAGCACTTTATCTAAGTCCACTTGCCTGCCGTATATCTGTAATCCCCTCACTGTTTTTACCATGGCTAATCCACCTAATTTATGTATCTTGGGACATGGGCAATCTAACATGGCCGATCCATCTAATCTGCATGTCTTTGGATTGTGGGAGAAAACCAGAGTATCCAGAGGAAACCCAAGCAGACATGGGAAAAATGTCATTTTGTCACCTAAGGTCGAGATCAAACCCGGGCCCCTGGCACTGACGGGCAGCAGTGCTGCTCACTATGCTAGTTATCGGATGGTGTTTAACCTTGTGTTGGGTTGGGGTTGTACTGAAACAGTATCAGGTAGCATGCTGGAGATGGAGTTGAAGACAGTGGTGTTGAAAACAGTCTTTGAAGGGCCCTTCACAGTGAATACTGACTGCCTCTTTGTCCTTGGCCAGCACTGGGATGGGGTCCTGGATGTTTATAAAATAGATAGGGAGGCTATTTCCCAGGGCTGAAATGGCTGCTACGAGAGGACACAGGTGCTGGGAAGCAAGTACAGAGATGATGTTAGGAGTAAATTTTTCACTGAGGGTGATGAGTGAGTGGAATCGGCTGCCGTCGGTGGTGGTAGAGGCAAACTCGCTGGGGTCTTTTAAAAGACTTCTGGATGAGTATATGGGATCCAGTGGGATTGGGAGTTACAGATAGTTCTATGGCTTAGTAGGTATAGATGTGATCGGCGCAACTTTTGGGCCGAAGGGCCTGTTTGTGCTGCAGTGTTCTATGTTCTATGATTGGATCTTAACTAGTCTTGAACTGTGCTTTAAAAAAATGATCATGTAGTAAAATTGGAGTGTCATGGTTGTTGGCTAACTGCGTTTCCTCTGCCTTCTGTCTGTTCTTTAGGTCTTTTTTTTTTTTGCTGGACCTCTGCCTTCTGCTGTTATGTAGACCTACTTTATCGCTTACTAGTTGGGCTGCTGTTTCAGGTCTAGAAGATCTTTGCACTTGCAACTTATTAGCTGCTGGATCTCCTGGTCATTCTCTTTGAACCAGTCTTGTTCGAGTGACCAAGTGTCTCTTCAAAGGTGATGATTATACTGGCCTGGAGGGCAGCCCTGGCACTCTGCTTCTATGGAAGGGTGAGGCAAGATAAGATCTGTGATAGGATGGAACGTAGGAAAAAATTAAAAGGCAAAAGTGGTGCAAGGCTAAATGGAATGACAATAGGCAAATAATGAAACAAAAATGTTTAGAGCAGTTTTGAATGACAAAATGATGAACAGACGTTGTCCAAAAATGAAAATCTGCTGAAGGAATAAAAGCAAAATGGAAAGAGAGATTAGCTTGAAATTCAGTCTGGGTTTTGTGATACTTTTAATCTCTGCCTGGTGAAGTAATTTATCAACTAAACCTTTTGGATGCTTTCGTTCTAATATTAATCCTGCTTGTCAGTGGGGAATAGAGATCAAGAAGTTCTGAATTAAAAAATATTGGGACAAACACTTGTGGAAAAATCAGTGAGGAGGGCAAATATTTAAAAAGCCTTGAACAATAAAATACTCCTAACAGCAAAGATTTTCTAAAGAGCTCACTTTGTTTCACCATTTGTTGTAGGAGGCAGGTGACGGAAGTGTGCAGGATAGAACTAGAAATAGCAACGTGGAAACATTCCAACCACGAGGAAGATGGGCTGAGAGAATGGACAAAGACCTTATTCACTCCATCCTGGGAAAGAAGCAACTGGAGGAATACTGCGCAACCCCAACACCAGGAGGCATGTCAATGGTGCAGGGACTGCCAAGCAGCTGTTTAGTGGAACAGGACGAGTTTGGAGCACGGAACTTGGATCACTTTCTTGAAATGGTCAGATTGTTAACTAGTAATAACTGAATGTTGGTAATGGCTACTAATGGTCCCCAGTAAATAGATTATACGTATACATTGTGGAACTAACATTGATGCGAGTCTAATTAAATGAAGTGGTTATAAGCAGCCATAAATGGACCAAGCAGGACATAGAACATTTACAGTGCAGTACAGGCCCTTCGGCCCCCGATGTTGCGCCGACCAGTGGAACCAATCTAATGACCCTCTAACCTAAACTATTCCAATGTTATCTATATGCCTATCCACTGTCCATTTGAACGCCCTTAAAGTTGGTGAGTCCACAACTGCTGTAGGCAGGGCATTCCATGCCCTTACTACCCTCTGAGTAAAGAACCTACCTCTGACATCTGTCCTATAACTACCACCCCTTAATTTAAAGATACGTCCCCTCATGTTAGCCATCACCATCCGAGGAAAAAGGCTCTCACTGTCCACCCTATCCAATCCTTTGATCATCTTGTATGCCTCAATTAGGTCACCTCGTAACCTTCTTCTCTCTAATGAAAATCACCTCAAGTCCCTCAGCCTTTCCTCATAAGACCTTTCCACCATACCAGGCAACATCCTGGTAAACCTCCTCTGCACCCTTTCCAATGCCTCCACATCTTTCTTATAATGCGGCGACCAGAACTGTACGCAATACTCCAAGTGCGCCGGCACCAGAGTTTTGTACAGTCGTAACATGACCTCATGGCTCCAAAATTCAACCCCTCTACCAATAAAATCTAACATACCGTACGCCTTAACAACCTTATCAACCTGGGTGCCAACTTTCAGGGATCTATGCACATGTACGCCGAGATCTCTCTGCTCGTCAACACTACTAAGAGTCCTTCCATTAGCCCTATATTCAGTATTCCTGTTACTCTTAGCAAAGTGAATCATCTCACACTTTTCCGTATTAAACTCCATTTGCCACCTCTCAGCCCAGCTCTGCAGCTTATCTATGTCCCTCTGCAAACCGTAACATCCATCCTCACTGTCTACAACTCCTCTGACTTTGGTGTCGTCAGTAAATTAACTAATCCATCCTTCTACACCCTCATCTAGGTCATTTATAAAAATGACAAACAGCAGTGGCCCCAAAACAGATCCTTGAGGTACACCAGTTGTAACTGAACTCCAGGTTGAATATTTCCCATCAACCACCACCCTCTGTCTTCTATCAGCTAGCCAATTCCTGATCCAAACTGCTAAATCACCCTCAATCCCATGCATCTGCATTTTCTGCAGTAGCCTACCATGGGGAACCTTATCAAACGCTTTGCTAAAATCCATATACACCACTTCAACTGCCTTACCTTTATCCACCTCTTTGGCCACCTTTTCAAAAAAACTCAAAGGTTTGTGAGGCACAACCTACCCTTCACAAAACCATGTTGACTATCCCTAATCAATTAATTTCTCTCTAGATGATTATAAATCTTATTCCTTATAATTCTTTCCAAAACTTTGCCCACAACAGAAGTAAGGCTCACCGGTCTATAATTTCCAGGATGGTCTCTACTCCCCTTCTTGAACAAGGGGACAACATTTGCTATCCTCCAGTTTTCCGGCACTATACCTGTAGCCAATGACGACATGAAGATCAAAGCCAACGGCTCTGCAATCTCCTCCCTAGCCTCCCAGAGAATCCTAGGGTAAATCCCATCCGGCCCGTGGGACTTACCTATTTTCATACACTCAAGAATTGCTAATACCTCCTTATGTACCTCAACCCTGTCTCGGCTACTCCCTGGTATCGCAGTATTCTCCTTGACTACACTGACTTTTTCTTGCGTGAATACTGACGAAAAATTCTCATTCAGTGCCTCTCCTTTCTCTTCAGGCTCCACGCACAACTTCCCACTGCTGTCTCTGACTGGCCGTAATCTTGCCCTAAGCAATCTTTTATTCTTGACATACCTGTAGAAAGCTTTAGGATTTTCTTTGACCCTTTTCCCCAAAGTCTTCTCATGTCCTCTTCTAGCTCTTCTTAACTCTCTCTTTAGCTCCTTCCTGGCTAATTTATAACTCTCCAGTGCCCTATCTGAGCCTTCATGTCTCATCTTTACACAAGCCTCCTTCTTTCTCTTCACCAGAGATTCAACTTC
The DNA here is from genome assembly GCF_965287045.1 of Carcharhinus amblyrhynchos. Lineage (NCBI taxonomy): Eukaryota > Metazoa > Chordata > Chondrichthyes > Carcharhiniformes > Carcharhinidae > Carcharhinus > Carcharhinus amblyrhynchos. Next base: position 3,100,629 of record NW_027649785.1, on the reverse strand, counting down.
CTTAGTACACCACGGTTCCCTCGCTCGATCACTTCCTCCCTGCCTGACAGGTACATATTTATCAAGGACTCGCAGTAGCTGCTCCTTGAATAAGCTCCACATTTCAGATGTTCCCAGCCCCTGCAATTTCCTACTCCATCCTATTTGTCCTAGTGATGCTACTACCTAGTTATCCTACTCCACCCTATGTATCCAAGTGATGACCAAGCCTGGTTTCCCATGGATAGAGAATAAGGATACTATGGAATAATTAATAGTAGCCATTTTATCACACAAGTGGAGTACTTTTACTTTCTAACCATTTGTATGTCACAACTTAAACTTGCCTTCTGGTGCGTTGTGCAGTTCGTGTCTCAGATTTTTCACTTTTGTTGGCAGTGGTTTATTATAGACATACTTGCAATAACCCTTTGTGACATGAATTGCTGAGGAGGCTTGATAGATGCAGCCAATGTTTCCCTTCAGGGAATCTAGAGCTGGGGGATACAGTTTCAAAAATAAGAGACCTTCCATTTAAGATAAATGAGGAATTTCTTCTGAAGATCATTTATCTCTGGAATTCTCGTTCACAGAAAGCAGTGGAGGCTGGGTCATTGAAAATATCCAAGGTTGGGTCCTTGGACATGGCCGAGGCTGGGCGAGTCGGATTTTTGATTGACTGACTAGGGTGCCAAATGTTATGGGATACAAACAGAAAAGTGGAATTAAGATAATCAGATCAACCATGATCTTATTGAATAGTGGAGAAGGTTCAATAAATCTTATGATCTTATTCTAAGTGTAGTGTGTCAAAATTCACAGATGACACTAAGTTGGGTGGAAGAGCAAAGTGTGCAAAGGATGCTGAAAGTCTGCAAACGGATCTAGATAATCCAAGTGGATGAGGGTCTGGCAGATGGAGTACAATATTGGTAAATGTGAGGTCATCCATTTTGATAGGAATAACAGCAAAATGATCTATTATTTTAATCGTAAAAGATTGCAGCATGCTGCTGTGCAGACGGACCTGCGTGTCCTTGTGTAGGAATCTCAAGAAGTTGGCTTGCAGGTGTAGCAGGTAATTAAGAAGGCAAATGGAATTTTGTCCTTCATTGCTAGAGGGATGGAGTTTAAAAACAGTGAGGTTGTGTTGCAGCTGTATACGGTGCTGGTGAGGCCACACCTGGAGTACTGTGTACCGTTTTGGTCTCCTTACATGAGAAAGGATATACTGGCACTAGAGGGGGTGCAGAAGAAATTCACGGAGTTGAGGGTTGGCTTATGAGGAGAGACTAAGTAGACTGGAGCTATACTCATTGGAATTCAGAAGAATGAGGGGAAATATCAAAACAACATACAAGATTATGAAGGGAATAGATAAGATAGAAGTAGGGAAGTTGTTTCCACTGGCAGGTGAAACTAGAACTAGGGGGCATGGCTGCAAAATAAGGGGAAGCAGATTTAGGACTGAGTTGAGGGGGAACTTCTTCACACAAAGGGTTGTGAATCTGTGGAATTCTCTGCCCAGTGAAGCAGTTGAGGCTACCTCATTGAATGTTTTTAAGGCAAGGATAGATAAATCTTTGAGCAGTAAAGAAATTAAGGGTTATGGTGAGAGGGTGGATAAGTGGAGCTGAGTCCACAAAAAGATCAACCAGGATCTTCTTGAATGGCGGAGCAAGTTCAAAGGGGCCAGATGGCCTACTCCTGCTCCTAGTTGTAATGTTTATGTTAGAAAAAACATAGAAAAACTACAGCACAACAGGCTCTTTGGCCCACAAGTTGTGCCGATCATATCTCTACCTACTAGGCTTACCTTTAACCCTCAATCCTACTAAGTCCCATGTACTCATCCAGAAGTGTCTTAAAAGACCCTGTTGAATCTGCCTCCACCACCGCTGCTGGCAGCCAATTCCACGCACCCACCACCCTCTGAGTGAAAAACTTACCCCTCTGTACCTACTCCCCAGCACCTTAAACCTGTGTCCTCTTGTGACAACCACTTCAGCCCTGGGAAAAAGCCTCTCAGAATCCACCCGATCAATACCTCTCAACATTTATACACCTCTATCAGGTCACCTCTCATCCTTCTCTCTGAGGAGAAAAGACCGAGCTCTCTTGACCTATCCTCATAAGGCATGCCACCCAATCCAGGCAACGTCCTTGTAAATCTCCTCTGCACCCTTTCAATGGGTTCCACATCCTTCCTCTAATGAGGCTACCAGAACTGAGCACAGTACTCCAAGTGGGGTCTGACTAGGGTCTTATACAGCTGCAGCATTATCTCCTGACTCCTAAACTCAGTTCCTCGATTGATGAAGGCCAGTACACCGTATGCCGCCTTAACCACATCCTCTACCTGCAAAGCCGATTTGTGAGTCCTATGAACCCAGACCCTAAGATCAGAAGGATCTTCCACGCTGCTAAGAGTCTTACCCTTTAATATTATACTCCTTCATCTCATTGGACCTGCCAAACACACTTATCTGGGTTGAAGTCTATCTGCCACTTCTCCACCCAGTCTTGCATCCTATCTGTGTCACGCTGCAACTTCTGACATCCCTCCAAACTATCCACAACACCACCAACCTTTGTGTCATCGGCAAACTTACCAACCCATCCCTCCTCTTCCTCATCCAGGTCATTTATAAAAATCACAAAGAGCAAGGGTCCCAGAACAGATCCTTGGAGCAGTCCACTGGTGACCGACCTCCATGCAGAAAAAGACCCATCTACAACCACTCTCTGCCTTCTGTGGGCAAGCCAGTTCTGGATCCACAAAGCAACGTCCCCTTGGATCCCATGCCCCCTCACTTTCTCAATAAGTCTTGCATGGGGGACCTTATTGAACACCGTGCTGAAGTCCATATAAACTACATCTACCACTCTTCCTTCATTCACGTGTTTAGTCACATCTTCAAAAAACTCAACCAGGCTTGTAAGGCACGATCTGCCTTTGACAAAGCCGTGCTGACTACTTCTGATCATACTATACCTCTCCAAATGTTCATAAATCCTGTCTCTTAGGATCTTCTCCATCAACTTACCACTGAGGTTAGACTCACCGGTTATTAATTTCCTGGGCTATCTCTATTCCCTTTCTTGAATATAAGAACCACATCCTCAATCCTCCAAACCTCCAGAACCTTTCCCGTCTCTATCGAAGATGCAAAGATCATCACCAGAGGCTCTGCAATCTCTTCCCTCGCCTCCCACAGTAACCTGGGGTACATCCCATCTGGTCCAGGCGACTTATCTATCTTGATGCTATTCAAAAGCTCCAAAACATCCTCTTTCTTAATGCCCACACACTCAAGCTTTTCAGCCTGCCACAAGCCTGCACTACAACCAGCAAGATCTTTTTCCACCGCGAACACCGAAGTATTCATTGAGCACCTCTGCTATTTCTATGGGTTCTATACAAACTTTCCCACCGTCACATTTTATAGATCCTATTCCTTCACATCTCATCCTTTTGCCTTTCATATACTTCTTATGTTCTATTCAATATTATTAAAACAGCATGCTGCTCTGTGAAGTGCATAAGCTGAGTTGAAATTTTTAGGATGGGGGGAAGCATTACAGTCATGATAATTGAAAATAAAGTAGTCAAGTCCAGAAAACTGCCAGTGAAGCAAGCTAAAAGCAACAACACCATCATAAACTGAACCATGCATTTCCTTAAGTAAGAATTGCCCTTATTTGATTGAGTTTTAACTGTTGGAATTTAAATATGAAACATTTTCGGATGGTTCCCAGTACAGGGCAATTGCCCATTAAGGTTGAGCTTCCCAGGCAATGGCCTCTTCTGTACTAAAGGGATTCTATTCCATGAAACACAAAGGCAGAGTATTTCTGAAATAGTGAGATGTTGGGAAGTGTGGGTGTCATTGTTCATGAGTCACTGAAAGCTAGCATGTTGGTGCAGCAAGCAGCTGTGAAGGCAATAATTTGTTGGCTTTCATTTGTGAGGTTTTGAGTACAGGAGTAAAGCTGTCTTGCTATAGTTGTAAAAAGTCTTGATCGGATCTTCCCTGGAATATTGTCTAAGATTTGCAATAGGAGACGTGTAATGGAGGTTCACCAGATTAATCCCTGGGCTGGCAGTCTTTGAGGAGACTGGGTCTCTATTAAATTTTGAAGAATGAGAGGTGGCCTCATTGAAATTTAAAGAATATATCTAGGGTTTGACGGTGTGGACATAAATAAAATATCTCCCTTGGTTGGTGAATCTAAAACCAGCTGACATAATCTTAAATGGCCTGCCCCTTATCCTGAGATTGAGATGAGAATAAATCTTTTCACTCTGAGATTGGTGAATCTTTGGAATTTCCTACCCCAGGAGAGCTCGATCATTGAGCATGTTCAAGACTAATAATATCAAGGAATATGAAGATACTGCGGGAAAGTGACTGAGGTAGATGACCAGCTACGATAAAAATGGAATGGTGGAGCAGCCTCAGCAGGCCACTGTAAAAGGCTATTGCTGATGAGATCCTTCCAGACAGTGGGTAGAAGAGACTTCTATAGATTCAAATCAGTAGTTCCACCATGCTGCCAGAATACCACTCTAGCCTGGTCTTGCCTACATGTGACTCCAGAGCCACAGAATTTGGTTGTACTCAACTGCCCTCCAAGGCAATAAATGCAGGCAACCCAATGACACCCATGTCCCACAAATGAATTTTTAAAAAAATTAATAATACAGAGAGACTAATTTTTGTGACTGTTCTCAGAAGATGTAAATAATGTCTTAATGTAGACTGCCAGAGATCCTGACTGTTGTACATCAGACTGCTAATACAAATATATGGTTAGGAGCCTTCCCCACAAGAATTATTGTTACAAAATTCACATTGTTCAAATTCTAACCCAACATATTCTCAACTTCATGTTGTGTTCATTTTGTATATACAACGGAGAACGTGGTTCAATTCAATTCTTTGAAGCAATATTGTGAGAAATATTTGATGAAACGTTTTGCTGCAAAACAGTAGTGCATGCAAGGTTAAGACTGTTTTAGACTTTGTATATGATTTAAGAATTTTATTACTTTAGATGGAGCTATCTCCAAGCCTTCTGTCAAAAGAGTCGGCGGGAAGGCCAAGCTCTATTTGCCCTGAGGATACAGACAATACGTTTTCCCAGGAGATGGATACTCCAGAAACTGAACTAATTGCACCAATGTTTAATCCTATGCAGAATGATGATCATTCTACCAGCACAGAAAAGTATGTATTCATCAGCAGTATTAAATAATTGAATGAAAAATTGCTTTCTGGCATGTAAAATGAACTCGTAAGATGTAGGAGCAGAATTAGGCCACTCGGCCCATCGAGTCTGCTCTGCCATTCAATCATGACTGATATTTTTCTCATCCGCATTCTCCTACCTTCTCCCCATAACCCCTGATTCCCTTATTAATCAAGAACCTATCTATCTCTGTCTTAAGGACATTCAATAACCTGGCCTCCACAGCCTTCACAAATTCACGAGTCTCTAGCTGAAAAAAATTCCTCCTCCTCTCTATTTTAAAGGATCGTCCCTTTAGTCTGAGGTTATACTCTCTGGTTCTAGTTTTTCCTACTAGTGGAAACATCCTGTCCACCTCCATTCTATCCAGGCCTTGCAGTATCCTGTAAGTTTCAATAAGATCCCCCCTCATCCTTCTAAACTGTAGCGAGTACAGAATCCTCAACCATTTCTCATTCGACAAGCTCTTCGTTCCAAGGATCGTTCTTGTGAACCTCCTCTAGATCCTTTCCAAGGCCAGCACATCATTCCTTGGATGTGGGGCCCAAAACTGGTCACAATACTCCAAATGGGATCTGACCAGAGCTTATACAGCCTCACAAGTACGTCCCTGGTCTTGTATTCTAGCCCTCTCAACATGAATGCTATCATTGTATTTGCCTTCCTAACTGCCGACTGAATCTGCGCGTCAACCTTAAGAATTATGAACAATGACCTCCAAATCCCTTTATGATTCTGATTTCCTAAGCATTTTTCCATTTAGAAAATGGTCTGTGCCTCCATTCCTTCTTTCAAAGTGCATAATCTCACACTTTTGCACATTGCATTCTACTTGCTGCTGCTTTGCCCACTCTGCTGGCCTGTCCAAGTCCTTCTGCAGCCGCCCTCCCACACCCCCCACCGGCAGTGTCCTCAATACCTGTCCTCTCTACCTATCTTTGTATCATCTCCAAACTTAGCAACAGTGCCTTCAGTTCTTTCCTCCAAATTGTTAATGTATATTGTGAAAAGTTGTGGTCCCAGCACTGACCCCTGAGGCACACCACTAGTCACCGGCTGCCATCCTGGAAAAGACCCCTTTATCCCCACTTTCTTCCTTCTGCCGGTCAGACAATCCTCTATCCATGCCAGGATCTTGTTCTTAACACAATGGACACTTATTTAATAGTCTCCTAAGCAGCAGCTTGTCAAAGGCCTTCTGGAATATAAATAAATCATGTCCACTAGTTCTCCTTTATCTAACTTCATTGTTACCTCCTCAAAGAACTCTAACAGATTTGTCAGACATGACTTCCCCTTGACAAAGTCGTGCTGACTCGGTCCTACTTTATCATACACTTCATACTCTGCAACTTCATCTTTAGTAAATCATCTCTCAAATCTTGCCAGTGACCAAAGTCAGGCTAACCGGCCTGTAATTTTCTCATCTGCTCCCTTCTTAAACAACAGCTCCATAGAGCTGGTTAAACTATAAACACATGCATTCCTAATCTAATCTGTTTTATAATGTCCAGCATTTCTACAATGCAAACTGAAGCTAATGACTTTTCTTCCCCATCTTGGATTGTTACTGGGAGTTTACTAATAGCTTATCAATTTGTGTGGATGGTTTGAAGCAGCTGCAGAGGAAAGTAAGTCACTTCCAGCAGTTAACCTTTCATCTCGTCATGGAAAGCATTGTTTTGGTTTATCCTAAGCATCGCAAAGTAAGAAGGAATGAAAGTAGGCTTGGGCTGTTATTTTATAATCCCAATGCTAGCAAGTTTTTGTACATTATCAAGTTCCAGCATGCACACTGAACAACTTCAAGAGCCCAGTGACTTATATAGTCAATAAATACCTTTCATTGTACACCAGTGATTATCAAGTAAAAGAACATCCAGAGAAACTACAGGAGAGTGAATCTGAGTGGAAGGTCGTGCGTTCTGTGGAGAACAGTCCAGACAGTGCCTACTCGATGGATTCGGGCAGCAGCCACACCACCTCCAGTAATGAACAGCACCAGGATGGTAAGAAAAGCATTTTACTTTGAGATTGTAGTGAGTAGAGCAGGACAAAGTAAAATGTACTACGGTTAATAAAATTGATACTGCAACCAATATTACACAGCTTATATGTACTAAGGATTGTGTCGTATACAGTCGAATGAATTTCCAAAAGAACAATCATTCAGTTGCATTGACTTCACAGTTGTTACTCTTGTGTTTCAATATCCTTGTCATTTTATCCATCTAAATTTGGTTTGCACGTGCTGTTAGGCTCAGTAATTCCTTCAAGTAATTCCTTGAAGGCGTTTGATAAGGTCCCTCACAAAAGATTGCTGCACAAGGTTAGGGTACACGGAGTTGGGGGTAAAGTGTTAGTGTGGATTGGGGATTGGTTATCTAACAGGAAGCAGAGAGTTGAAATCAATGGGTGCTTTTCTGGTTGGCAGTTAGTGGAGTGCTGGTTGGCTTTTCTGGTTGGCTAGTGGAGTGCTGCAGGGATCGGTGCTAGGGCCGCAACTGTTTACTATTTACATAGACGATCTGGAGGAGGGGGCTGAGTGTAGGGTAACAAAATTTGCTGATGACACGAAGATGAGTAGAAAAGCAAATTGCGTGGGGGGCACAAAGTCTGCAGAGAGATTTGGATAGGCTGAGTGAGTGGGGGAGGACCTGGCAGATGGAGTATAATGTTAGCAAATGTGAGGTTATCCACTTTGGTAGACACAGTAGTAGGAGGGATTATTATTTAAAGGGTGAAAAGTTGCAGCATGCTACTGTGCAGAGGGACCTGAGGGTCCTTGTGCACGAATCGCAAAGACTCAGTCTGCAGGTGATTGCGAAGGCGAATGGAATGTTGGCCTTTATTGGGTGGTCCTACCCCTACATCTCTACACATTTTACCTGCTAATCCCTCTAACCTAAGCATCCTAATACACTAAGGGGCAATTTTAGCATGGCCAGTGGTTAGCACTGTTGCTTCACAGCTCCAGGGACTTGGGTTCAGGTCACTGTGTGGAGTTTGCACATTCTCCTCGTGTCTGTGTGGGTTTCCTCCGGGTGCTCCAGTTTCCTCCCACAGTCCAAAGATGTGCGGGTTAAGTTGATTTGCCTTGCTAAAATTGCCCCTTAGTGTACTAGGATGCTTCGGTTAGAGGGATTAGCAGGTAAAATGTGTAGGGATGTGGGGGTAGGACCTGGGTGGGATTGTGGTTGGTGCAGACTAGATGGGCCAAAGGGCCTCTTTCTGCACTGTAGGGTTCTATAATTCAATTTATAGCAAGGGGGATAGAATATAAAAGCAGGGAGGTCTTGCTGCAACTGTACAAGGCACAGGTGAGGCTGCAACTGGAGTGCAGTTTTGGTCCCCTTATTTGCGAAAGGATATATTGGCCTTGGAGGGAGTACAGAGAAGGTTCACCAGGCTGATACCGGAGATTAGGGGGTTAGCTTATGAAGAGAATTTGAATAGACTGGGCCTGTACTCGTTAGAGTTTAGAAGGCTGAGGGGGGATCTTATAGAGACTTACAAGATAATGAAGGGGCTAGATAGGGTAGAGGTAGAGAGATTCTTCCCGCTTAGAGAGGAAAACAGAACTAAGGGGAACAGCCTCAAAATAAGGGTGGGGGGGCAGTTTAGAACAGAGTTGAGGAGGAACTTCTTCACTCAAAGGGTGGTGAATCTCTGGAATTCTCTGCCCATTGAAGTGATGGAGGCTACCTCGCTGAATATATTTAAGTCACGGGGAGATAGATTTCTGATAGACAAGGGAATTAAGGATTATGGGGAGAAAGCGGGTAAGTAGAACTGATCCACTTCAGATCAGCCATGATCTTATTGAATGGCGGGGCAGGCTCAAAGGGTTAGATGGCGTACTCCTGCTCCTATTTCTTATGTTCTTGTGTATTAGTGGGGTTTTTGATAAGTGGGTAGAAGAGACTTCTATAGACTTGAATCTGTAGATGCACCATGCTGCCAGAATACCATTCTTACCTGGTCTGGCCTGCATGTGACTCCAGAGCCAAAGAATCTGGTTGTACTTGACTGCCCTCCAAAGGCAATTGGGGATGGACAATAAAATCGCCATCCAACGACACCAATGTCCTATGAATGAATTAAAAAAGTGGCAATTAGACTCAGGAAACCAATGTCACAATACAAAAAGTAAAAAAATTATTAAAGACCAGTGATCTTTGGAAGATCACAGTAGAAGAAGTTACCAGTTTAAAAAAAACAGAGCAGTTATACGTTTTCTTTATCAGATTGCCCTTCCTTCGTTAGTTTAAAATTAATTTCATTCAGTGTACACATATCAATACACATCTATCCGTGTACATCAGCCAACTGCATTGTATATTTGGGCATAATGGTATCTCATTTGTCCATTAAATCTGGAGGCTAACCACTTTCCTGTTGCCAGATTACGCTAGACATTATCATAAAGTTTAAAGTGGATGTTCCTACCGGCTCACTGCTAAGCTGAATAGATGTGTTCCTGCGTCCAGGAGCACATCTATTCTGTCTGGGCAGTGACTGAACCTATTCATTATTATTGCAATGTGTTCCCTCATCAGAAACATTCTGATACGAATTCTGCTAACTAAAGGGATCCCAGGCCTTTGTCTCTGAACCATTCGCCTTTTCCGTTCTGCCTTTTGGTAACTTGCTTTGGCCAAAACGAACAATGATTCATACAATACTTAAAATACATTTAAAATATCATCATCATGTTTTCAAATCATAGTTTAATTCTCTTACTGCATTCACGTGAGTAAGCTATTCTCTTGTTTAAAGAATCATTTAACTCTACTGTTAGCTCTGTCAGTGCGTTATGTGTACTGTCTTAAAATCTAAGAACAATTTAAAATAATCACTTTTCCAAGGTGGCAGTTGCTTGCCATCAATAGTTGCGTTTTTCTCCATGTAGCCTTCACGTGTTTGTTTCTTTTACCAAAGAATTGTAAATTCTAATTTTTTCTAATTTTTTTCTAAGTTTTCTAAAACCATAGAAACCTTACAGTACAGGAAGAGGCCATTTGGCCCATCAAGTCAGTACTGACCACAATCCCACCCAGGCCCTACCCCCATATCCCTACACATTTTACCCACTAATCCCTCTAACCTACGCATCTCAGGACACTAAGGGGCAATTTTAGCTTGACCAATCAACCTAACCCGCACATCTTTGGACTGTGGGAGGAAACCGGAGCACCTGGAGGAAACCCAGCAGACACGAGGAGAATGTGCAAATTCCACACACAGTGACCCAAGTGGGGAATCGAACCCAGGTCCCTGGAGCTGTGAAGGAGCAGTGCTAGCCACTGCTGCCCATGTCCTAAGTAGGTTCTGCAAAAACTCTGCAAACTTAATGTTGCATTACTGAAGTTTCTGGTGGCATATGGGAACAGGATGTCTCTAAACTTAGAGAAATCTTGTACTTAGATTTTTAGCAAAAGACAGAATTCTATTCTGCTCACTAGACTCTACTAATGACATCTACCTCCACCACTTCCCTATGCTAGCAATTTGCCACCCTCCTGAAGTAGTTGAAATCAAAACTGTTCACTGATTAACATTCTTCTGGCCTCGAGTCTGTTTCCCTGGTTACAGAATTTGATGACTTCAAATAGTTTATTGATGTATTATTAGTCCTGGACTGTTAACAGCTAAAGTCTCCTATTCCACATTGAGAGTATGTTTGTCCTCCTAGTCCTGCATTTTCTAATAGGTTGAGCTTTGTTATAATTTTCCACACAATATTTCTTAGCCCTAAATGATCAACTCCTTATCCTGACACTATGTCCCCTTATTCTAAATTTCCAAGTCAGCAGAAACAGTCTGTCTACCCCATCAAACCCCTTCAGAATCTTGTGTTTCCATGAGATCACCTCACATTTGAAACTCGAGCAAGTAGAGGCCCAATTTCCTTGTGTGCAAATAAAACATGAAAACATTAAGAGGGTGGCATGGGGCTCATTAAGGGCCAAAAAAAATGGATCTACACATGGAGGCATAGGGTATGGCTGTAGTACTGAGTGTTGTATCCTTCTTTACCTTGGAGATAATGCTACAGAAGTAATAATGAAAGTGCAAGGTAGCTAAGATATTGGTGAGCTAATATTTGATAAAAAGGAGGTATTTGATGGATATGCTGCCAGGAATGGATTAGATGCATCGAAGGGTGCTGAATGAAGTAAAAGTGGACCTGAGCAGGCACTGGCCATAATGTCTTAATCTTTCTGAGATAGAGTACTGGAGAATTGTATCCTGAAGTTGATAGGAATCAGGTGAAAATCTCTCCATTGCTTGGGTTCGTACCTAGCACGCAGGAAAATGGTTGTTGGAGGTGTGACAATACTGTGCCTGTAAGGAATATGCTTGTAATGTTTCTTGTGTAGGTGTTTTTTAGCAGTTTGTTCTATTATTGATGTCACTTTGTCTGTACCTGGTGGCCCATGTTTTTGCTGTAGCAGCATAATTGATCATAATTACTGAAATTTTTGTTTTAATCAGGACTAATGCAAGGTTGTTACTTTAGTGTTTTCCTATGGGTTTTTGTTTAGAATGGGGCTTGATTAGGGTGATTGACAAGAAAGATTGTGTCACTGGGAAGGGCTAGGCTTAGAGAGAAACCCAGCTCAGTTGCTGTTGGGATCTGTAGAAAGAAATAGCCCACTGTCTACCTCTTATCCTGTCTGGATTTGGAGACTGGGATCTGTCAGGCAATAGGTCCCTTTCTCTGAAGTTCTGTTGCTTGAATGTAGATCTTTGGAAACTGCTGTAAGAGAATTAGAAGGCAGGTGTCTTTCTGTATCTACAGTAAGAAGTCTCTCAACACCAGATTAAAGTCCAACAAGTTTAATTGATAGTAAACCCACAAGCTTTCGGAACGCTATTCCTTCGTCAGGTGAGTGGTTTTTAACCTGGTGTTGTGAGACTTCTTACTGTGTTTACCCCAGGCCAAAGCCGGCATCGCCACATCATTTCTGTACCTATCCAGAGGGATTAAAAGGGTGGAAAACTAGCATCCACATGAGCATATCTGTTTTTGGTGCCAACTGGTTCTGAAGAAAGATGTATGTCTATGGGGATATTGCTTAAATTGGAACTATAGAGATGGCTAGCTGTTGAGAATTATTATTTGTCATGTTTAAGGATTTAAATTGGTAAAAGTTATGCTAATACTTCTTGTTATATTTTAATTGTTGGTAAAGAAAGTTTTTAACTAAAGCTTCTTAGTGGGTTAATCAAATCATATATGGAGCAGTGGTTAGCACTGCTGTCTCTCAACACCAGGGACCTGGGATCAATTCCAGCCTTGGGTGACTGTGTGGAGTTTGCGCATTCTCCCAGTGTCTGTGTGCCCCGCTTTCCTCCCATAGTCGAACAATGTGTGAGTTAGGTGATTGGCCACGCTAAATTTCCTCTTAGTGTCAGAGGGATTAGCAGGGTAAATATTTGGGGTTACAGGGATAGGGCCTGAGTGGGATTGTTGTCAGTTTAGTCCTGATTGAGCCAAATGACCACCTTCTGCACAGTGGGGATTCTGTGAAACACTGTTTGCTTGCCCTAATGCCAAAATCAAAAAGGAAAGTTGGAGCCTGGGCTAACTTCATAAGAAACTTGAGTTTCTGATCTGACCCCTAATAGAGGCCCATCTTCATTGCGAGACATCACTGTTGGAGTTCTTTTGGGTAGTGTTTCAAGCCCAACCACCTTCAGCTGTTTCATCAAGACCATTCTTCTATCATAAAATCAGAAAAGAGGCTGTTTGCTGATGGCTGCACAGCACCAATGACTTGTAACTGCTCAGATACTGAAGCAGTGTATGTCCACATGCAGCAAGATCTGGATACTCTACAGGCTTGGGCAGTGGTCATTTCTAACAAGAGCAAATCTAACCACCTCTCCTTGACAATCAATGGCACTACTATCACCAAAACCCCACTCAATCTGGGGGTTACCACTGACTAGCCACATAAATACTGTGCCTACAGAGCAGATTGGACGTTTGGAATTCTGCTGACAGTAACTTTCTACCGGACTCCCAAAACCGGTCCACCACCTGCAATAAGAAGTCTCACAACACAGGCTAAAGTCCAACAGGTTTATTTGGTAACAAAAGCCAGTAGTTTTCGGAGCGCTGGCTGCCCCTTTGTCAGGTGGGTGGGAGTTCTAATCACAAGTAGGGCACATAAAGACACACACTCAATTTACAGAATAATGATTGGAATGCAGTTCTTTACAGCTAATCAAGTCTCAAAGATACAGACAATGTGTGAAGAGAGCGTTAAGCATAGTTTAAAGAGTTAGTGAGATTTTGCAAGTCCAGGCAAGTCGTGGGAATTACAGATAATGTAACATGTACCCAAGATCCCAGCTGAGGCCATCCTGATAAGAACAGGATACGGTGCTCGACTCATCGATCGACAGTTCCAACACGCCACAGCGAAAAACCGCACCAAAATCCTCAGAGGATGGACACGGTGGACATCCTGAACTTACCCGGAACGGAGAAGCTACGACATCTCCTCCGGAGCCTTCAACATATAATTGAAGATGAACGTCTCGCCAAGGCTATCCCCATATCCCCACTTCTTGCCTTCAAACAACCGCACAACCTCAAACAGACCATTGTCCACAACAAACTATCCAGCCTTCAGGAGAACAGTGACCATGACACCACACACCCCTGCCACAACGACCTCTGCAAGACGTGCCGGATCATCAACATGGATGCCACCATCTCACATGAGAACACCATCCACCGGGTACGCAGCATGTACTCTTGCAACTCAGCCAACATTGTTTACCTGAAACTCTGCAGGAAAAGATGTCCCAAGGCTTGGTACGCTGGGGAGACCATGCAGATGCTACGACAAAGGATGAATGAACACCGCTTGACAATCACCAATGTTGACAATATTCCCTTCTGTTAGGGAACACTTCAGCGGTGCTGGACATTCGGCCACTGATCTTCAGGTAAGGGTTCTTCAAGGCGGCCTTCACGACACACGACTGTGCAGAGTCGCTCAGTAGAGGCTGATAGCCGAGTTCCACACACATGAGGACGGCCTCAACTGGGATCTTGGGTTTGTGTCACACTATCTGTAACCCCCCCACGACTTGCCTGGACTTGCAAAATCTCACTAACTGTCCTGTCTGGGGACAATACACACGTCTTTAACCTGTGCTTAATGCTCTCTCCACTCACGTTAGCTGTATCTTTGAGACTTGAATAGCTGTAAAGAATTGAATTCCAATCATTATTCTGTAAATTGAGTTTGTGTCTTTATATGCCCTGTTTGTGATTAGAACTCTCACCCACCTGACAAAGGGGCAGCCAGTGCTCTGAAAGCTAGTGGCTTTTGCTACCAAATAAACCTGTTGGACTTTAACCTGGTGTTATAGACTTCTTACTGTGTTTACCCAAGTCCAATGCTGGCATCTCCACATCATGACTACTATCTGCAAGACATAGGTCAATTGTATTTTGAGTACTCCACTTGCCTGAATGAGTGCATCTCCAACAAGCAAGAAGCTTGACACCATCCAGACAAAGCAGCCTCATTGACCAGCATCCCATCCACCATCTTGATTATTCTCTTTCTCCATCACCAATGCACAATGGCAGCCCTGTGTTTCATCTACAAGATGCATTGCAGGAACCCACTAAGGTTCCTTCAATAGCATCTTCCAAACCTTCTAGCACCTAGATGGGCATCAACAGCAGATGCGTGGAAACATCTGCAATTTCTCCAAGTTGCACACCATGCTAAATTGGAACTATATCATTGTCCCTTCACTGTTGCGGGGCCTAAATTCTGGATCTCCCTTCCTATCAGCACTGTGTATCTACAACACACAAACTGTACACTGGCTCACCAAAACCTTCTCGTGGGCAATTTAGAAAGGGATAATAAATGCTGGCTTAAGCAGCTATGCCCACATTCCGGGAATAGTTTTTTTTTAAGTTGCACTTGTTCAAAAAGATGCAAGAATAGATTTAGCAATTGCAGGCCAGTCAGTTTAACCATAGGGTGGTAAAGGTTTTAGAAATAATGCTTTGAGATAATGTTAATTGTTACTTAGACAAGTATGGAATAATTTACAAAAGCCAGCATGAATTAAATACAAATTGTATTTAACTAGGTCAAGTTTTTAGTGAGTAGGGAGAATTAATGAGAGTAAAGGGATAGGCATGAACCTCGGGCCAGTGGTTTTAGCTGGGGGAAGGGTAATTATGAGGCTATTAGGAGAGAATTAGGAAGCATAGGTTGGACTAGGAGATTACAGGGACTGGGAACGTCCGAAATGTGGAAATAATGAGCCTTTGACTAAACATCCAGGAAACAAAAATTCTCTCAGTGCCCTCCTGCCACACACAACTGCCCCTCCCCGACCATCAAGATCCCCCGGACAATGTGAATCATTTCCCTTACGTTGGGAGCCTCCTCTTGGCACGAGCAGACATCAATGCTGAAATTCAGCATCGACTCCAGTGTGCCAGTGCAGTCTTCGGACGCCTGAGGCACAAAGTGTTTGAAAACCAAGACCTTCAATTTGTTAAGGGGAAGTCTTGCCTTATGAATCTGATAGAATTTTTTGAGGAGTTGACAAAAACGGTTGACGAAGGACGAGCCGTTGATGTTGTTCGTCTATGTGGATTTCAGTAAGGCGTTTGACAAAGTCCCTCATGGTAGGTTGGTTGAAAAGATTAAGGCTCATGGAATACAAGGCCAGGTACCTAGATGGATTGATAACTGGCTTGGTAAGAGGAGACGGAGAGTAGTAGTGGAAGGATCTTTTTCTAGCTGGAGGTCTGTCACTCGTGGTGTGCCTCAGGGCTCAGTACTGGGACCTCTTCTATTTGTAATATATGTAAATGACTTGGAAGAGGGAGTAAGTGGTGTGATCAGCAAATTTGCAGATGACACTAAGATGGCTGGATTGGCGGACAGTGAAGAGCAGTGTCAGGCAATACAACAGGATATGGAATTTAATCCTGATAAATGTGAGGTGATGCATCTTGGCAGAAATAATGTAGGGGGGAGTTATATGATAAAGGGTAGACCTATAAAGAGTATAGAAACGCAGAGGGACCTGGGGGTGCAAGTGCACAAGTCTTTGAAGGTGGCAGTACAGGTGGAGAAGGCTGTGAAGAAAGCTTATAGTATGTTAGCCTTTGTAGGAAGGGGTATAGAGTATAAGAGCTGGAGTCTAATGTTGCAGGTATATAGAATGTTGGATAGGCCGCATTTGGAGTACTGTGTCCAGTTCTGGTCATCTTGCGGAAAGACGTGGAGATCCTGGAGAGAGTGCAGAGGAGGTTTACCAGGATGCTGCCTGGTATGGAAGGACTGGGTTATGAGGAAAGATTGGACAAATTGGGGCCGTTTTCCCTAGAAAGACAGCGACTGAGGGGAGATCTAATAGAGGTATATAAGATTATGAAGGGTATAGATAAACAGTGGTAAGCTTTTTCCTAGGTTGGAAACGCACATTACGAGGGGCCATGGGCTTGGTGTGAGGGGGACGAGGTACAATTCGGATGTTAGAGGGAGGTTTTTCACACAGAGGGTAGTGGGGGTATGGAATGCTCTGCCAAGCAAGGCGGTCGAGGCAGGCACATAATGTTAAAATGGCAGCACGGGCTCGTTGAGCCGAAGGGCCTGTTTCCCGGGCTGTTTTGTTCTTTGTTAATTCCAGAACCAAGCTCATGGTCTCCATTCTCCAGTATGCATCAGAAAGAATGTACAGCAGACACCTCAGATCCCTGGAGAGAGATCACTAGTGCTGTATCCACCAATTCCTGCAAATTCACTGGCAGGATAGCTGTACCAATGTAAGCATTCTCTCCCAGGCCAATATCCTAGCATCAAAGCACTGAACACGCTTGAGCAACTGTGATGGGTGGGTCATGTTGTCCACATGCCCACATGGAGTGCTGTACTCCAATGGCAAGCAATCACTAGGTGGGTAGAGGAAAAGCTGCAAGGACAGTCTGTAATCCTCCTTAAATAAATGCAACATGCCCATCAACACTTGGGAATCGCTTGCCTTAGATCACACTAACTGGAGATGTGTCTGCGAAGGTGGCAAGCACCTCATGTGTCACTGGATGGAACAGCAGAAGCCTAGTGTAAACAGTGGGAAGAGAGCACAGAATCCAGTATCCCACCCACTCACCTCACCAAACATCAGCAACCAAACCTGTGCAGAGTCTGCAGCTCCAGGAATGGACTATTCAGCCACTGAAGAACCCAGCTGTCCAGAGTTGGAAGCAAGTCATCCTCGACCCTGAGGGACTGCCAAAGAAGACAATGATGCCAGGTGTAAATGTTACACCAACTATAGGCCAGGCAGCTGGTCAATGGTGAGGAAACGATAGTCCAAAAAATAAAATTAATTGGCATTTGGAAATTTATGGGCCATTGAAAGCCAACATGATTTGTTAAAGGCAAATCATGTTTGAGAATGAGCTTGATTGATTTCTTTGAAGTAATGGAAAGGACTAATAATTATGCGTATGGATTTTAAAAATCATTTGATAAAGTGCCACACCAAAGATTTCTGTGCAAAATTAGTCGTACAACTAAATAGACGGTGACAGTTTAGATATGAAATTGGCTAAGGGACAGAAGGCCGCAGGTAATTGTAAATGTTATTGCTCAGATTGGGGGAGGATGTTGGAGAGGGAGCATGCAGTGGTGCTCCTCAGGTCAGTATGGGATCACTGCTCGATATATATAAATGATCTATACTTGGATATCTGGCACACAATTTTACAGTTTGCAGATGACATGAAATTTGAAAATGCAGCAAACAATGAACAGAACAACAAGATACTGCAGAAGATTTTAGATTGATGAAGTAGCTGAATGTGTAGCAGATGAATTTTAATACTGATAATTGTGAAATGATGCACTTTGGTAGGAAGAATAAATATAAAGAAAACATTAGTCCCTCAGAGACAGAGAAAATGACAGATGTCAGTTACCACTTGATGGGAGAAAAAGCTGTATCGTATTATGAATCGGTGATCAATACCGTTTTTACAAATTATTAGTACCAATATGTTCACATTAGCAGATGGTTTACGGTCTGGGAGATGGCAGTTTAACATTTTGGAAAGATACAAGGGGGGAAGAAAAGACCTTTTTCATGCAGCAAGTGAAATGACCAGGAACACACTGCCCATGAGGGTGCTGTCAGCAGAGATTATTGGTGATTTTGGAAGAAAGTTAAATGGGCGCTTGAAGGAAAAATTTCTTGCAGGGCTGCAGAGATGTGGGGGAATGGGACTGACAGAGGGCTGGCATGGACTTGTTGGGCTGAATTGCCTCCTGTGCTGGAAATATCTCTGACTATATATGTTAGGATTCCCTCAAATGACATTAAATGGGTTTCAGTCAGGCAGATCAAAATGTAGGACTTTCAGTTTGTGATACAGTAGTTAAACCAAATCCAAAATTACAAAAATTAAGAGGCACCAGGTAAACCTTAACTACTTTTTATGCCTTTTGTGCACCATCCCTAGATTCTGACTCCGTGGGCCAACTCAGTTCTGATGATCATTCTTCTGGATTGGAAGAGGAGGAGCAGTCCTGTCTGGTGCCCCAGGAGTCACTTACAGCAAAAACGCCAGACCAAGAAAAATTTCTCAAGCACAACTTTGAAGCTTTGGCTAATGAATTTTCTCATGGTAATAACCTATATAAAATGTGACTTCCTTACTTCATTTAGTTTTAGCATTTGCAGCTATATGTCACTAAAATTGGCTTGTTAATTTTCAGAGAAATTTGACAACTCATTGAAAGATCTGCAGCAAACTGTAGAGAATGAAAACAACTTTTTCCTGAATCCCCGTCTGAGTATCTCTGCAAGATTTCTGTCCCGTTGCCAGAAAAACAGCAGGTTTGTGTTGCACTGTCCCAAAAAAATTTAAACTTCAGGTTCTTGATTATATTTTAGCAGTCAATCACTTTGAAGGCTGATTCAGTTTGAGGTTTGACTAATTATCTGAAAGTTCTTGATGCATTATAATGAACTATGTACTCAGTTGCATCAAGTCTCTCTACAAAACCTTGTCATGACTGGTTGGTGGCACATCAGCTATCTCCCACTGTTACAGCCTGTTCCCTATTCTGCTCAAAAGCTTGGAATTGATGAATTTATCTGCTAGTTTACACAAGTTAGATCCTCTAATGTATGATCTAAAGTAACACACAGCATATATGTCCAGATTGGACAGAAAATAGATCTGACCAGGTCGAATGTGCATGACTGTCCCTTAAAAGCAGCACCAAAATATTGGCTTTTTCAAGGATATTGCCATTTAATAGTTTGTCAGTGAACATACTTAACATGTCAGCAACATTTATGAGCCAGACAATTTTTCTCCCATAATCTGCCTACATGCTTTCAGCAGAAGTTGCTGAACGTTAAGCAGTAGTGATATTATGCTTCTTGGCTATTGCAGTCATGTCCTTAACCTTGGTCTCTGTTGCTAATGTAGTAGAAATTACTGATAAAAGTAGAGGGCTTTCCTATCCAGTGTGCTGAAGCAAACTGAATGTTGACAGTTTTTGATTACTTTATTGTATACAATCTTTGAAGTTGAAAAGCAAAAATGGACATTTTAGATTGCAAATCAATTGAGATGGTTCTCCAGAGGAAATTCTAAGTCTTTTCAGATAATTTAATATTTTAGAACGTCACACTTCAGATTTGCTGTTTCGGGCATGTATGTTTCTGAACATTGTAGCTTCTATATTTCCCTCCAGGGTAGCAGCAGCAGCTTTCCCCCTCAAAGTCCCGCTGCAATCTCAAGACGTGAGTAGCTAATTTTGAATTCATTAGTTTTTCTCATATTTCAAGATCCGATTATGGTCCAAATCATGTATATAGTTGTGGTGTGGTGTTACCTCTAATCCAGTTTTCAATGGCTATCAAATCGTCCAATATAGTTGTGTTGAGTTTGTACATGCAGGCCATGAAGAATACAAGTTAGAGAGATAACTGCAGTACAGTAGTGTTAATTCTCCAACTTGCTTTCTTTCAATTGCAGCATTTTGTACTAGGAGCACAGTTCACTGAATTTAACCTTAAATTCACTTGTACCAATTGACAATGAAGAAACTACTGCCAATCTCGGCACATTGACACTATAACTTGAGTCATCTCCTAGGTAGGAGATAATTAACACGTGCGTAAAGCCTATAGTGCTAAATTAAGTAAAGGATTTAATTATTTTTAAAGCGTATGAACGTTATTATAGTAAATAAAGGGAATTGAGCATGCTTTCCAATGAATTTGAATGCATTTTGAAAGCATGACTATTCTTACTAAATTTATTTTTTGGTGAATATGTAGTCAGAAATCCATCATCAACTGGCTTAATTTTCTCTCCTAAATGCAGAAACTTCAATAATTGAAGTTATCTTCACTAAATCCTATCCTATCCTGATCTCCACATGTGCATGCTTTCAGGCAGAGATTGTTGTGTGGTAATGAGGAGCTGTTCCTAGCCCAAAGTGTTGCAGCAAATTCTACCATTGCTACTGTTGTGTTGGATGCGATCAGCACAACCAGTCATAAAGCCTGTGCTGAACCATTTAAGGGTGTCATAATAGTGATGTATGTTCATTGATTCACAGCCTTTCCAATCCAGATGTTGGATCACATTTGCCAAGTATTATATGGCGTAAGAGCAGGAAACATAAGTTCCCCACATTATGTTGCATTATTTGATTGAGAAGTGAGGCAAAGGAATTTGGTACCAGTGCATTAGAACTGTCGACTGAATAATTTAGCGAACTTACTTTCAAAGGGACGCTTAAAGCGAGTATACTTTCCATCATGTTTGTTTATGATCATCTTTTGCTTTAGGACTAAACTTTAGTCAGTATGCTACATTTATTGTGACTACCTTTCTTTTTGCTTTTTGATTTGCCAAAACCATGGACATCATTCTGAGGAGCTTTCAAGAATAGTTGTGTAAATTATGATTTTTATTATCTGTTGAACCTGATTTTAGAAACAAATAGGAGCAGAAGTAAGCCAATCGGCCCTTTGAGCCTGCTTGTCTTTCAGTTTGATCATGGCTGATCCCTATCTCAGTGATGTGGAGATGCTGGCATTGGACTGGGGTGAGCACAGTGAGAAGTCTCTCAACACCAAGTTAAAGTCCAATAAACCTGTTGGACTTTAACCTGGTGTTGTGAGACTTCTTACTGTCCCTATCTCAGTGCCATACTCCTGCACCCTCCGTACTCCTTAATGCTTTTAGACTCTAGAAATCTATTGCCGCCTTAAATATATTCAATGATTTGGCCTCTACAATCTTCAGTGGTAAAAAATTTCACAGGTTCAGCACCCTCAAAGTAAATAAGCATCTCCTCATCTAAACATATTTTCAACAACTGATTTTGTATTTCAGCATTTGTAGATTTATTCCTTTATCTCTTTATGGCTAATGGGATGTCGAAGTTCTCAAACAGCATTTATTACTCCAATTGATGCAGTGGTAGAAATGTGATGTAGTTTTGTGTGTCCGTGGAATGCAGACCCCGTTGAAACCTCAGATACACAACAAAAATAAGACCAAAGAAACGTTTATGAAAAATAGATGTATCTTTGTTATTAATATCTCTCCCTGTCCTTACCACACCCCCCCCAACCCCACAGCTAAGTTATAAGTCTACACAGTTGAGTGCTGAAGAGAAATCTTTTAGAGGAGTTGAAGGATGCGAAGCACGCCCATCCTTCGATGGGGCAAAGAACGTTAGCGATGGAGAGATGAGTCAAAGTGAGAAAATGTGCAGTGGAAGTGACTGGGGAATAGAGTCAATAAGTTCAAGTGCTGAGATGTCTCAAACATTGACAGGGGTGAAAGATGCACCGCCATATAATGGAAGAAGCCTGATGTGTAAACGGTCAACATCTGTGATGGACCTGGTGCAAGCTGGTAAGAGTTAACCCAAGAGGTTTTGTTACTTACAAAATGGTAGACATTATGACTGCAAGTAAAATGTCTTTTGTTAATAAAATGATTAATTTCTATCTCTCACTTTGTCTACATGTTTACTACAAGCACACTAACTTTTAACCATCTTTACTTTTACACAGAAGAACAGGTATCATCTGCTTCATTCGTAACAGCGTCACAGTCTGGTGTGCATAATATGAACGTAAATGAAGGGGCAATGCAGAGACATTCATTGTGTGGCAAAATGGACATGCTTGCAGCAACTTTTAACAAAGAGATGTCTAAGAACAAACCTGGAAAACCTAGGTCCTATATGCACCCAACTGCCAGTTTCAGAGCTAAAATGTCACGCAGTGCATCAATGGAAGAAAACCTGAATCTGAAAACTTTGGGACAGTCGAGCACCATGAGTTTACCCAGTTCTAGAGCAGTGTCTACTACAGACTTAACAGAGTCCGTGGACTCAACTCCATGTGAAGATGGTCCAACTGAAAATTTCAAGGAAAAGGTTCCGCCAAGAGTGATATTACAGAATGGTACTTTGTCTTATGGGAACCATCAAGCTAGAGCTAACTTGACGCTAAAGCTTTCCAAAATGCACACAGACAGACTGCTGATGCCTCCACCAATAGCTAATGGTGTTGCTGTTTCAAAGGTCAAACAAAAACTGCGTGCTGGTCAAGATTCCGCACGGCCATCTACTTCCGCAATCACACCCACGCAACCAGCATGTCTGGCTAAAAAAGATCAACCGGTTTATGAAGACCTCAAGAAAAAAGAAAGCAGCCCAAACATGAACTCAGTCTTAAAGAGTGATGCTGGAAATTTGGATGACTGTAACAATTCTCAAGATTCACAATTCACAATTCTCAACAATTCTCAAGAGCACACGTCGGAAGAAATTCAAACGTGGGATTCAATTACTTCACCATCACAGCATGACAGCATCAATCCCAACAGGGATAGGATGAGCAATAATTCTATAACTATCACCAAAGGAAGCACCTTTCCTATGGATGTTGCTAAATCACCCAGAGAAAGTGTGGGGTTTGAAGAGCAACCCACCAGTGAAGCAGGTAATATTTATAATATGTATTTAACTTCCATTGCATCTCTGGCTCCCAATGTTTTCCTTTCTCGAGATCATAGTATGACCTTCAAGCAAAATATAAAATTAATCTTTGTAATTCTGTCAAAATAAAGTTTGTGTTTTATTCGAGTATTCGAGTACAAGAGCAAGGATATCTTTCTACAGCTGTACAGAGCCTTGGTGAGGTCACACCTGAATTGTGTGTGGAAGAATGGCACTAGAGAGAGGATCAGCAGTGATCATATTAAATGGCAGAGCAAGCTCAAAGGCTGAATGGACTATTTGCTTCTATGTTTCTACTCTTGGCTAACTTGATTTAGAATACTTGTTTTTTTTGTGTGGCTTTGTTTCTTTCCCCCACCCTAATGCGACTTTCATTTAATAGCCTCTAATGTTATATGATTCTAACGTTTAAGCCAGCTGAACCGCAAATGTTGTGGTTGTCTGAACACTTGGGCTGTGTTTTTTTTTAAGGATATGGTAGGACCTTCTTCCATTGTTTGCCCAGCAGCCAAAAAATGACCATATGCAGCATGAGAGAATCCAACCATGTGTCTCCCTTTGATATTAAATGGCATTGCCATTGCTGAATCCACAACTATCAATATCCTATGGGGAGGGAACGTCTGGTTGTGAGAACAGGTCAGAGGCTGGGAATCTTGTGGAGGGTAACTCGCTCCTGACTTTCCATTATCAAGAAGGTACATGTTAGGAGTGTGCTGGAATACTTTCCACTTGGCCTGGATGAATGCAACTCCACCAACATTCGAGCTAGACACCATCAGGGAAAAAAACATCCTGCTTGATTAGCCAAGGGTACCCATGCCCTGTGAAAGAATAAAGAAAATCCTTAAGATCAAGACTCGGCCAATGCATCTCATTAGGGTAGTCACTAACCTTTCTGAGTGAGGCCCACAGTCCTAAACAGCATTTGTTTGCAGCTGCTCTGGAGAATCCCAGAAGGCTGCCATATTTACTTTTAGCATCACGTATGCCACATATATCAACAGAAAATTGAACGTTATGCAACTATCAAATCGCAACATAAGAAATAGGGTAAGCCATTCATCTTTGAACCCACTCTGCTTTTCCATGAGATTATGGCTAATCCTCTACCTCAACACAATTTTCCTGCTGTATGCCCAAAGAGATGCACATAGAGATCTAATGGTCTCAGTCTTGAACAACAGAAAATGTAACCAGCAGACTTGATGAGGGGGAGCTGGAGGATGTAGTTTATCTGGGCTTTCGATATTTTGATAGTCCCATAGAAGAGACTAGCATGTAAAATTGAAGCGTGTAGGTTTGGAGCTAGTGCATCGAGATGGATAGAAAACTGGGTGGCAGACAGGAAACAAGGAGTAGGAATAAACAGGTCATTTTCCAAATGGCAGGCAGTGACTAGTGGGGTCCCAAAGGGATCAGTGATAGAATCCCAGCTATTCAGTATATATTAATGATTTAGATGAGGGCACTAAATATATTATCTCCAAATTTGCAGATGACACAAAGCTGGGTTGGAGAATGAGCTGTGAGGAGAATGTAGAGACGCTTCAGTGTGATTTGGACAAGCTGAGTGAGTGAGCAAATGAATGGCAGGTGCAGTATAATGTGAATAACTGTGAGGTTATTCACTTTGGTAGCAAAAACAGGAAGACAAATCTGGGTTTTAAATTTAGAAAAGTGAGAATGGGCAGTGAGACCTAGATGTCCTTGTAAATCAGTCGCTGAAGATAAACATGCAGGTGCAGCAGGCAATAAAGGCGGCAAATATATATTAACCTTCAAAGCGGGAGAATTTGAGGAAGGAGCAGAAATGTCTTGCTGTAATTATACAGGGCTTTGGTGAGGCCAGACCTGGAATATTGTGTGCAGTTTTGGTCTCCCTATCTGAAGAAGGATGTTCTTGCTGTAAAGTGAGTGCAGCAAAGGTTTATCAGAATGATTCCTAGGATGACAGGACTGGCGTATGAGTCAGTTAGGATGATATTTATTTGAGTTTAGAAGAATGAGAGGGGATCTCATAGAAACCAATAAAATTCTAACACAGCTAGGCAGGGTAGATGCAAAAAGGATGTTCCCAACAGTAGGGGGAGTCCAGAACCAGAGGTCATATAGTCTAAGGATACAGGGTAAACCTTTTAGGACTAAGATGAAGAAATTTCTTCACCCAGAGAGTTTGGTAAGCCTGTAGAAATCACTACTGTGGAAAATGGTTAAGGCCAAAATATTGTACATTTTCAAGGAGTTGGATATTGGTCTTGGGGCAAAGGCGTTCAAAGGTGTGGGGGAAGGTGGAATCGGGCTATTGAGTTGGATGGTCAGCCAGGAATGTAGTGAATGGTGGAGCAGGTTTGAAGGGCCGAATAGCATACCCCTATTTTCTATACACTAGATGATTGACCCTCGTTCCTCTAGGAAGAGAATTGCAAAGATTCACTTTCCTCTGAGTGAAGAAATTACTCCTAACCCAAAAAGGGGAAAATATTTGTGTATTTCACTGATGCTACTTGAATCTTTTCCTCAACTGGTTCTTGATTTTTTTCAGATCTTGTAGTAAGTATTGCAAACTGTGAGTATGTTGTAACAGAACTTCAGAACATTTTGCAGAAGGCCTTACAGTTGTACAGCAAGGTAGGCGTATGTTGATTACCTTTGTCAATATTTTATTTCTACTCTTTCCCATTTCAGGCAGTTTTGTTTTCTTCGTGGTTTATTGTACATTTGACTAACTAGCTTTGCTACCCCTACCTGTCCAACTTCAGTGAGTGCTTCTCTAAATAGTTGCATATCAAGATAAGTGGAACTCATTTCATGAGCACTGGTTGAGGTGACCAATGTGGGTGCACTTAAGGGAATCTAGATAAAAATGAGGGGATAAAGGAAGAGAAAGTTATCTTAATGGGTTTTGATTAAGAAGGTTAGAAGAAGGGCCTTGGGGAGTGCTGGCACAAAGCTATTGAGTCAAACTGTCCATTGTTTTTGCTCACAGCAGGGTCCTGCATAGTATTTACAAGAGCTGAGCCTATGTATAATGTTATATTTGGTTTCAAGAGAATACTATAGCACTTAGAATGGGCTCCATAAATTTATACTGCTCAGAAGCACTGCATTTAACTTTCCTTTTCACTGCCTAAAAATTAAAAAAAATCACTGAATAATTTCTTCATCAATTTCTAGAAGTCTCATTATTTTTGCAATGAATATGTGCCTAAAGTTGAATCAAGTAAGCTTTCAATCACCTTAGGAGTGCAGGGCAGGGATGCAGCAGACTGGAATTTATTATGTTATATAGCATTTATCTGTTTGGTATTTACTAATAAGCTGTCAAAAATACTATACCTCAATTTTAAATGTTAATTTTAAAATGATGGAGGATAGACCAAACACCAGTGCCTGACGTGAAACTCGGTGTCTCAATGCTCCTGAAGTTGTGGAATTTTCTTTCTACATTTAATTATTATGCTATTGCCTCTAGTTCAAGTTGCACCACTCCACCTTTTTCCATTGAACAGAATCTTCATTTCCCAAACCACAATCTGCATCACGTAGAAGGGCCAAGGCAGCATTTGTATGGAAACATACACCTACCTCCATTTACCCTCTCACCGTCCTACTTGGATGTGTAATAGCATTCCTTCAGCATCACTACCTGATGGGCCTATGGGTGTCCCTACACCTCGGTGTCCTACCACTACTTGTTGCGGTTCAAGAAGACAGCTAGCCACTATCACCTTGAGAACTATGAGGGACAGGGAGCAATGCACGCACACACTCAACTTTTTTTTTTAAGGGAATTATCACTATTTTAAGTGGCTATTGAAATCAGGTTGATATTAAACTCTGCTGCAGAATTTATCTTATTTGCTGGTGAAGATGACAAATGTCAAAATTCTTGGATCCACCTAATTGAGTTGAAAGAAAGCATATTTTGAGACCCTCATTCGTTGAATGCCAATGGGATAAAACGAGTTTAGATGCACGACATTTAATTAAAATAAGTACTTAGGTGCCGGATGGTCAGACTAATCAGTAGATTGTTAGATTAGCAACAGGCTCTTGTCTGATTTTCTACCTTTGTTCATGTTCATTGGGCATTTTTCCACTAGGGAGTGATTTTATATGAGGCACATCAATCCATAGAAACAGTGAGGGAGGAGGAAAATCAGCAACAGAGATTCACAGTTCAAATCATTGCCAACTGACTGAGGAAAAAATTGTAAAGAGGAATTGCTGGATATAAATGAATTAGGTTATTGATTGAAATAGCCAAGTGTAATCATTGTTCTGTATAAGTTTTAGTATCCCAGGGATAGGAAGGGAAAATATCAGTTTCTTGCTTTTGATTACTGTTGTGGAAGACAATACCATCCTCACTCAGATTTTTTTAAAAAACAGCTGTTTTGAAACATCACCATTACCAGCTAACTGTTCCTGTGTAAGGAACTGTACCTCAGGAGGAAGGAAAATGTTTTTTAAAAATTCATTTGCTCCAATCTAGCCTTTCTTCACAGGTGACTTGCAGTGAAGATGCACCAGAGGTGAAGTCCCAGATGATGGCAATCCTGTGTGATGCATTTTCCTCTGCGAGGAAGGATTTGAACTCTGTAGAGTGTTTGCCAATTTCCACTTCTCCAGTGAGCAAACAGCCAATTGTTTCAGAATGTTTTGAGAATGGCAAGGCAGCAGCTTTACTTGAACAATATTCAGAATTGTTGATAAAAATGATGGCGCAAAAACTACAATTACTACATTGAAATACTTCATTGAGGAGCCAGAAAAGAATGTTAAAATTGAACTTTGTCACTTTGTCCTAGAAAATTGTACAACAGTCTTGTAAGTTTCTTTTATGTAGTTCCTGAAGAGGGAGCTATAATCAGCATGTTTTATCAGAATTATAGTCAGTAGTTTATTTAAGCTCAGAAAAGCTTTCAAGATTTTATGCTTTTGTTCAGAATTAGCCTGGCAATTTCATTTCTTCCAGAAAATGTCTTACTTTCACTTTAGGTAATTAAAGAACACCATCCCCACTTCCTGCAACTCCATAAAAACAAAATACTCTTTACATTTGCACCCTTAAATTTACAATAATGTATTTCAATAAGCACTCTATTTTCTATGAGAAATAAGAATCCAGAAAATTGATTTAGTATTTTTTAAAACTAGTTAGCACTGCTTTTTTAACAAGAAATCTATTTTACCCATTCAGAAGTTTGTTGTTTTTTTAAAAAAAGTGTGTACACCACAGATTTTTGTGCAGGCGATTTGGAATTGTTTCAATATTTGAACATAGACATGTACAGTTGATTGTTACTAGCTTCAATGGGCAGTCTACTCCTGTTAAGAAAAACTGAATAGATCATTTAAATTGAGCAATATAAATAGAAATTGAATTCAGCACTTAAAAGGTTGAATGGTCAGAGAATTTGAATTGAATAATTTTGAATGGCTTCAATGTTGATATCCCAAAACAGTACATCAATCGGCTGGCTATACCTGATCACTATTTAAGGTAATGCTGTTTTAGTGCATTAGTAGAAACTTTTTGTGCTGATTATCTGAACTTAAATCTTGAGGGTCACTTTTGTGTTGTAATTTTGCAGTCCCAAGGGAGAGTTTTTCTTCAGTACTTTCCCTTGACTTTCATGGTGCAAGGAATCATAGGCTGAAGTCTAGTTTCCTGCTGTATCGTATATTTTATTCATGGCATAAAGTATTATTTTTCAGAGCTAGTTTGATACTATTAAGAAAAACTAAATATGTGATGTCTTAAATTTTGTCAAAAGGACTGAATCCCTGTTACAAAAGGGGCTATCTTCCTTAATCAGGATTTCTTATATGCAACATTTTTTTTGTAAAAAGCTTGTGTTTTTAAAAACACTGATGCAAATGGATGCTTATTTTAATTCTGCTGTACATATATCTGTATAAAGTTAGACTTAGCAATGCAATAATGTATTACCAGAAGCACATTATTTTGAATACAGTATTGTATGATCCCCTCTTTTCTGTATGTGTATTAGCTATTTGTTTGTTTTTTACTTGAACTTCTTGCCTTAAATAAAAATTTAATGATTGAGTTCTGACAGCTGCTTCTGGAGGATAAATCCATCGGTCAGGTAGCAACTTGGGCATTCTATTACAATCCACTTGGAACTAAATATTGCTGAGAACTTGATATTTCCTACTGTTCTTAAACAAATTGAACATCTTAATCTTATTATGCAATAATAACATTTCTCTCATTTCATGCATGTAACCCTGCCTGTTCCATGATTGAAGGAGTTCCATTTGGAGTGTGTTTTGTGTTCTGTCATTAATCCTTCACTATAACAGTCTAGATGTGTCAAATTTAGCCCACTTCAGGAGTAATATTTGTGTATGGATTGGAAGTGGAGCAGTCCCTAAAGTTGGAGTGGCTGCTTGCTCATCACCAGTGAGCTCCCCGAACAGAAGTTGCTGCAGGCAGACTCCAAATTTAGTTTGGTGATCTGATGATGGCACTGTGGTGATGACAACAGAACTGTCCGTGTTCACTGTCATTACTCTAATGAACTGGGAGCAGTTTCTGGAGTTGGCACCTGTAACAGAATAATCTGGACATTTAGAATTTGACTTCAGATTCTACACTCTTCCAGACAGAACACTGTTGAGGCCTCCCCTCAATAGATTGCAATCCTTAACCAATCTGGGAGTTGACAAATTTCACTTTTTGCAGAGATCTCAACACTGTAAAAGATCCATGGAATTTTCCCAGGTTTCTATGACAGTGGAAACAACCACACTAAGGAAAGCTCCCTGGTTTTACATTTTCCCACAAGAGGAAACATCCCTTCTACATTAACCCTGTCAGGATCTTGTGTTTAAATAAAGTCATCTCTTGTTCTTCTAAACTCCAGCAGATACAAAGCCAAGCCAATCCAGCTTTTCCTCATAGTAAACTCCAGCTGTTGCAATGTATGTACAGCTTTCCTAAAATAAGCAGTCACAGTACTCCAGATATGGCCTCACAATGCATTGTGTAATTGAAGCACAATCTCTCTACTTTTGTATTCAATTACTTTCACAGTAAACAACAACCTTCTATTAGATTTCCTAATTAGCTTGTTATACCTGCATACTGACCTTCTACAATTCATGCATTAAGACAACCAGATCCCTCTGCATCTCAAGAACTCTGCAGCCTCTCATCATTAAGATAATATGCTGCTTTATTCTTCCTGTCAAAATGGACAATTTTATATTTTCCTTGTACCCCATTTGCCAGATACTTTCCACTTAACCAATTTATGTCACTTTGTAGCCTCCTTGTGTGCTCTTCACAACTTTCCTAACCATTTTAGTGTGATCAGGAAATTTAGCAACCGTAGCTTCGGTTTCCTTCATTCAAGTCATTTGTCAATTATAAACTGAGGTCCCAGTACTGAGCCAAGTGGCGTACCACTCATTACATATCAGGACTGACCCCATTTATGTCCACTGTTTCATGCTGATGATTGGGATCCTATATCATAGAAACCCACCAACAATATATTCCGATCTTAATCCTTTGACTATTTTTAGACATTGGAACTTTTCTGCTGAACAAAGAAATTAAGATGGCTGCTACAAGTCACCTGAGCCATCATGAAGCCCTTTGCCTGAGGCCACCCTCAGGAATTTAAAGGACCAAGAGTTATGTTCTGAAGTTTCGGAATGTCACACCTTATGTCAAGAGAGCTACTTACAAATTCTGATTACACCCAGAACCATTCAGATCAATTTCAAAGGGAACTACAGGGATGTTATTTGCATTTAGAATCATAGAATTCCTATGGTTCAGAAAGAGGACATCCAGCATATTGAGTCTCACCAAAGGAGCATTCCACCCATGCCCTATCCTCATAACCTTGTGCATTTATCAAGGCCAATTCACCTAACCACATCTTTGGACTGTGGGAGGAAACCAGAGCACCTGAAGGAAAACCACAGGAAGAATATATGAGCTCCATGTAGTCACCCAAGGCCAGACACCAACCCAGATTCCTTTCAACAGCCAAGGACTCAGACGTTCAGTCCTG
Organism: Carcharhinus amblyrhynchos; assembly: GCF_965287045.1. Taxonomy (NCBI): domain Eukaryota; kingdom Metazoa; phylum Chordata; class Chondrichthyes; order Carcharhiniformes; family Carcharhinidae; genus Carcharhinus; species Carcharhinus amblyrhynchos. The sequence continues at coordinate 3,069,272 of NW_027649785.1, read as the reverse complement.
AAATCAAAACCAATTCCAGATGCTGGATAGCCAACCCTTTTGAAGTCATTGTGTGAAGGATGGTCACATGACCTAAGCCTTTGACTTTCGGACAGTTTAATATTGCGTTTTTGGACTTCACAGGCAATCCGTTCTAAAATTCTGGTAAGCCTCAGAGAAGCAGGTTCCTCCAGGCACAACAACTTGCCCATCTAACTTGACTGTGGTGGAAGATTTATTATCATTGCCGACAGAGTCAACTCAAACTTTGTGTGTCTACTTCATTTTGCAATGTCAGCTCCAACTGAAAAGTGAACCCTTCAACCTGCAGTGTTAAGAGAGCTAAATATATAAAAGCTTGTATAAACGAATTCCTCATTTGGATTCTGATTTTGGACTCTGGATTCCCAGTGAACCATTATTTATTATTGTTTTTCTGTAGTCCTTGTACTGTAAAACTAATCCTCTATTCCCCTTTTACTATATGAATGTGCAGGATGGGTTGTGAATAGGTGTTCCTTTGGCAAGTTTCTGAATGTGTAAAATAAACTAACTTTCTTAACTCCAGTTTGTTGTGGATTATTAGTAAAATTGAATCACAACATTTGAGGGCTTGGGAAAACATGAAGGAGAGAATTATAATCTCCACTTAGTAAGGCATAGATTATTTACAGATAGCATAGCTTAACAAATTTGATAGAATTTTTTGAAGATGTGATTAGTGTGGATGAATGAAATGCAGTTTGATATAGTTTATATGGATTTTATCAAAACCTTTGACAAGGTCCCACATGGGCGAGTGATTGAGAACATGGAAGCACATGGAATTCAAGGCAACTTGGCGTGCTCGTAATCTAACTCCAGTTTGATATAAATGATATAGATAATGTGGAGGGAATGATGAGCAAGTTTGTAGATGACACCACAATTTGTAGAGTAGTTAATAGTGAAAAAGTTGGTAGTAGATTACAGGAAGATGTAGTTGGGTTGGTCAGATGGACAGAGCAGTGGCAGCTGGTAATTAAATCTAAGTATGAGATGGTGCACTTTGGAAGAAGTAACAAGACCAGGGAATATTTAATGAATGGCAGGACGTTATAAAGCTCAGAGAAACAGATGGATCTTGGGGTATTTATTCACAATCCCTGAAGGCGGCATTGAAGGTGAATAGGATAATTACAGTATATGGGACATTTGCTTTTATCGGTCATGGCATAGTGTAAGAGCAAGGAGCTGCACAGATCATTGGTTAGGCCACAGCTGGAGAAGGATGTGATTGCACAAAACCAGATGTGCTTTTCTGACAATCAGCAATGGTTTCAGTCACTAGTAGCTTCTTAATTGCAGATATTTTTATTGAATTCAAATTCCATCAGCCATGGTGGAATTTGAATCTGGGTCCCCAGAACATTAGATTATTAATCCAGAAATTTACCTAGTGATAGTACCACTAGACCATTGCCTCCCCAAGATTGGACAGGGTGAATGGGAAGCAGCTACTCCCCTTGGTTGATGGGCCCAGTTAAGAATTATAGAATCCTTACAGTATAGGAGGAGGCTAATCAGTGCATCAAACCTGCACCAACAACTATCCCACCCAGGCAACATCCCTGCAACCCACATATTTACCATGCTAATTTCCCTGACACTGAGTCAATTGAGCATAACCAATGCACCTAACCCACTCATCTTTGGAGAGAGTTTTAGAGTAAGGGGCAGGGGATTTGAGAAAACATTTTTTGCAAGAGGGTGGTAAGAATCTAGAATACAATGCCTGGGAAGTTGGAAAGCTTGCAACCTTTAGAAAGTATTTTTATGAGCACTTGAAACATCTCTTATGGACAAGTAGCTAGTAAGAGGGAGTCAATGATGATTGAACTGGTTCTCCTATTTGTAGCAGAAACTAGGAACAGGGGATAGACCATTCAGCCCTTTGAGCCTGATCTGCTATTCAGCATGACCATGGCACATTCCTGCTTTCTTCCCATACCCCTTGATGCCATTAATATAAATCTAAAAGAAATAATCTCTTTAATACATTCAGTAACTGGCCTCTACTTCTCTTCTGTAATAGAGAACTCCACAAGTTCACTACCCGTTGCGTGAAGAGCTTTTTCTTCTTGCTCCTAAGAGGAAAACATCATTACTGCATCCAGTCTGTCCAATCCTGTTTGAATTTTATATTTCAATTCAATCCAATCTCCTCTCAACCTTCTAAACTTGAGTGAATACAGGCCCAGTCAAACCAATCTCTCCTCATTGGATGGCCCTACCAATCCTAGTGAACCTCCACCACACTCCTTCTATGGCAAATATATCCATCCTTATGTACAGAAACCAAAACTGCATCCACTGCTCCAGGTGTGGTCTCACCAAGGTCCAGTAACACATCCCTACTTCTGAACTCAAATCCTCTTGCAATAAAGGCCAACATCATTAGCCTTCCTAATTGATTGCTGCAAATGCCTCTCCACCTCCATTGACCTGTGTACATCCATAATTGATCATTATTTAAATAATACTCTTCCTTTCTGTTTTCCACCCCAAAGTGTATAAGTTATTTCGCCACATTGTATTGCGACTCACTCAACTTATCTGAATCGCCTTGAGGCCTCCTTGCATCCTCTTCACAACTGTGCCCAGTTTTGTGTCATCAATAAACTTGGAAATATTACATTTAATTGTTGAAGGGAGATTTAAAGAATAGGTTTAGAGGGAATAATATTATTAGTTTAGGTGCCTGTATAACAATTTATATTTGTAGGTATCTGTATATATTGGTAGGAATAGCTAGCACATAATAAATGTATATGAATTTATTATATAATCACAAAAAGCATGCATAGAGCTTGTTGTAACTGTTAATTCTCAGATACTTTCAACCAGTTTGCTTACTCCAAGGTTTGTGTGGTGCCCTTAACTTGCAAGATGGACAAAGGACAAGTACAAGTAAAGGTTCAACAAGTTTATTAATAATAACACTATTAACCCTTAAATTACCCACATAAAGCAAGAGGATACCCCAGATTCAAGTATACTACCCGCAAAGATTGTCTGGTTAAAACTGCAGGCTCGGTTCTCTGAGTTCTTCTGGTCTTCTGTCACAAAGGTGACTCTCGATGGCAGCTTCTTCCTTTCTTCCTTCCCTGGTCAGTCTTTACCAAGTCTTCGCTGCTAGCGTGTCTGAAAATGTGTCCCTTAATTCCCCCTGCCTGCCGTTCCAGAAACTTCTCTGGCTTCTAGCCAATGAGATCCCAGGAGGGGGTTCCAATACCCAGTGGGTTTCTTGATGGTCCGCCCCCCAGGTGTCCATCTCCATGCTGCTGCTTACATGTAACCTGTTATCAGATTAAGCCAACTGCTACAATTAAGTATCAGTAGGGTGCAACGACGATTGATGAGGTTTGACTGTGTTTGATTTTAATATGCCCAATTCTTTAATTTAGGATGTCCAATTTTATCAGCCTTAAAACTAAGCCCTGTTTATATTACAAGCGCCACCATGTTAATTAAAATTCAGAATAGTAAAATGACACAATATGATACTAGCTGCGTTAGCCACATTCCTGAACACAATTAGCTAGCTTAATCACAAGCTTGTGTATTATTGGTCATAGATACTGGTGGCTGGCACCAGTCTATGGTCCAAGGTCTCCGATGAAAACCAGACACAAGATTAGGGAGGGCATTCATAGAAAATGAAAAGGAGGCCCACTGGACAAGAATTACTGAAGATAATACTAATGAGTCATGTCCATGAGCTGATCATGCATAAGCCTACCTTATGTAATGCCTTTTTCATTGGATATGTGACTAATGTATCAAATCTGTAATCAATATTATTGGATAAGGTCCAGCCATGACGGGCTGTGTAGGTGTTTGAAAAATATAAACGAATGGATGTTTTTCCTTTGTTTGTTAGAGAGAGACACTGGGCTTTAACAGAAAGCATCTTCCCGCCAGCGAAAATAAACTCTGATGTGAGGGCCAACCCTGAGTGTTGAGTGATTTATTTGAGATTCTCTCCTGCTAACACAGGTCAAATGTATATGTAGTGAACAGCTGTGACCCAAGCACACTAGTCACTTCCTTCCACTCAGAAAAAAGACCCATTTATTCCCACTTTCGTGTCTGTCAATCAATTCTAGGTCCATGCCAGTAGATTATCCCCATCCCATGTGTTTTAATTTTGCCCTCTAATCTCTCATCAGAGACCATATCAAAAGCTTTCTGAAAGTCCAAGTGCACCACATCTCTTTTTTTATCCTCCCCTTTATAAATAATGAGGTTGCATTTTGTAGGAACGGCTCCAGGATCTTTAGAATTTTGGAAGATGACCACCAATGCATCTAATATTTCCAGGGTCACTTCTTTTCCATGGATGGCATGGTGGTACAGTGGTTAGCACCAGTGGCGGATTAACCATTAGGCCCAGAAGGGAGGGGAGTTTGAGAGCAAAAAACATTGGTTTAACCCTTTTAGATTTTCATAAAATCTATTTGTGCTCAACAATGAGCAATGAGAAAGTTAGATATCTGGCACTCACGCACATTGAATCAGACGTGCTTCGAGCTGGTGATTTACATGCTGTTATCGACACTTCTGTAAACCAAAAAACACGGAAGCTTTTTAAAGTACAAATGTAAAGAAAGTGAAAAATAAATGAAAAAAAGAGCTGCAATTGATTCATATAACATGTAGTACATTATAGATAATACTATGATATAAGTTATCTAACATCACTTTATTCTATTGAATGAAAGGTGGTGCAGGGGGCCAAGGTCAGGGGGCCTTACTAAAGCTCAGCCTAGTGGTCTGGATGGTAGTTAATCTGCCACTGGTTAGTACTGCTGCCTCACGGCATCAGGGACCCGGGTTCACATTCCTTACTTAAGTCACCGTGTGGAGTTCTCCCTGTGTCTGCGTGGGTTTCCTCCGGGTACTCCAGTTTCCTCCCACATCTGAAAGGTGTGCTGGTTAGGTGCATTGACTGGAACAGGCACTGTAGTGTGGCGACTAGGGAAATTTCACAGTAACTTCATTACAATGTAAGCTTTAGTTGCGACTAATAAATAAACTTTAACTTTTAGTACTCTGGGACGTGGATTATCACGTCCTGATTTCTCAGCCTTTTAACCCCACTAATTTCCCCAGCCATTTTCTTACTAATACTGATTTCCCTCAGTTCCAACCTCACACAAGACCCTTAGTGCCTTAACATTTTTGGGAGGTTATTGGTGCCCTCTTTTGCAAAGATTGAACCAAAGTATGTGTTCAAATCTTCTGCCATTGCTTGTTCCCTGATATAAATTTACCCACCACAGATGTGAGGCTCACTGCCTGTAGTTCCCAGGATTTTCCCTGTAGCCTTTCTAAAACAAAGGCACAACATTTGCCACCCTCCAATCTGCAGGCACCTCACCCATTACTCTCGATGATTCAAATATCTTGGCTAGGGGACCCGCAATTTCCTCCCTACCCTCCCACAACGTCCTGGGATACACTTCATCAGGTTCCAGGGATTTATCCACCTTGATGTGCTTTAAGACTTCCAGCACCTCCTTCTCTGTAAATATGTACACTCCTCAAGACACTATTTATTTCCCCAAATGACCTAATATCCATGCATTTCTCAATAATAAATACTGCTGAGAAATATTCATTTAGGATCTCACCCATCTCTTATGGATCCGCACACAGATGACCTTGTCGATCCTTAAGAGGCCCTACTCTTTCCCTCGCTATCCTTTGTGTATTTGTAGAAGCTCTTTGTTTTGACAGATAAGGCAAAGGAGAAACCAATCTCATGTCCCCTTTTTGCCCTCCTGATTTCTCTCTTAACTCTACTCCTACACCCCCAATATTCTTCAAGGGATTCATTTGATCCCTAGCTGTCCATGCAGGTCATATGCCTCTTTCTTCTTCTTGACCAGGGCCTCAGTATCCCAAGTCATCCAGGGCTCCCTACTTCTACCAGCCTTGCCCTTCACTCTCAGAGGAACGTGCTTACCCTGAACGATGGTTAACACAATTTTGAAAGCCTCCCACTTACCAGACATCCCTTTACCTTCCCACAGACTCTCCCAATTAACTTTTGAAAGTTCCTGCCTGATACCATCAAAATTGGCCTTGCCCCAATTTAGAATTTTAAATTTTGGTGAAAGACACCTCTACTTGTTGTCTTTGGAGCTGAAACTGCAACATCTCGATTAACCCAGTTAGTTAATTAGTTAACCAGCCACTCTCCAATTCAACATGTCTATAGTTTAGTTTAATAACTTACTTTAGGTAAATGCCAGTTAAATGCTAACTGCAGGTCACATTTTTAGAAAGTTATTGATATTTAAAATCGACACACTCACCAAACTGTAACCAGCTTTGACAAAGGGTCATCTGGACTCGAAACGCCAGCTCTTTTCTCTCCTTACAGATGCTGCCAGACCTGCTGAAATTTTCCAGCATTTTCTCTTTTGGTTTCAGATTCTAGTATCCACAATGATTTGCTTTTATTTCACCAGCTTTTTCTGCTGGAAAGATGAGGACAGCAGCAGCCATATCCTGTACTCTCAAACTGACCAGATCCATTGTTTAGGTGGGCATATTCTACAATGATTGTGGCATCAGGCTAGTGTTTCAAGTGCTTGTGGTTTGCAGCCCCTCAGACGTGTTCTGAACCATTGCTTTGTGAGATGTATCAAAGAGGGGAAAGAGTTGGTATGGATGGGGAATGGGCTGGGGAGAAAAGTGTGAGGGGTGATGGCCAAAAGGCCTAATGTTTTGCAAAACAACTACCGCAAAGTCCAGGAGAACCAAAGTGAGTCTTTTTAAACAGCTCAACTTGTCACTTGGCAGCCCCATGACCATCTTCAATCCAGGGATCACAGCCTTGTCCACACCATAGGCAAAATAAGATTGGGGCATTTCTCCCAGAATTTCTGAACTCAAGTTAACCACCCCCCTCCTCCCCCCACCCTCAGTGGGGGCAATCTGTCCTTCCATGCAAGTTTGTATGAAGAAATTACATCGTAAATGCTGGTTAATCAGTTGATATAATTTTTAATGATCCATGATTGAAAGTTAATATTTCGACCATGCACTTTACAGAACAGTAACTGAAGTGATTGAGAAGGATGTTTCAAGAAACTTTTTCTAAAAATAGATGAAAGGCCAGAACATTAGATACAAGAACAAATTCAAAACAGTCACTTCCAAAAGTGTTTTCCTGCTGTTATTTGTGATGTTTATGTTTCTCAGATTCTCCTTTGCATTTCTTTTCCTTTTTCTTGTGCTTCTTCACCTTGCGTCCTTCAGAAGACTGTTGGGTTAACAGAAGCTATCAGTTAAAACCGCACATTCTCTTAAAATTATCTTTTGTACCGAGTAACCGGGCTGTGACCTTAGGTGAGCCACAACAGTGCCTGATGAGCAAGGGCCAATTCTGTGGCTAAAACTCAGTGCAATGTTCCAACACGGTCGATGATGAAATTTGAATTAAATGATAAAAATCTGGAATGAAAAGTCGAATAATGACCATGAAACCATTGTCATCTGGTTCACTAATGTCCTTTGGGAAGGAAGGCTGCCATCCTTACCTGGTCAGGTCTACACATGACTCCAGACGCACTGCAATAAATGCTGGACTAGCAGCAATGCCCGCATCCCATAAATGAATTAAAAAATTGTATCAGGTGATTTAAGTAGCTCAAAAGATAGGGTTCCATGGAATAAAGATCACAAACATCAGTAACCAATAAGTATTAAAGGATATCAACTGCTCAGCACCTCCTATTGTACTTCTTTAGATATGGAGATTAAATGAAATGATGAAACTGCAACTATTTAGGATTTAAGATCCAAAGTAGGCAAGATGAGATATTCTAGAAGCTCACTATACGAAAAATCCCTTCATTCTATGCAGCGTGTTCCAGTATCTTAGAACGAGTGAATAGGTTGTAGTCAACATCTGCGGTGCAGTGTCGAAAGCACGCTGCACTGTCACAGGTCCTGTCTTTCAGATTAAATATTAAACCAAGATATTATCTGCCCAAGGTGGATATAAAATAAGAACATAAGAACTAGGAGCAGGAGTCGGCCATCTGGCCCCTCAAGCCTGCCCCGCCATTCAATAAGATCATGGCTGATCTTTTTGTGGACACAGCTCCACTTACCCGCCCAGTCACCATAACCCTTAATTCCTTTACTGTTCAAAAATTTATCTATCCTTGCCTTAAAAACATTCAATGAGGTAGCCTCAACTGCTTCACTGGGCAGGGAATTCCACAGATTCACAACCCTTTGTGTGAAGAAGTTCCTCCTCAACTCAGTCCTAAATCTGCTTCCCCTTATTTTGAGTCTATGCCCCCTAGTTCTAGTTTCACCCGCCAGTGGAAACAACTTCCCTGCTTCTATCTTATGTATTCCCTCATAATCTTATGTGTTTCTATAAGGTCTCCCCTCATTCTTCTGAATTCCAATGAGTATAGCCCCGGTCTATTCAGTCTCTCCTCATAAGCCAACCCTCTCAACTCCGGAATCAACCCAGTGAATCTCCTCTGCACCCCCTCCAGTGCCAGTATATCCTTTCTCAAGTAAGGAGACCAAAACTGTACACAATACTCCAGGTGTGGCCTCACCAGCACCTTATACAGCTGTAACATAACCTCACTGTTTTTAAACTCCATCCCTCTAGCAATGAAGGACAAAATTCCATTTGCCTTCTTAATTACCTGCTGCATCTGCAAACCAACTCCTTGAGATTCCTGCACAAGGACACCCAGATCCCTCTGCACAGCAGCACGCTGTAGTTTTTTACCATTTAAATAATAGTCCATTTTGCTGTTATTCCTACCAAAATGAAGACCTCACGTTTTCCAACATTGTACTCCATCTGCCAGACCCTCACCCACTCATTTAGACTATCTATATCCCCTTGCAGACTTTCAGCATCCTCTGCACACTTCGCTCTGCCACTCATCTTAGTGTCATCTGCAAATTTTGACACACTAAACTTGGTCCCCAACTTCAAATCGTCTATGTAAATCGTAAACAATTGCAGTCGCAACACTGATCCCTGAGGCACACCACTAGTCACTGATCATCAAACAGAAAAACACCCATTTACCCCCACTCTTTGCTTTCTGTTAGTTAACCAATCCTCTATCCATGCTAATACATTAATCGTAAGACCATGCACCTTTATCTTATGTAGTAGTATTTGGTGTGACAACTTGTCAAATGCTTCACAGTTCCAGAGACCTGGGTTCGATTCCCAGGTCTGGTCACTGTCTGTGTGGAGTTTGCACGTTCTCCTCGTATCTGCGTGGGTTTCCTCCAGGTGCTCTGGTTTCCTCCCACAGTCCAAAGATGTGTGGGTTAGGTTGATTGGCCATGCTAAAATTGCCCCTTAGTGTCCTGAGATGCGTAGGTTAGAGGGATTAGCTGGTATAATATGTAGGGATATGGGGATTAGGGTCTGGGTGGGTTTGTGGTTGGTGCAGAGTCGATGGGCCAAAGGTCCTCTTTCTGCACTGTAGGGTTCAATGATTCTATGCCTTTTGGAAATCCAGATACATCACATCCACAGTTTCCCCATTGTCCACTGCTCATGTAATGTTCTCAAAAAATTCCACCAAATTAGTCAAACATGACCTGCTCTTCATGATCCCATGTTGCATCCCAGGGCACTATTTTGCAGACTGTGAGCCCTCATGGATCCCGGCCACTATTTATCGTGACGTAATTAAGGCAAGAGTTGATCTGTCACCTATTTTGTTCAGTTGAAATGAGTGCAATGTGTGTACCTGTCCTTCCTGTCTGCAAACAACAGGTGTCTGTGTATGTATGTAGCTTCTAGCACATTGAAGTGTGTCACAGTGTCAGCCCAACCAATAATCTTAACTTGGTTGTCAGAATAATTATTAGACCATTCAGAATTGTTTAGAAAATGTTAAATCATCGAATCATATCCAATGTTGGACATTTTGCAAGCATGGTGGAGTACGGTGAGTGCATTGCGAACAACCAAAAGAAAAGTTCTGTGGATGGGCCAAATGGACTCGTAACCTTAACTCTGTTTCTCTGTCCACAGATGCTGGAAGGCTTGCTGCGTTTTCCCAGCGTTGTCTGTTTTTATTTCAGATTCCCAGCATCCGTGATATTTTGCTTATTAGCCAAAAGGACAAGCCATTTGATACGACTGCACGGTGGCACAGTGGTTAGCACTGCTGCCTCACAACTCCAGTCACCCGGGTTCTATTCCGGCCTTGGGTCAGTCTGCGTGGAGCTTGCACGATCTCCCCGTGTCTTTGTGGGTTTCCTCCCACAGTCCCAAGATGTATAGGTCAGGTGGATTGGCCTTGCTAAATGTGTAGGGTTACGGGGATAGGGAGGGGTGTGGGCCTGGTGCAGGCTTGATGGGCTGTATGATCTGTTTCTGTACAATAAGTTTATTTATTAGTTTATAATAAGTTTATTTATTAGTTTTTTATTAGTTATTTGTTTAGTTATTAGTTATTTATAAGTTTATTTATTATAATAAGTTTATTTGTTTATAATAAGTTTATTTATTAGTTTTTTATTAGTTATTTATTTAGTTATTAGTTATTTATAAGTTTATTTATTATAATAAGTTTATTTATTTATAATAAGTTTATTTATTAGTTTATAATAAGTTTATTTATTTATTATTTATTAAACTCGTTAGAGTTTAGAAGAATGAGGGGAGATCTCATTGAGACGTATAAGATGATGAATGGGATGGATAGGATAGAGGTGGAGAGACTCTTCCCACTCAAAAAAGACAGTAGGACTAGGGGGCACAGCCTCAAGATAAAGGGGGGGCGGTTTAGAACGGAGTTGAGGAAGAACTTCTTCACTCAAAGGGTGGTAATCTCTGGAATTCTCTGCCCGTTGAAGTGGTGGAGGCTGCCTCGCTAAATATTTTTAAGACGCGGGTTGATGGGTTTTTGATAAGAGAGGGGATTAAGGGTTATGGGGAGAGGGCGGGAAAGTGGAACTGAGCCACGACAGATCAGCCATGATCTTATTGAATGGCGGGGCAGGCTCGAAGGGCTAGATGGCCTACTCCTGCTCCTATTTCTTATGTTCTTATTAGTGTCACAAGTAGGCTTATATTAACACTGCAATGAAGTTACTGTGAAAATCCCCTGGTTGCCACACTCGTCCCTGTTTGGCTGACACTGAGGGAGAATTTAGTCCGGTCAATGCACCCTAACCAGTATGTACTTTAACTGAGAGTGGGAATTCAATGGATTCTAGGATACAACCCGCCAGTCTTTGGGACATACCAGCTACGTATCCGGCATCAGACCAACACTGAAATGAATAGATCACGTTACTCATTTGTCTGATCACCCAGGTAGCTTTCAGTCTGATGTTGGATCCTGTTAGTGGTGAACATTTCTAGTGCTGCTACCTCATAGGAGCAGCATGAAGAGGCAACTTCCCCTGACGCTCAGATTCTCGAGACACCTCACCTATCCAGGGTAACTGGAGTCAGACCAGGCCCTTCATTCAGGAGTGGGACATTTATTAAACCATCCCCAGTGTTCTCAGGATTACACTGATAACCGGTTGAAGATTAGGAGTTGAATTTGCTGCACAGCGCAAGCAGAAGGTAGTGTCAACACTCTCTTCTCAACAAGTATAAATTGTTGTTCCCTTTATAAGGTGGCATCACAGGTAGACAGGGTGATGAAGGTGGCGCTTGGCAACACTTGCCTTCAGGGCACTGAGTTTTGGAGTTGGGACAAATGTACAAGACATCGATAAGGCCACATTTGGAGCACTGTGTACAATTCCCGTCACCCTGTTTATCGGAAGGATGTTATTAAACTGGAAAGGGTGCAAAAAAGATTTACAAGGATGTTACCGGAGCTGGAAGGTTTGAACTACATGGAGAGGCTGGATAGGAGTTTTTTCCCCTGGAGCGTAGGAGGATGAGGATCTTAGAGGTTTAAAAAATCATGAGGGGCACAGATGAAGTGAATAGCTGAGGTCTTTTCCCCAGGGTACCGGTGTCCAAAACTAAAGGGTGTGGGTTTAAGGTGAGAGGGGAAAGATTAAGGGGATCTGAGGGGCAACTTTTTCACACAGAGGGTAGTGCGAGTATAGAATGAGCTGCCAGAGGAGGTGGGAGAGGCGGGTACAATTATAACATTGAAAAAGACATTTGGACAGGTACATGGATGGGAAAGATTTAGAGGGATATGGGCCAAATGGGACTAGTTTAAGAAACCTGGTCAGTATGGAGGAGTTGGGTGGAAGGGCCTGTTTCCGTGCTGTGTATCTCTATAATTATATTTGGCAATCTTGCGAATGTGTTGATACATTCCCCGCCTCAGTGGCTGGAATTAGAATCTGAGGGGATGCGATCTCAGCACCTCAGGCTCTCAGACAGGTGCCGGCATCTCCTGCCTTCCAAGATCATTCCTACCATCTTAACCCAGCAACAGGAAATGGATTTGTAAAAGCTCCCATCTGAATCTCATACATCCTGGTAACCTGTTAGTTAACGAATCCTTCGGAAAGTAGTTTGACAAGTTTTATTGCCAATGGCATAAATAAACCAGAGGATGCAGTGAGCTGCATCAGATATTGAGGTAGGATTAAATTACAACACTCTGCTATTTGACTAACACACCCAACGATAGCCCAGCGCGGTATCAGGTGAACCAATCCTTAACTCTTTGGTTATTCAATCTGACCTCAACACGCCAACAAATGCGATGCAGCAATTTGCTTTCTCTTTCCAGGGAAAGCTGGTTATCCAGCACAATCCTGGGATACAGCAGATACACACATCTGACTGCAACTTACACACTGGGTTCTAACAGCCCACCGGCAGGTTTGCCAATGGGAACTTTATAAGACCCTTGTCAGGCCTCATTTGGAGTATTGTGCGCAGTTCTGGTCGCCTCACTATAGGAAAGATGTAGAAGCTATTGAGAGGGTACAGAGGAGATTTACAAGGATGTTGCCTGGACTGGGAGGCATGCCTTATGAAGTTAGGTTGAGGGAGCTGGGACTCTTTTCCCTGGAGAGACGAAGGTTGAGAGGCGACCTGATAGAAGTTTACAAAATGTTGAGAGGAATAGATAGGGTGGACTCTCAGAGGCTATTTCCCCGGGTTGAAATGGTCGCTACGAGAGGACACAGATTTAAGGTGCGGGGAGGGAGGTTCAGAAGTGATGTTAGGGGTAAGTTTTTCACTCAGAGGGTGGTGAGTGAATGGAATCGGCTGCCGTCAGTGGTGGTGGAGGCGAACTCGCTGGGGTCTTTTAAAAGACTTCTGGATGAGTATATGGGGTTTAATGAGATTGAGGGTTATAGATAGGTCTATAGATTGGTAGGTGTTGATGTGATCGGCGCAACTCGTGGGCCGAAGGGCCTGTTTGTGCTGTAGTGTTCTATGTTCTTTAAACGAGTACGGTTCGAGCGGAAAGACAGTGGGAAAGGCCTGGGAAAGGTGATTTCCCATCCAAATCAGGATTCAAGTGGAAGCAACAGGATCAGCGATGTACAACCTTCCGAACCCCATGCATTTAACACGGCCAATCCACCCAATCTGCAAACCTTTGGACTGTGGGAGGAAACCGGAGCACCCGGAGGAAACCCACCCAGACACGGGGAGAACCAGTGCGCCTCACCCCACACCTAATCCCACCTTCAAGTTCAAAGGCACTTTATCCTGCTTACCTTCCCTTTTCCCTCGCTGTCTGAGCCGGAGGAAGATGTGCTGCTGGAGCTTGAAGAAGACTCACCTTCTCCCTTCTGTAAGGAATGGAATCAGAATCAGAATCCTCTGCACTCACTCAGATCGATTTGATTAACATTTCATTCTGCAACTTTGTCACCCATGGTTCCCTGTGTGTAACCAGTAAATCAGAAAGGCAGCAGCCTCACGTTGTACACCAGAAGCCTCAGTGTCCATGCTGGCTCTCCCACTCCCACCAGCGGGGGTTACACTGTCGGAGGTTCTGGCTTTTGCAGGAGGCATCAAACCAAGTCTGCTCGCACAGACGGGCAGGAAAGATCTCCGGTCCTGTTTGAAGCCAACCAGGGAACTTCCCGCTGGTGTTCTGGATATTAATCCCTTAACCAATACCCAAAATCTGGTTATTGCGTGTGTGGGGTCTTGCTGTGCACAGATTTTCCTGCTGTGTTTCCTATGTTACAAAAGTAACCACTTGCCCCAATGCAGCAAACAATCCTTCTTCATCCCAAATTAGATTCCAGAACAAAACAATTTGCTGTTGGTGACTCTGCCCTGGCAGAGTGACCAGCTCCACTGTTCACCCAGGGCTATGATACAATAGCTGTTGGGGGGAGTGCAGGCTGCTTGGTGAGGGTAGTGGGAGGGACGATTAGGGAGACAATTTACACAGTGGCTGCAACGACTGAAATAGGGCAGGAAATCTGCTCTCAGTTGCTAAGGGCGAAAGTTCCTCGGTAACTGGGCTGGCGAGCAGACATTCACAGATTGGACTGGAGCGAGTGCTGGAGAGATGTTAGACAGAACCCTGGGAACCAAACCCGAATGGAGAAATAATCACCAAGAAATTCAACCTGGAGAATGTTCCCTCTCACCACAACACCCCATTTAAACAATCTTTAAAACAAGAGTCCATTTTGATAGTAAAACTATGAGTCAACAAGATTAGCCTGAGTGGCTGTGTCATTGTGAGGCTTTTAATCAGACAGAGATTGGATTTAATTCCACCTCTGGGCGTTTCCAACAATAACCCTGACCGTTTGTTCCAGAGCCTAATTTGAGATGAAAGATTGTGAAAAGATTGTTGTTAACGTGTCAACTTCATCCAAATAGTTTAATCCGATCAATCAGTGACCAAGACACAAACCCCCTTTGCTCTCCCAGTGAATTGGGCTGTGCACTGGTTAGTTTCTGCGTCCCCTACACAGCAACAGCAACAATTAACTGGCTGAAAAGCACCTCGAGGAAACCCGGGGTGGTGAAAGATGCGATGTAAAGTGTAAACTGTCATCCCATATACAAGGCTGACATTAACACTGCAATGAAGTTACTGTGAAAATCCCCTAGTCACCACACTCCGGTGCGTGTTTGGGTACACTGAAGGAGAATTTAGAGCGGCCAATGCGTCTAACCAGCACGTCTTTCTGACTGTGGGAGGAAACTGGAGCATCCGGAGGACACCCACGCAGACATGGGGAGAATGTGCAAACTGCACACTGACAGTGACCCAAGCCGGGAATTGAACCTGGGTCCCTGGCGCTGTGAGGCAGCAGCACTAACCACCGTGCCACTCACTTATTAAAGGGAGGATGTAAATATATTGAATCAGTTCAGCGAAAGTTTACCAAACTAATACCTGATCTGGACACATTGTCTTACGAGGAGGGGAGATCTCATTGAGATGTATAAGATGATGAATGGGATGGATAGGATAGAGGTGGAGAGACTCTTCCCGCTCAAAAAAGACAGTAGGACTAGGGGGCACAGCCTCAAGATAAAGGGGAGGCGGTTTAGAACGGAGTTGAGGAGGAACTTCTTCACTCAAAGGGTGGTGAATCTCTGGAATTCTCTGCCCGTTGAAGTGGTGGAGGCTGCCTCGCTAAATATTTTTAAGACGCGGGTTGATGGGTTTTTGATAGGAGAGGGGATTAAGGGTTATGGGGAGAGGGCGGGAAAGTGGAACTGAGACACGACAGATCAGCCATGATCTTATTGAATGGCGGGGCAGGCTCGAAGGGCTAGATGGCCTACTCCTGCTCCTATTTCTTATGTTCTTATGAACGGTTAGAGACTTGTATCCACAGGAGTTTAGAAGATTAAGAGATGACTTGATTGAAACGTAAGATCCTGAAAGATATTGACTGGGTGGATGTTTGCTCTTGTGGGAGGATTTAAAATTAAAAGGGTCACTCATTTAAGACGGAGATGAGGAGATACATTTTCCTTCAAGAGTGGATAGTCTCTGGACCGCTTCCTCAGAAGAGCAGCAGAAGCAGAGTTTTTGAATCTTTTTAACACAGATTAACAAGGGGGGGGTGAAAGGTTCTCGGTTGAGGCAGAAGGTTACCAATCAGACCAGTCATAATCTTATTGAAAAGGTGGAACAACCTCAACATGCCAACTCCTGCTCCCATTTGTTTGTACACTCATGTATACACTGTGACTCTGAGGGTGGAGTGGG
Organism: Carcharhinus amblyrhynchos; assembly: GCF_965287045.1. NCBI lineage: Eukaryota > Metazoa > Chordata > Chondrichthyes > Carcharhiniformes > Carcharhinidae > Carcharhinus > Carcharhinus amblyrhynchos. The sequence continues at coordinate 3,053,100 of NW_027649785.1, read as the reverse complement.
GGGAGGAAGAGAGGGGAGAATGAGGATGAGTAGACGTTGAAATAGAAGTAGACGGCCGCACTTGGAGTACTGTGTGCAGTTCTGGTCCCCGCATTACAAGAAGGATGTGGAGGCGTTGGAGAGGGTGCAGAGGAGGTTTACTAGGATGTTGCCTGATATGGTGGGGAGGTCCTATGAGGAGAGACTGAGGGATCTAGGGTTGTTTTCGTTGGGAAGAAGGCGGCTAAGAGGGGATCTTATTGAAACATATAAGATGATTAGAGGTTTAGATAGGGTGGATAGTGATAGCCTTTTTCCTCGGATGGAGAAAGCTAGCACGAGGGGGCATGGCTTTAAATTAAGGGGGGGTAGCTACAGGACGGATGTCAGGGGTAGGTTCTTTACCCAGCGGGTGGTGAGGGATTGGAATGCCCTGCCTGCTGCAGTTGTAAATGCGTCTAGTTTGGGGGCGTTTAAGAGATCTCTGGATAGGTTTATGGACGAAAAGGGATTGGTATAGGCTAGTGGGTCATTGTTTTTGTAACTGGTCGGCGCAACATCGTGGGCCGAAGGGCCTGTTCTGCGCTGTAATGTTCTATGTTCTATGAAATGTTACCTTCTTATGTTCTTTGATTTTTCCTTTCTCACATTTCTCCTCCTTCTTCTTCTTCTCTTTACAATCGCCAAAATCTGATCCCAAAACAACGAGAGCATCTCAGAACTGGGCTCAGCCAGGATACATTTAGAGAAATCAAACAAGGGGCTTGAGAATGATCCCGTTTAAACCAACGGGTTCTGAGGACAGCACAAAATAAACAGCTTCAAGAGTTTAATTTGCCTCTGCCGGTTCTCAGCTGGGGGACACCACATCCGAGTGGCAAATCAAATGTAACTCATTCACATGGTGGAGGGAGGAGCATTTGGAATCGAGGGTTGGTAAACTCAGCCACTTGAATGAAGAGGTTGAATAGCAGTTTTGTAAAGAAGAGGAATTAAGTGACATGTGGGAATGAACTCCGATTAGGACATTCCCAAATATTCCGTTTCTTTTTCAATATTTGTTCCCTGAGCAGTTTGGTAGCTTCTTTCCCTGAGGAATTGTGGACACTGCAATGCAGCATCAGTACTGAGTTAACGTTCTCAAGCCTTTACACAGTCCCCTCTAACCATAAACTGTCGAGTCAGGCAGCTCAAAGTTCCATTGACTGACCAACCTTCAGACTCCAAGGTACAGCATTATACTGCTTTTAAACACTTCATTCTTCAGGGGCAGGGAACAGCTTCCAACAGTGAAGGTTAAGTGACGAATTAATAGGGGTGTTCAAAATTCTAGGTGTTTTGCTCGATTAAATAGGGAGTTTCATAAGAACATAAACATAAGAACATAAGAAATAGGAGCAGGAGTAGGCCATCTAGCCCTCAGAGAAGGCAGATTCATATCAAACCAGGAATAGACCAGAAACAACAGATTTTTAACAATAACTTTCAAAAGGGAATTGGATAGATAGCAACAGTGGCCAGAGTTACAAGGTGAGCTGGATAAAGAGACGTGATGGTCTCCTGCAGAACTGGACGATGCTATCATTAAAATAAAGGACAATTGGATGATATTTTCAAACACCCTTGTGCTGCCATCACTGAAAACCATTCGCTGGTCTAAACACCAACTTTCTCACAAATTAAACAAGGCTGGAATCCATAGGAAGAATCCTTGTCTAGGAATGAAATCGCTGGAACCCAGTAAGCGAGTCCCATCCCTTACCGTTTGTACTCACCCATATTGAGAAATCTTTTCCTCGCTCAGAAATCTCACTAACGTGAAGGCACCTATATAACTGCACCTATATAAGTGTGAACCACCTCAAAGCTCCTGAACTGGGCAGTGCTGTGAGGGAGGGGTGGAGTGTGGATAATAAAGGGAGGTGACTGAAGGTGTGGTCAAAATGTAATCATAATTACCTTAAATCACCTGAATAATTGTCCAAAGTACAAATGAAGGAAAATCCGTGCCCTGTATAGCGACAGGTGCCAATGACTCATTTTGCCATTTCTCACTGAATGAAGTCACTTTTGATATAAAATGTTGATTAAATCACCTGACAATTCTTTTTAAGTGACAATTTATAAATTTGATCCCACATCTTTGTTTGGGGGTGTTTATGCTTTAATATAGAGAACATGATTCATTTTGTCATTTCTAACTTTAGTGTAATGTTCATTAAGTTTCATAGAATCCACACAGTGCAGAAGGAGCCGTTCTGCCCATCAAGCCTGCACTGACCACAATCCCAGCCAGGCCCTGTACCCACAACCCCACGTATTTACCCCGCTAATGCCTCTGGCAGACACATCCTGGGGCACTAAGTGGTGATTTACCATGGCCAACGCATCTAACCTGCACATCTTTTAGTTTGTGGGAGGGAACCAGAGCACCCGGAGGAAATCTGTGCAGACATAGAACATAACAGCGCAGTTCAGACCCTTCGACCCTCGATGTTGTGCCAACCTGTGAAACCAATCTAAAGCCCATCTAACCTACACTATTCCAATATCATCCATATGTTTATCCAATGATCATTTAAATGCCCTTAATGTTGGTGAATCCACTACTGTTACAGGAAGGCATTCCACGCCCTCACTACTCTCTGAGTAAAGAACCTACCTCTGACATCTCGGACAAGGAGAGAATGTGCAAACTCCACACAGTGACCCAAGCCAGGAATTGAACCCGGGTCCCTGGCACTGTGAGGCAGCAGTGCTAACCCCTGTGCCACCAAGTGTCTGCATCCATTCTCTAACACAGTATCTTAACCTCTTCCTGCCTTATTCCTGCTGCCCCACATTTTCCATGGCCAATCCACCTAACCTGCACATCTTTGGACACTAAGGGGCAATTTAGCATGGCCAATCCACCCTAACCTACACATCTTTGGACACTAAGGGGCAATTTAGCATGGCCAATCCACCTAACCTACACATCTTTGGACACTAAGGGACAATTTAGCATGGCCAATCCACCTAACCTGCACATCTTTGGACACTAAGGGGCAATTTAGCATGGCCAATCCACCCTAACCTACACATCTTTGGACACTAAGGGGCAATTTAGCATGGCCAATCCACCTAACCTACACATCTTTGGACACTAAGGGACAATTTAGCATGGCCAATCCACCCTAACCTGCACATCTTTGGACACTAAGGGGCAATTTAGCATGGCTAATCCACCCTAACCTGCACATCTTTGGACACTAAGGGGCAATTTAGCATGGCTAATCCACCCTAACCTACACATCTTTGGACACTAAGGGGCAATTTAGCATGGCCAATCCACCTAACCTACACATCTTTGGACACTAAGGGACAATTTAGCATGGCCAATCCACCCTAACCTGCACATCTTTGGACACTAAGGGGCAATTTAGCATGGCCAATCCACCCTAACCTACACATCTTTGGACACTAAGGGGCAATTTAGCATGGCCAATCCACCTAACCTACACATCTTTGGACACTAAGGGGCAATTTAGCACGGCCAATCCACCCTAACCCACACATTTTCAGGCTGCGGGGGGAAACTGGAGCACCCAGAGGAAACCCATGCAGACATGGGGAGAATGTGCAAAGACAGTAACCCAAGGCCAGAATTAAACCTGGGTCCCTGACACTGTGAGAGACAGTTGATGGGTGTCAACTGTCAAGTCAATCAGTTTATTTTTAAAACGACAATTTCTAAACTCGATCCTATGGTTGTGGGTGACGGGGAGGGGGTGGGGTGGGGGTGGGGGGAGCTTCTGCTGCTTTAATGTGGACTATTTGCACCATTGACATTGAGCCTCTCCTCCACTCCCTCTTCGTGCGTAGGAGCTGCATTTTTCTACAGGGTGGGTGTGCCGATCATCACGGTTTTGGTTTTGAAAGAAGTTCCTTTGACTGAGAGATGGGAATAAACCCCACCCCAAAAAACAGGTGCCAAATGCATTCACTGCTCACAACCAGTTTGGGAACATTAGACAGCAAAGAATTTCCTCAACCTTTGTCCTATTAGCCCCTCCCTATTCCCCATTTACAACAAGAACACATTTTTCTTCAATGGTTATCTTACATGGATTCCTTCAGGATTATCCACTCTCCCCATCACCGACACTCAGTGGCAGCAGTGTGCACCATCTAGAAGATTCACTGCAGCATCTCACCAAGGCTTCTCCAACAACACTTTCCAAATCCATCTCGAAGGACAAGGGCAGCAGATACCTGGGGACACCACCACCTGGAAGTTCCCCTCCAAGTCACTCAGCATCCTGACTTGGAAATATCTCGCCGTTCCTCCACGATCACTGGGTCAAAATCCTGGAGCTCCCTCCTAACTGCACCGTGGGTGTACCTACACCACATGGGCTGCAGTCATTCAAGATGGCAGCTCACCACCAACTTTCTGAGGGCAATAAATACTGGCCTAGCCAGTGAACCCACAGAAAGAAATATTAACCTTTGACAGCCCCTATTCCCCTCTGACCAAGAACAATAAGCATCCCAGTCTTATTCTCATCAGATTGTGGGAAGGTCTTCCCATAACCTTTCCTCAATTTCCCCCAAGGTAATTCTTCCAGAGGTAAATCCGGAAACAAGATTCCCTTGCTGAACATTGAAGGAACTCTATGTTAACTCCTAATGATTTGGGAAACATTTCTATAACAGACAATAAAAATTTGTATATTTTTGTCATGAATTATTTATATTTGTAATTTTTAAAAACAGGATTACAACAGAACATAAAGAACAAAGAACAAAAACAGCCCGGGAAACAGGCCCTTCGGCCCAACGAGCCCGCGCTGCCATCTCAACACCACCAGTCCCCCTCTCCACCCATGACCCTTATCTAATGTTTTATGGGCATCCAGATTGAGGGAAACTAATTTAGGGACAATTTATTCCTGCCAATCAGCCTAATAGCACATCTTTGGGGTGTGGGAGGAAACCGGAGCACCCGGAGAAAACCCACGCAAGCACGGGGAGAATGCGCAAACTCCCACAGACCCAAATCCATGTGTCTGCACAGCAATCAGCGATAGTCACTGAGCTGTCGTCTTGCCCAGTATCTGGTCCAGTTTAGGCACACACTAACGACATGAAGCACTAGGCCAATCTCGAACAACCAAGAGCAGCCCCAGTACGACCCATCGTCTGTATGCCCCTCGTTGGAGAACATTAATGTTACAAATCAGCAGCAGTCTAACTTTTATTTTGCTCTGTTTGAGGTGAAAGGCAGATTTTTCGTTTAGTGATTATGAGCTCTGAATTTGCTGAGTTATGCTGGAATTGGTCAGAGAACCTTAAATTCCCCTTGTGTTTCCCAGAGGTTTCTCCCTCAATACACTGCACTACCTTCTTCCAACTGCAGCCTACATCCCCAGGTAGCGGGGCAGTTGGGTGGTTAGTAATGCAGAGTCAATGGCAATAGTGTGTGTTCCATTTCCCCCACTGACTGAGGTTATTCATGAAAGGCCTATCTTAGCACCTTCGCCCGAGGTGTAGAACATAGAACATTACAGCGCAGAACAGGCCATTTAAAGCCATGCCCCCTCGTGCTAGCTTTCTCCATCCGAGGAAAAAGGCTATCACTGTCCACCCTATCTAAACCTCTAATCATCTTATATGTTTCAATAAGGTCCCCTCTTAGCCGCCTTCTTTCTAACGAAAACAACCTCAAATCCCTCAGTCTCTCCTCATAGGACCTCCCCACCATACCAGGCAACATCCTAGTAAACCTCCTCTGCACCCTCTCCAAAGCCTCCACATCCTTCCTATAATGTGGGGGCCAGAACTGTACACAATACTCCAAGTGCGGTGACCTTCAGGTTAAATCACCACTCGTCAGCTCCCCTCCCCTCAAAGGCAAGAGCGTAAGAACATAAGAAATAGGAGCAGGAGTAGGCCATCTGGCCCTTCGAGCCTGCCCCGCCATTCAATAAGATCATGGCTGATCTGAAGTGGATCAGTTCCACATTCCCGCCCTCTCCCCATAACCCTTAATCCCCTTATTGGTTAAAAATCTGTGACTTAAACACATTTAACGAGGTAGCCTCCACTGCTTCATTGGGCAGAGAATTCCAGAGATTCACCACCCATTGGGAGAAGAAGTTCCTCCTCAACTCTCTGATGCCGGAGTTGAGGGGGTTGAGCTATGAGGAGAGGCTGAATAAACTAGGCTTGTACTCGTTAGAGTTTAGAAGAATGAGGGGAGATCTCATTGAGACGTATAAGATGATGAATGGGATGGATAGGATAGAGGTGGAGAGACTCTTCCCGCTCAAAAGAGACAGTAGGACTAGGGGGCACAGCCTCAAGATAAAGGGGGGGCGGTTTAGAACGGAGTTGAGGAGGAACTTCTTCACTCAAAGGGTGGTGAATCTCTGGAATTCTCTGCCCGTTGAAGTGGTGGAGGCTGCCTCGCTAAATATTTTTAAGATGCGGGTTGATGGGTTTTTGATAAGAGAGGGGATTAAGGGTTATGGGGAGAGGGCGGGAAAGTGGAACTGAGCCACGACAGATCAGCCATGATCTTATTGAATGGCGGGGCAGGCTCGAAGGGCTAGATGGCCTACTCCTGCTCCTATTTCTTATGTTCTTATGTACCAAATTGACTCCCCCTTATTTTGAGGCTGTGCCCTCTAGTTCTTGTTTCCATTGTAAGTGGAAATAACCTCACTACCTCTACCCTATCTAGCCCCTTCATTATCTTATATGTCTCTATAAGATTTCCCCCCTCAGCCTTCTAAACTCCAGTGAGTACAGACCCAGTCTATTCAATCTCTCCTCATAAACTAACCCCTTATAGTCAGCTATAGCAGCCTATAGTCATCAAGAATTCTAGTGGCCTGACTGCTACATTACTAGGGTGCAGGTGTAATGGGGACACCTCCCCTTGTCATTCCTCCCTGGAAGATACCTCAGTTTATCTTCATTGCCACCAGCTCAAAATTCTGGAACCTCTTCCCCACTGGTACTGTGCAGTGCAAAACAATCATTAAACTCAGTTTTTCAAGAGCAAATAAGGTTGGGCTGATCATTTCTGTAACCCCAAAAATGGTTTAGAAAACAAAACAAATTTGTTTCAACACAGCCCAGAGTCCAAAAGCTCACAATATAAACCCTGACCTGCTGCTAAACAAAAACTATTAAAATAGACAAATATTATATCGAGCGCTCTCCACTCTCTGCAGGAGAATCCAGAGTCTAAATAAAGGCTATTTCCATCTCACGAGACACTCGATTCCTCTCAACCTCGTCCAATTAACTGTTCAGATTGTAAATGTGAAGTTTCTGCCTCTCTCACCTCAGCAAAGGGTTGGAAACCGCGCGAGTGTTTGAACAATCTCTGCCCGAGGATATATTATATTTTTGACAATTAAAGCTGCGCTAAACAAAGCTTAGCCACGTGAAATATCGTCACTGCGTTTTAACGTTAAATCCACTAATAAAATGAAAGGATTAAATGAGATTTAGATCACTGATCATGAACTAATTACAGTTCCTGGGAATTTATAAAAGTTTAGGATGGATTTAATTGAAATGTGAACAGGGAGGGGTTGATATTGAGGCAGTTTCTCGCTGGTTATTTACCCTGACATATCTAGATAGAAAAATTACAGAATGGAGGCAGCAAATGAAGACAGGACTTGTGATTAGGAACTACCTTCAATTCATGCTAAACAGATTGTTAGCAAGAGATCTTTTCTATCAGCCAATAAGATATAGGCCAAAGGCTGGTGTATGGAGTTCAGTCACAGATCAAGGGAGATATCCCTTGATCTCATTGAACGTCAGCACAGGTTCAAGGGGCTGAATGGCCTCATCCTGTTCCTTAGGGAGTGGGACAGCTTGCTCTTGGGTTTGGACATAGCTTGGCACAACATTGAGGGCCGAAAGTTTTAGAAAAATTATTAGGGATAGGATTTATAGTTATTTAGAGAGTAATGTATTGATTGGAGATAGTCAGCATGGTTTTGTGGAGGGTAGGTTGTGCCTTACTAACCTTATTGAGTTTTTTTGAGAAAGTGACCAAAGAGGTGGATGGGGGTAAGGCAGTTGATGTGGTATATATGGACTTTAGTAAGGCGTTTGATAAGGTTCACCATGGAAGGCTTCTGCAGAAAATGCAGATGTATGGGATTGAGGGTGATTTAGTTAATTGGATCAGGAATTGGCTAGCAGATAGGAGACAGAGGGTGGTGGTTGATGGAAAGTATTCGTCATGGAGTTCGGTTACGAGTGGTGTGCCTCAGGGATCTGTTTTGGGGCCACTGCTGTTTGTAATTTTTATAAATGATCTAGATGAGGGTATAGTTGGGTGGATCAGTAAATTTGCTCATGACACCAAAGTGTCATCATAGATAGTAAAGAGGGGTATCATAGTTTACAGAGAGACTTGGACAGGTTGCAGAGCTGGGCCGAGAGGTGGCGGATGGAGTTTAATGCGGAAAAGTGTGAGGTAATTCACTTTGGCAGGAATAACAGATGTGTTGAGTATAGAACATAGAACATTAGAACATAGAACATAGAACATAGAACATACAACATACAACATAGAACATAGAACATAGAACATTACAGCGCAGAACAGGCCCTTCGGCCCACGATGTTGCGCCGACCAGCTTTTAAAAAAAAACAACACCAACCCACTAATCTAAACCAATCCCATTTCGTCCATAAACCTATCCACAGATCTCTTAAACGCCCCCAAACTAGGCGCATTTACAACTGCAGCTGGCAGGGCATTCCAGTCCCTCACCACCCTCTGGGTAAACGGTAGGACTTTGAATAGTGTGGATGAACAGAGGGATTTCAGTGTATGTGTACATAGATCCCTGAAAGTTGGGAATCAAGTAGATAAGGTTGTTAGGAAGGCATACGGTGTCTTGGCATTTATTGGTAGGGGGATTGAATTTAGGAGCCACAGCGTCATGTTGCAACTGTACACAACTCTGGTGCGGCCACACTTGGAGTACTGTGTGCAGTTCTGGTCCCCACATTACAGGAAGGATGTGGAGGCTTTGGAGAGGGTGCAGAGGAGGTTTACCAGGATGTTGCCTGGTATGGAGGGGAGGTCCTATGAGGAGAGACTGAGGGATTTGAGGTTGTTTTCGTTAGAAAGAAGGCGGCTAAGAGGGGATCTTATTGAAACATATAAGATGATTAGAGGTTTAGATAGGGTGGACAGTGATAGCCTTTTTCCTCGGATGGAGAAAGCTAGCACGAGGGGACATAGCTTTAAATTAAGGGGGGGTAGTTATAGGACAGATGTCAGGGGTAGGTTCTTTACCCAGAGGGTGGTGAGGGATTGGAATGCCCTGCCTGCCGCAGTTGTAAATGCGCCTAGTTTGGGGGCGTTTAAGAGATCCGTGGATAGGTTTATGGATGGAAAGGGATTGGTTTCGGTTAGAGGGTCATTGTTTTTCTCTTAATTGGTCGGCGCAACATCGTGGGCCGAAGGGCCTGTTCTGCGCTGTAATGTTCTATGTTCTATATGTTTCCCCCAGGATCTCTCTGGGGCCCCTCATTTCAAGTCTTTGTTCCTTCCAGATTAGTGATTCAAAAACCGTGCTGCCCACATTCTAGCTCACACCAGCCTGTTCGTTCATCACCCTGATCCCCCGGTTAAGCAGTACGGAGCTTTTAAAATTCTCATCTGCTTTTCAATCCCCTCTCTGCCTCGCCTCTCCTTCCCTATCTCTGTCCTCCTCCTCCTCTGAGAGAGAGTCATTCACCCAAGTTTAAGTGTTTTACCATCAGGTCTCCATCTCCATGGGTGACACAGTGGGTTAACACTGCTGCCTCATGGCGCCAGGGACCCAGGTTTCATTCCCGGCTCGGGTCACTGTCTGTGTGGAGTTTGCACTTTCTCCCCGTGTCTGCGTGGGTTTCCTCCGTGTGTTTCCTCCCACAGTCTGAAAGAGGTGCTGGTTAGGGTGCATTGGCCGTGCTGAATTCTCCCTCAATGTACCCGAACACGGATAGAGTGTAGCAACTGGGGGATTTTCACAATAGCTTCATTGCAGTGTTAATGTAAGCCTACTCATGACGCTAATAAATAAATGAAACGAAGATTCTTTCTCTCAGATACACTCTTTGACACTTTATTTTTCTGCCTTAATATCTCCGTCAGCGCTTCGCTACGTTACATTACCAAAAAAAGTGCTACATAAATGCGAATTGTTGTTGATAGACAGGAAGTTGCCGTGGGGAGACCACATTCCAGCAGCTCACGGGGCTGATTGGCCTCCCCAGTGGGATATGGCTGTTTCAGAGAGCTAGCACAAGGCCGATGGGCTGAATAACCTTCCCCAGGCCACTCATCACCTGCAGACCACACTGTGCTGCAGAGTAAACAGCAACACTGTCGGCACAGGGGAATGGAACCATAGAACATCACAGCTCAGAATCAGGCCTCTTGGCCCATCTTGTCTGTGCTGACCCACTTTTTACCCAGTCCCACTGACCTGCACCTGGACCGTATCCCTCCACACCCCATCTCAACCATGTATCTGTCCAAGTTTTTCTTAAAAGTGACTCCGCATTTACCACTTTATAAGAACATAAGAAATAGGAGCAGGAGTAGGCCATCTGGCCCTTCGAGCCTGCCCCGCCATTCAATAAGATCATGGCTGATCTGTCGCGGCTCAGTTCTACATTCCCGCCCTCTCCCCATAACCCTTAATCCCCTCTCTTATCAAAAACCCATCAACCCGCGTCTTAAAAATATTTAGCGAGGCAGCCTCCACCACTTCAACGGGCAGAGAATTCCAGAGATTCACCACCCTTTGAGTGAAGAAGTTCCTCCTCAACTCCGTTCTAAACCGCCCCCCCCTTTATCTTGAGGCTGTGCCCCCTAGTCCTACTGTCCTTTCTGAGCGGGAAGAGCCTCTCCACCTCTATCCTATCCATCCCATTCATCATCTTATACGTCTCAATGAGATCTCCCCTCATTCTTCTAAACTCTAACGAGTACAAGCCCAGTTTATTCAGCCCCTCCTCATAGCTCAACCCCCTCAACTCCGGCATCAGCCTAGTAAACCTCCTCTGCACTCCCTCCAAGGCCAAAATATCCTTGCGTAAGTGCGGCGACCGAAACTGCACACAGTACTCCAGCTGCGGCCTCACCAATGCCCTATACAGCTGCAGCAAGACCTCCCTACTTTTATATTCAATCCCCCTCGCTATGAAGGCCAGCATCCCATTCGCCTTCCTGACCACCTGCGGCACCTGCAGGCTGGGTTTTTGCGACTCATGCACAAGGACCCCGAGGTCCCTCTGCACCGTTGCCTGCTGCAGTTTTTCGCCACGTAAGTAATACTCCTTCCTACCATTATTCCTACCAAAGTATCCGGCAGCTCATTCCACACTCCCACCACTCTCTGTGTGAAGAAGCCCCCACTAATATTCCCTTTAAACTTTTCTCCTTTCACCCTTAACCCATGCCCTCTGGTTTTTTTTCTCCCCTAGCCTCAGTGGAAAAAGCCTGCTTGCATTCACTCTATCTATACCAATCTCATCTTATACACCTCTATCAAATCTCACTTCATTCTCCAGGGAATAAAGTCCTAACCTATTCAATTTCTCTCTGTAACTCAGCTTCTCAAGTCCCAGCAACATCCTTGAGAACCTTCTCTGCACTCTTTCAACCTTATTTCCATCCTTCCTATAACTAGGTGACCAAAACTCTACACAATACTCTAAATTCAGCCTCACCAATGCCTTATACAACCTTGATGTGGATGTGCCAGCGTTGGACTGGGGTAAACACAGCAAAAAGTCTTTTTGTTATACAACCTGACCGTAACACTCCAATTTTTATACTCGATACTCTGATTTATAAAGGCCAGTGTACCAAAAGCACTCTTTACCAGGAATAACTGGGAAAGAGACAGAGTTTACAGAGGGCAGTCTGTAAACAGGAGGCGAGCGGGTCCAGCACTCTGTGAACCTGTGGGGAGAGTTCAGTCCAGTCTCGCTCTCTCATCAATATCACCCACTCCCAGCCGTTTCCGTGATCGATTTTAATCACCCTTCCCCAGCCCCACATCACACCACAAAATACAAACTTTAAAATTTATTTCAATAGTGTCAGGAGTACATTAACACTGTAGTCGTCCATTTTGGCAGAACCAACGGGATGAACGAGTACACTATCAAGGGCAGAAGTCTGAGTAGTGTTGAGGAGCAGAAGGATCTTGGGGTCCGGGTCCACAGGACTCTTAAATCGGCCTCGCAGGTGGAGGAGGTGGTCAAGAAGGCGTATGGTGTACTGGCCTTCATTAATCGAGGGATTGAGTTTAGGAGTCGGGAGGTAATGCTGCAACTTTATAAGACCCTTGTCAGGCCTCATTTGGAGTATTGTGCACAGTTCTGGTCGCCTCACTATAGGAAAGATGTAGAAGCTATTGAGAGGGTACAGAGGAGATTTACAAGGATGTTGCCTGGATTGGGAGGCATGCCTTATGAAGTTAGGTTGAGGGAGCTGGGACTCTTCTCCCTGGAGAGACGAAGGTTGAGAGGCGACCTGATAGAGGTTTATAAAATGTTGAGAGGAATAGATAGGGTGGATTCTCAGAGGCTATTTCCCCGGGTTGAAATGGTCGCTACGAGAGGACACAGATTTAAGGTGCGGGGAGGGAGGTTCAGAAGTGATGTTAGGGGTAAGTTTTTCACTCAGAGGGTGGTGAGTGAATGGAATCGGCTGCCGTCAGTGGTGGTGGAGGCGAACTCGCTGGGGTCTTTTAAAAGACTTCTGGATGAGTATACGGGGTTTAATGAGATTGAGGGTTATAGATAGGTCTGTAGGTTGGTAGGTGATGATGTGATCGGCGCAACTCGTGGGCTGAAGGGCCTGTTTGTGCTGTAGTGTTCTATGTTCTATGTTCTAACACTGCAATGAAGTTACTGTGAAAATCTCCTGTCTGGGGGAGAATTTAGCATGGCAATGCATCCTAACCAGCACGTCTTTTGGACTGTGGGAGGGAACTGGAAGAAACCCACGCAGACACGGGGAGAATGTACAAACGCCACACAAACCCCAGGTGGGACCCGTAGCCGGGTTCCTGGCTGTGTGAGGCAGCAGCGCTAACCCACTGTACCCCCGCACAGCACCCAACCAGCACAGGGTTCTTCACTCTATTTTTTTTGGTGATAATTAGTGGTGATATTGGGGGTGTCAGTATCAGGTTCGATTGGTGTAAAGCTCTCAGGGTTCAGCCGCTTGAAGGAAAACCCACTTAACTTTCCTGAGTGGAGTTATAACTCCGGGATTACTCATGGGAATGACAGTTTAAATACAAATTTACTGCAGCTTTAAACACAACTCACTAACAGGAAATCATTACAAGTTAAACTCTAAGTTCTGATAGTAATTTGGGTCTGTACGGTGTTAAATCTGGTTTGTCCTTACCGAGACTGAACTCGTCCATGGTGTGAGATGGAAGCAGAGACACAGACGGTAGTGTGACCTCCGCCTGACTCCTTTATCCTCTCTGTGGAGGGGGTGTGGGGAGGGTAATGCTCACAGTTTCACCCTCCTCCTGCTTCTCAATGACTGGTGGGGTTGGGTGGGGTGTGTCCCGCACACAGATTCCACGTAGAGGTTGGTTAGGAAGAAACAGCAGCTTGTTCCTGTTCAGTAGCATTAGTCATCGTTTAACACACGCGTCATTAACCCCAAACTCAACCAAATAAGACCATAAGAAATAGGAGCAGGAGTAGGCCATCTAGCCCTTCGAGCCTGCCCCGCCATTCAATAAGATCATGGCTGATCTGTCGTGTCTCAGTTCCACATTCCCGCCCTCTCCCCATAACCCTTAATCCCCTCTCTTATCAAAAACCTATCAACCCGCATCTTAAATATATTTGGCGAGGTAGCCTCCACCACTTCAACAGGCAGAGAATTCCAGAGATTCACCACCCTTTGAGTGAAGAAGTTCCTCCTCAACTCCGTTCTAAACCGCTCCCCCCCTTTATCTTGAGGCTGTGCCCCCTAGTCCTACTGTCCTTTCTGAGCGGGAAGAGCCTCTCCACCCCTATCCTATCCATCCCATTCATCATCTTATACGTCTCAATGAGATCTCCCCTCATTCTTCTAAACTCTAACGAGTACAAGCCTAGTTTATTCAGCCTCTCCTCATAGCTCAACCCCCTCAACTCCGGTATCAGCCTAGTAAACCTCCTCTGCACTCCCTCCGAGGCCAAAATATCCTTGCGTAAGTACGGCGACCAAAACTGCAAGGTAAGTTCTTGCTACAAAAGTGCTTTAAACTTTTTAAACAGGTTTTAAACGGGTAATTTCTTATCTGTCTCTCTGCTCCCTCACTCGTCTGCTCCAACACACAATGGAAGGCTTCACCGTAACAGCCTGAAATACTCACAAAATACCGCATACGCTCACCCAGGTTAGCTTACTTGGATTACTGGGGCAGGATTTTCCAGCAGTTCTTGACCCAAAAATCCCGCCCAAGTTGGACTTTGCATAGGTCCTGTCCTGTCCACTATCATTCCCGTGGTCAGCGGGACGGGATGTCCCTCCCTCAGGGTCATAGGCATTTATTGCCCGTCTCTCATTGCCCCTTGAGGTGGTGAGCTGCCTTCTCGCACCCGCTTCAGTTCACATTGTGTAGGTACACCCACAGTGCTGTTAGGGAGGGAGTTCCAGGGTTTTGACCCAGTGAAGGAACGGTGATATATTTCACAGAACATAGAACATAGAACATAGAACAGCACAAACAGGCCCTTCGGCCCACGAGTTGCGCCGATCACATCAACACCTATCTATAACCCCCAATCCCATAAAACCCCATATACTCATCCAGAAGTCTTTTAAAAGACCCCAGCGAGTTCGCCTCCACCACCACTGACGGCAGCCTAGTCAGGAGTGGCTCAGAGGGGAAGTTATGGGTGGGGGTGGTGGTGGTGCGCCCAGGTACTTGTTGCCCTGAGGTGCAGTTTTGGTCGCCGTGCTTACGCAAGGATATTTTGGCCTTGGAGGGAGTGCAGAGGAGGTTTACTAGGCTGATACCGGAGTTGAGGGGGTTGAGCTATGAGGAGAGGCTGAATAAACTAGGCTTGTACTCATTAGAGTTTAGAAGAATGAGGGGAGATCTCATTGAGACGTATAAGATGATGAATGGGATGGATAGGATAGAGGTGGAGAGACTCTTCCCGCTCAGAAAGGACAGTAGGACTAGGGGGCACAGCCTCAAGATAAAGGGGGGGGGCGGTTTAGAACGGAGTTGAGGAGGAACTTCTTCACTCAAAGGGTGGTGAATCTCTGGAATTCTCTGCCCGTTGAAGTGGTGGAGGCTGCCTCGCTAAATATTTTTAAGACGCGGGTTGATGGGTTTTTGATAAGAGAGGGGATTAAGGGTTATGGGGAGAGGGCAGGAATGTGGAACTGAGCCACGACAGATCAGCCATGATCTTATTGAATGGTGGGGCAGGCTCGAAGGGCTAGATGGCCTACTCCTGCTCCTATTTCTTATGTTCTTATGTTCTAAGTGTGAAACACAATAAGCAAACTTCCAGCCTTGTGCACTCTGTCAAGTTAACCTCTAAAAATGAATACACAAAATAATGCTAACACTAGTTCCCTGTTAAATATCTCACACAAACATTAAAACTGGTTAACCGTGCTGGGATTGGTTATTGGTACCATTCCTACAGCACCATATTCCCTCAGTGCCATTCCCCGCAGTCCCATCTCCGCCTCTCAGACCCCATCAGCACCCACATCCAGCTCTTTGATTGGTTGAAAATGCGTAACGATGACTGAATGGGGGTAAGGCAGTTGACGTGGTATATATGGACTTTAGTAAGGCGTTTGATAAGGTTCACCATGGAAGGCTTCTGCAGAAAATGCAGATGTATGGGATTGAGGGTGATTTAGGTAATTGGATCAGGAATTGGCTAGTGGATAGGAGACAGAGGGTGGTGGTTGATGGTAAATATTCATCATGGAGTTCGGTTACAAGTGGTGTGCCTCAGGGATCTGTTTTGGGGCCACTGCTGTGTGTAATTTTTATTAATGATCTGGATGAGGGTATAGTTGGGTGGATTAGTAAATTTGCTGATGACACCAAAGTCGGAGGTGTGGTAGATAGTGAGGAAGGGTGTCATAGTTTACAGGGAGACTTAGATAGGTTGCAGAGCTGGGCCGAGAGGTGGCGGATGGAGTTTAATGCGGAGAAGTGTGAGGTAATTCACTTTGGCAGGAATAACAGATGTGTTGAGTATAGGGCTAACGGTAGGACTCTGAATAGTGTGGATGAACAGAGGGATCTAGGTGTATGTGTACATAGATCCCTGAAAGTTGGGAATCAAGTAGATAAGGTTGTTAGGAAGGCATACGGTGTCTTGGCATTTATTGGTAGGGGGATTGAATTTAGGAGCCGCAACGTCATGTTGCAACTGTACAAAACTCTGGTGCGGCCGCACTTGGAGTATTGTGTGCAGTTCTGGTCCCCACATTACAGGAAGGATGTGGAGGCTTTGGAGAGGGTGCAGAGGAGGTTTACCAGGATGTTGCCTGGTATGGAGGGGAGGTCCTATGAGGAGAGACTGAGGGATTTGAGGTTGTTTTCGTTAGAAAGAAGGCGGCTAAGAGGGGATCTTATTGAAACATATAAGATGATTAGAGGTTTAGATAGGGTGGACAGTGATAGCCTTTTTCCTCGGATGGAGAAAGCTAGCACGAGGGGGCATAGCTTTAAACTAAGGGGGGGTAGTTATAGGACTGATGTCAGGGGTAGGTTCTTTACCCAGAGGGTGGTGAGGGATTGGAATGCCCTGCCTGCTGCAGTTGTAAATGCGCCTAGTTTGGGGGCGTTTAAGAGATCCGTGGATAGGTTTATGGATGGAAAGGGATTGGTTTAGGTTAGTGGGTTATTGTTTTTTAACTGGTCGGTGCAACATCGTGGGCCGAAGGGCCTGTTCTGCGCTGTAATGTTCTATGTTCTATGAACCCCCCCTATTATTAACATCCAGGGGGTGACCATTGACCAGAAACCAAACTGGACCCAACTATATGTGTCGTAAGAGCAGCTCAGAGGCTGGGAATCCTGCTACGAGTGAGTAACTCGTGTCCTGACTCCCCAAAGCCTGTCCCCCATCTACAGGACACAAGTCAGGAGGGTGACGGAACCTGCCTGGATGGGGGCAACTCCAATAACACTCAAGAAACTCAACACCAGCCAGGACAAAGCAGCCCTCTCGTTGGCACCACATTCACAAACACCCACTCTCTCCACCACTGGCAAGCAATGCCAGCCGTGTGTGCCACCTACAAGATAAACTGCAGAAACCTTCCGAGTCTCCTCAGACATCACCCTGCAAACACACACTATAGGAGAACAGCAGCAGGGATCACCACCACCACCGGGAGAGTTCCCCTCCGAGCTACTCACCATCCCAACTCGGAAATACATCGGCTGTTCCTTCACTGTCACTGGGTCGAAATCCTGGAACTCCCTCCCTAACAGCACTGTGGGTGTACCTACCCCACGTGGAATGCAGCTCATCACCACCTCCTAAAGGGGCAATTACTGATGGGCAATAAACACCAGCCAGGTCTCATGGATGTAAAATAAAAGTTCGTAAATGACAGCATGGACAGTAGAAGCCATTTCCCTTCCTTAACGGAACCTTGATTCACCCACGTTTTATGAATAAAGAAATAACTTTGAAACAAGAATAAACTTTTTACATTCACTTCTTTAATTTTGACACTTTCTGATTTATTTTGATCCAGTTGTTTTATTCACATGCTGAAACGTCACCAGTATTTGAAGTTTGAATATTATTATTTAAATTTATCAGTGAAATATTGATTTGATTTGATTTTAAGTGGGTGGATTGGCTCAGGTGAGGGGAGAAAGGGAGATAGAGATCCAGACACAGCACTCTGCTCCTGCTGTGGTTTCGTGGCTTTATTAGATTTCCAAATGTGATTCTAATGTTTTTAAACATTAACTTTCTTTCCCCAAGAATCCCTTAATGAAGGAAGCCAGATATCTTTACAGAAGCTTTACACAGAAGTTTCTTAACCTCTGCCTGAGGAGTTACCCTGTATCTTTTCACTTCTCTCTCTCTCTGACTCTCCATCTCTCTCTGCCTCTATCTCTGTCTCTCTCTCTCTCTCTGGCTCTCCGTCTCTCTCTCTCTTTCTCTCGCTCTCTGTCTCCCTCTCTCTCTCTCTCTGTCTGTCTCTCTCTCTATCTGTCTGTCTGTCTCTCTCTCTGTCTCTCTCTCTCTCTCTATCTGTCTGTCTGTCTGTCTCTCTGTCTCTCTCTGTCTCTATCTCTGTCTCTCTCTCTCTCTGGCTCTCCGTCTCTCTTTCTCTCGCTCTCTGTCTCCCTCTCTCTCTCTCTCTGTCTGTCTCTCTCTCTATCTGTCTGTCTGTCTCTCTCTCTGTCTCTCTCTCTCTCTCTGGCTCTCCGTCTCTCTCTTTCTCTCGCTGTCTCTCTCTCTCTCTGTCTGTCTCTCCCTCTCTGTCTGTCTGTCTGTCTCTCTCTCTGTCTCTCCCTCTCTCTGGCTCTCCGTCTCTCTCTCTCTGTCTCTCTCTCTGTCTGTCTGTCTCTCTCTGTCTGTCCCTGTCTGTCTGTCTGCCTCTCTTTCTCTCTCTGTCTCTCTCTCTCTCTGTGTCTCTCTCTGTGTCTGTCTGTCTGTCTGTCTCTCTCTCTGTCTCCCTCTCTGTCTCTCTGTCTGTCTGTCTCTCTCTCTCTCTGTCTCTCTCTCTCTGTCTCTGTCTGTCTGTCCCTCTCTCTCTCTGTCTGTCTCTCTGTCTGTCTCTGTCTCTCTCTCTCTCTCTGCCACTTTGTTTCCTTGACCCTAGCTGTCATTCTGTGTTCTCTCTCCATTTATTCCTCTGTCTACTTCACTCTTGTGATGTGTGTCTCTTTCTCCCTGTCTGTGTAAGTCTGTCCTTCTATTTGGTCCGTGTGTTTGTCTCTCTCTCTCTCTCGGGTAGGGTATGATTTTGCTTGTGGTTCTGTTACTCTCGAATTCTCCCTCTGACACTCTTCCGAACTCCCCTGGTGAGGTAGACTAATTGCTGTTGATCTATTGGCTATTCATTGACCCCCAGGGCAGAGTTTTTCCCTGAGAAAGCTTTTCCCCTTTTTCCCCTCTGTCCCCTTTGGCTGAGCTCCAGCCTACAGCTCTCAGGAGCTGTAACGGTGAATCTGGTGCCTTCCTGCGTTCGTTCACCTTTCACAACATGTTCAAGCAAGAAGGAGAAGGAGGAACATGACCTGCACAGGCAGCTGGGATCAAGTGGATCCCTTGAAGAGTATCGGGGGTGTAGGAGGAGAGTTAGGAGAGAAATCAGGAGGGCAAAAAGGGGACATGAGATTGGTTTAGCAGATAAAGCAAAGGAGAATCCAAAGAGCTTCTATAAATATATAAAGGGCAAAAGAGTAACAAGGGAGAGAATAGGATCTCTTAAGGATCAACAAGGTCACCTATGTGTGGATCCACGAGAGATGGGTGAGATCCTATGTGTGTGGAACCGGAAGAAATGGCAGAGGTGTTTATTGAGTACTTTGCCTTGGTATTCACGGTGGAAAGTGATCTGGGAGGTTGTACTGCGGGTTTGCGGCAGACTGAAAAGATTGAGTATGTGGATGTTAAGAAAAAGGATGTGTTGGAACTTTTAAATTCTATCAAGATAAATAAGTCGCCAGGACCGGATGGGATGTACCCCAGGTTACTGTAGGAGGTGAGGGAAGTGATTGCAGAGCCCCTGGTGATGATCTTTGCGTCGTCGATGGAGACGGGAGAGGTTCGGAGGATTGCGAATGTGGTTCCTATTTTTTCAAGAAAGGGAACAGGGATAGCCCGGGAAATTACCGACCGGTGAGTCTGACCTCAGTGGTTGGTAAGTTGATGGAGAGGATTCTGAGGGACAAGATTTATGAGCATTTGGAGAAGTTTAGAATGATCAGAAGTAGTCAACACGGCTTTGTCAAGGGCAGGTCGTGCCTTACGAGCCTAGTTGAGTTCTTTGAGAATGTGACTGAACACATTGACGAAGGAAGAGCGGTGGATGTGGTTTACATGGACTTCAGCAAGGCATTCGATAAGGTCCCCCATGCAAGACTTCTTGAGAAGGTGAGAGAGCATGGGATCCAAGGGGCTTTGGCCTTGTGGATCCAGAACTGGCTTGCCTGCAGAAGGCAAAGAGTGGTTGTGGATGGGTCTTTTTCTGCATGGAGGTCGGTCACCAGTGGAGTGCCCCAAAGATCTAGGACCCTTGCTGTTTGTCATTTTCATAAGTGACCTGGATGAGGAATTGGAGGGATGGGTTGGTAAGTTTGCCAATGACACAAAGGTTGGTGGTGTTGTGGATAGTCTGGAGGGATGTCAGAAGTTGCAGCGTGATATAGATAGGATGCAAGACTGGGCGGAGAAGTGGCAGATGGACTTCAACGCGGATAAATGTGTAGTGGTCCATTTTGGCAGGACCAATGGGATGAAGGAATACAATATCAAGGGTAGCAGTCTTAGCTGGGTTGAAGAGCAGAAGGATCTTGGGGTCCGGGTCCATAGGACTCTTAAATTGGCCTCGCAGGTGGAGGATGTGGTCAAGAAGGCGTATGGTGTACTGGCCTTCATTAATCGAGGGATTGAGTTTAGGAGTCGGGAGGTAATGCTGCAACTTTATAAGACCCTTGTCAGACCCCACTTGGAGTACTGTGCGCAGTTCTGGTCGCCTCACTACAGGAAGGATGTGGAAGCTATTGAGAGGGTGCAGAGGAGATTTACAAGGATGTTGCCTGGATTGGGAGGCATGCCTTATGAGGATAGGTTGAGGGAGCTGGGACTCTTCTCCCTGGAGAGATGAAGGTTGAGAGGTGACCTGATAGAGGTTTATAAAATGTTGAGAGGAATAGATAGGGTGGATTCTTGGAGACTATTTCCCAGGGCTGAAATGGTCGCTACGAGAGGACACAGGTTTAAGGTGCTGGGGAGCAGGTACAGAGGAGATGTCAGGGTAAGTTTTTCACTCAGAGGGTGGTGAGTGAGTGGAATCGGCTGCCGTCAGTGGTGGTGGAGGCGAACTCGCTGGGGTCTTTTAAAAGACTTCTGGATGAGTATATGGGATTTAACGGGATTGGGTGTTACAGATAGTTCTATGGCCTGGTAGGTATAGATGTGATCGGCGCAACTTGTGGGCTGAAGGGCCTGTTTGTGCTGTAGTGTTCTATGTTCTATGTTCTAACTGCAATGCCTTTATCTGTCTTCTTCATTACCCCTTCAAAAAAACTCAATCAAATATATGAGACATGATTTTCCACTCACAAAGCCATGCTGTTTGTCCCTAATCAGTTCTTGCGTCTCTAAATGCCTGTAGATCTTGTCTCTCAAAATACCTTCCATCAACTTACCCACTACAGATGTGAGGCTCACCAGTCTGTAGTTCCCAGGCTTTTCCCTCCAGGCCTTTTTAAACAAAGGCACAACATTTGCCACTCTTCAATCTTCAGGCACCTCACCTGTGACTATCGATGATTCGAGTGTCTCGGCTAGGGGACCTGCAATTTCCTCTCTAGCCTCCCACAATGTCCTGGGATACACTTCATCAGGTCCCGGA